>NC_142025.1:57508185-57815353 GCF_049901735.1 Notechis scutatus | reverse complement strand
GTACTTGTTTCAGTAGCACAATTTCTTTATCTTTATACTTTAACATTCTCTCTCTTGCCACCTGCAGTATCTGTGTTTTAATAGTTTTCTTGGTGAATCTAATATGAACTTCTCTTGGTAATTTATTTCTCATTGTGTATCTTGTGTAGACACAAAACACTTCATCCATTCCGTCCACCATCTTCTCTTTAGTTAACTCTAATGCTTCTGCAAGATTTCTATCACTATTTCAGCAAGGTTTTCATCCTTTTCTTCTTCTATATTTTGGAATCTAAGATAGAATTCTGACATGTCAATTTCCCATCCCAATGATCCGCACTCAATCAAATGTCAATATTCTCCAATTTTCTTATCTCTTTGTACATCTTGCTCTTCAATTTTCTTGAATCTATCCTCATATTTCATCATCATCTGTTGGATGTTCTCAGCTTTCTCATCTGTCTTTCAGTTCTTTGCTCGATATTATCAGTTCTCTTTTCAATGTTGTCTGTTTTTGCTTGTATCTTTTGAATTCCTTGCCTAATCATCTGGAGTGTCACTTCCTTTTTTCTCTCCTGTTGCAACATTGTCTGTATTGATCACTGTCCTCCAGATGGTGAAGAGGAAGAAATTGGTATTGAAGAAGCTGTGGCTGCTGTCTTTCTACTCATCTTGCAATGCTTGATAGAAAAAACAAAACAAGAGCAGGCAACTACCACACCAACAAAAACAAAAAGAGAAAAAGGGAGAGAGGGAGAAAAAAATCTTCAGGCACTTGTATATCTTAATCCAACTAGTTTCAATTGTATAAAAAATATAAAAAGAAGAAGGGGTGAAAAGAGAAAAAAAGAGAAAAAGATTTTTTTTTTAAAAAAAAATAGAAATCTGTATATTTCACTTGGAAAAGAAAAAAAAGTAGAGCAGAAAAAAAAGGAAAGGGGGAAAATACACTCTAATTCCTAGACCAAAAAGCTAAAGTCGAACCATAAAAATCCAAATGAAGGGGAAGTAAAAAAAGATAACCAGCAATTCTGTCAAAAAACAAAACACTGTCTCTAAGTATCCAAGGCTCTTTAATCAATCAAAACAGAGGTTTCAGTTCTCTTTTCAAGGTCACTTCAATCTTCTTTCTTTCAATTTCAACTGCAGACTCTGGCTATCAATAGTTTCGCAGAGGAGCACCTGTATAAACAATCTACCATGCTCATCCCACTATCTTTTCAGTAAAAAGCTCAGAGTCCTTGAATATAACACCAATGTATAAACAAATAAAGAAAACAATATATCCAAGCCTCTAGATGGCAGTGTTACTTATTTCCCTTCACTTTCACTTCCCCTCATATATCCAAAGCCAGGAATAGATAAAAAAGTAAAGTTGTTAGGAAAAAATGAAAAAGTAGAACATCAAATGAAAAAGCTACAAAAAAATCCTAATCAAAAGACTTTCAAAGAAGTCATTTAAAAAAATGAAAATTAGGAAAAAAGGCAAGTCCAGTTTAAAATTGATAAGCTTTTACCAAATTCCAAGTTCCAATAAAAAGGAAAAAAATCCCTTCAGTTTAATTTAAGTTTAATTTCACCGCTTAACCTCTTTTATTTTCACTTTTAATTTCACTGTAAGTCTTTTAGGGTGTTCTCTCCAAAAAATAGTAAGTAGAAATGTATCTCACCAACTGACACACTTTCTTTCCAGCTTTCTTCCTTTCCGGAGCTGTCCCAGCTTCAGCAACTTAATGGCTGCCTCTCCGCCGCCAGCAAAGAAGGGCTTCTCCTGGATCTACCAGGGACTTTGTGATGTCCCTGGGATTGACAGAATGTTCCCTTCTCTGTCACCATCTCTACAGGATGGTTTAGGTCCGATGGGACCATCCAGCAGCGGAGCTATCAGCGGCGATCTTGGAGCCTCAAGATCATGTGTCATACCGTCGTGACGTCAGCTCCAATATTTATTGGTGATAGTAAATCACTTGACTGTATGGGTTGAGGCTTATCCAGTCATGAGAGTCACTGCAGCAGTAATCACCAAAATTATATTGGAATAATATCTAGATATGGGATAATAGAAGCTGTAGCAATTCATTTTACTGTAAAGGTGCTTTAATCAATGTGAAAATTGACTGTGAGAATTCAGTGGGAATGTCACATTCTGTGGAATGTGAATTCATTTACACCATAGACCAAATGTTTACCCTTGGCCTTGAACCTGTCCAAAAAGGGACATTTTACCTTATAAAATGATGTTTGGATTACCACATTTGGAAAATCCACAATATGAAACTAAAAATATTTTTGTAAAGAACTATACTTGGGCTCTCCTCTTCTTTATCTTACCTCAGAAACAAAGGACTATTAGCTTAAACCTCATCTCTCGAATTTGCAGTCCATATGTTCCAGCCTGGTGATTGGGTCCTGATAAAAGCTGACGTGAGGAAAAATCTAGCCAAACTTGGGACAGGTTCTACCAAGTCTTGCTGACCACTGAAACAGCATTTCGAACAAAAGTCAAAGGGTGGACCCACTACACACTTGTAAAAGGACCAATTGATGAAATTAAACAGTAGAAAGGGGTTCCTGGAGAAGACCAGCTGAGAATAAACATTACCAAAAACTGATGTGGTCATTGTGATATGCATGGGTTTTGTTTTTGATTCTTCTCATTGCAGGAATGCCAATCTTTTGACTTTTCCTGCCTGAGTGGTGGCCTATGCTATTCCATCTGCAGATCCCAAACAAAGCTGTGGAACTTTGCACCCTACAGGATGTGTTGATTCTGTGATTGTAATTGTTTCACTGAATGTTGTTGTTACCATTGTTGTGATTGTGGACTAGTATGTGCTTGTGAAGAATCTTGTGATATAGTAATAGTGGAAGACTGGGTAGATTCAATGTTAAAATTAGGGCATTTAACCTGATTGACCAGCCCTGAACATAGTAATCCTAGGAGCATAGTAATATCATAATCCCTGAAGATATAGCATGTTTTGAATTAATGCAATGGTTATAATTAAAACTAATAGGAGGAGAATATAATGCAACGATTAATATGAAAAACTATATATTACAAACATGGGTCTTTGCTTCATGTAACCTTTTAGTATGGAATTAACTTGTCACAACCTAGTAACCCATTTGAAAATGCACCTAGACTGAGTGGGTTATGGATGGATGTGGGTAATGAAATTCTTAACTGGCATGCTACAGATGGCTTATATTGGATATGTGGAAGGTATGCCTATGTGCCATTACCTAGCCATTGGTATGGAGCATGTCAGTGGTGGAATTCAAATTTTTTTACTACCAGTTTTGTGGGTGTGGCTTGGTGGGCATGGCAGGGGAAGGATACTGTAAAATCTCCACTCCCACCCCACCCCACTAACTGCTTCCCAGCTCCATTCTTCTCTGTAGAGCAACAAAAGAAGACCCAACTGATCAGCTGGAACTTGGGAGGCAGGGCCAGTCAGAGGTGTATTTGCCTGTTGTCTGAACTACTCAAGATTTCCGCTACCAGTTCTCCAGAATTGATCAGGACCTGCTGAATACCACCTTTGGAGCATGTGCATTTTTTTCCTACTGCCCATGCAACAAGGTGATACACTTGGGTGTACCTGTTTATGTGGAAGCAGACCATGGATCCACAATGAATGGCCTTCAGACTTCAGGTGTACAGATCAGCCACCTGAGCAGAAGATGGAATGTATGGTTATAGAACTCCCATTTATAGGTTGAATAGAGTTACAAGGTTACAGCCTGTGCTTGACATAATGACTAAAAAGTGGCTATTGCTTTAAGTTTAATGGCTAAATAGCAGATTCCACTTAAAACAGCATTTTATCAATAGAAAATAAAAAATAGAATTTCTTTACACTTTTGTTAGCAACAGAAGGAGGTGTGTGTGACAAATTTAATCTCACAAACTTTAGTTTACAGATAGATGGTCCAGGAAAAGTTATAGAGGAGGATGGGCAGAGCTGACATTGTGACAACACAGATGAAAGATCTCAGGGCTCCAGGACCAACACCGATATCCTCGCAGCTGGATGGTCCATTTGGACCTAAATTGTCATGAAGAGATGGTGATCAAGAAAAGCACAGCCTGCTGATTCCAGGGATATCACAAAATACCTGGTTGATCCAGGAAAAGCTCTCCGATTCACTTTTTCTTTTTTCTTTTTACCTTTTTAGACTTATTTATTCTCTTTTTGATACTACTGGTGGATTATTTTTATACTTTTTTATTTTTAAACAACTTTTTATTCTTGTTTTTTGTGTGCTCTTGGAGTTGAGTTCTTCCTTTTGATTTTTTACCATTTTTTTCTTTTTCTTTTTTTACTTCTACACTGAATTTCAATTTTTAAAATCCTTTTTCTCCTTTTTCTAATTGGATTGAGGTAAAGAAGAACCTGAAGATAGTTTATTGTTTATTGATGTTGTAAGCTGATTTTTATCAGTTGGATTTACAATTAATTGGAAAGAGGAAGACAACTACCACAAGTTCATCGATCCCTACCTCTTCCTCCCCACTTAGTGGCCAACGGTCAATACACCTGATGTTGCAGCAGGAAAAGGAGAGAGACAAAGAAAAGGAAGTTACTTTACAAATGATACTGCAAACAATGCAAGAACAAGGGAAATGAATGGAAAGAATTGAGAAGAGAACAGAGAAAACAGATGAGAAACTAGAGAACATACAAAAAATGATGATGAAGAATGAAGAAAGGTTTCAAAAGATAGAAGAAAAAGGTAATTATAGAGATAAAAAAAATCAGTGAAATGGATATTAGATTGACTGCTGTTGAACACAACAAAGGAAGTGGAATGCTGGGCTGAGAGATGGAGGGGAGTTGCTCTATACATGAAGAACATAATCAAAGCTGAATTAATTTTTATGAACAAAGAAGGAAGAATATTAATGGTGGAAATAATTGACAACAATGTAAAAATACTTTTAGTAGCAATATATGTTCCCAATGAAAAGCAAGAAGAATTTTACAAAAAATTGCATAAGAAAATTACAGAATTGTAATATAATAATGTATGTCTTATGGGAGATTTTAATGAGATAGTAGATATAAAATTGGACTATACAACAGTGATCCCCAACCTTTTTGATGCCGCGGCCCGGTACAGGCATCAGCTGGGCACCGCGCCCGGTACTGGCATCAGCTGGGCGCCGCCATCTTTTTGATGAAAAAGTGCTTCCGGTGACCTCACGGAAGCACGTTTTCATCAAAAAAGATGGGCGCCAGCGCTTCGGTGAGCTTTTCCGGGTAGAAATGGCTTTCTACCGGAAAAGCTCACCGAAGCGCTGGTGCCGCCATCTTTTTGATGAAAACGTGCTTCGGTGAGCTTTCTACCGGAAAAGCTCACCGGAAGCGCTGGCGCCACCATCTTTTTTGATGAAAACGTGCTCCCGGTGAGCTTTCTACCGGAAAAGCTCACCGGAAGCACTTTTTCATGAAAAAGATGGCGGCGCCCAGCAAGCCGCGGACCGGTAGGAGTTGTTCTGCGGACCGGTACCGGTCCGCGGACTGGTGGTTGGGGACCCCTGCTATACAACACAGAAAGCTAATAAACAAAATAGAAAGACACTTCCAAAATCCCTTTTCAAAATGGTAGAGAAATTAAGCATTAAAAATGTTTGGAGAGAAAGAAATGCAAAGAATAGACAATATACTTTTACTCTAATAGCACTTATCATGGTCAAGAATAGATATGATTTGGATGTCAATGGAATTAATCTCAAATATACAAGAAGTTAATATTGAAACAAATACTTGGGTGGACCAAAATCCAGTATGGATTAAGTGGCAAGGATAAAGGAAAAGATCTAGATGGACTTTGAATAATACAGTATTGAAAGAAAAAGAATTTACACAAAAGGTGGAAAAAGAATTGGCCTTTTTCTTCAAAGAAAACAACAAGGAGGACACCTAACTACAAAACTTATGGGATACCATGAAGGCCTGTGCCAGCGGACTGATAATAGACTATACAAGAAAAAGAAATATTAAAAAAGATGAATGCAAAAGATGGTAGAGGAAGACTATAAGAAACTTGAAGGAGACTTACAAAGATATCCACAAAAAAAGGATATCACAAAGCAAATGGGTATAGTTAAATACCAAATGGGGGTGATGGAAAAAGAAGGGTTAGCTCAAAAAATTAGGAATGCCAAACAGAATTTCTTTGAAAATGCAAATGAACCGGCCAGATGGTTGGCGTATAAATTGAAAAAAGAGAGAGAAATGAAAAAGATAATGCAATTAATAGTTGATCAAGGAAAGATTTGTAATGGAAATGATGAAAAGAAAAAGTACAGAAATATTATGAAAAACTGTACAACCAAGAGAATATTGATGAAGAAAAAGTTAAACAATATTTGCAAAGAGCGGAACTACCCCAAATTTCTGAGGATATTAAAATAATGTTAGAATAACAATGATGGAACTAACTGAGGCTTAAAGAGACAAAATACTGGAAAGGCTCCAGGCCCGGATGGGCTACCAGTGGAATTTTGTAAGATTTTATAGGAATCTTTAAGTATTCCATTGCTTGAATGATGAATGAAGTCTTGTCAAAAACTAAAATACCCAACTCATGGACAGAGGCTTATATTACTCACATACCAAAAGAGGACACTGACCTACAACAATTTAAAAACTACAGATCTATTTCCCTGCTGAACTCAGATTATAAAATGTTTTCCTCAATAATGGCAGAAAGACTTAAGAGATACCTGAACAGTTTCATACATACTGATCAAAATGGATTTCTGCCAAAGAAGCAAATCAAAGACAATATGAGAATGATTTTGAACACTTTGGAATATTATGAAACACATTCTGAGAAGCAAATGGCCTTGGTATTTCTAGATGTGCAAAAGGCCTTTGGTAATGTAAATTGGCAGTTTATGATATTACAAATGGAACAGATGGGCTTTGGTGAAATATTTATTAAAGCTATAGAGGCAATATATTATAAGCAATCTGCCAAAGTAATGATAAATAATATTAACAGATAATATTAATATCAAAAAAGGAACTAGGCAAGGATACCCACTGTTGCCGCTGCTGTTTGTTTTGACTTTGCAGGGCATCCAGAACATCACCGACCACAAGCCTGCCCACTTTACTCCCTCATTCACTAATGTATCATTTCTCGATGAGCTAAATGACTTTTATGCTCGTTTTGAACAAGACAACCAGGAAACAGCCACCAAGATCAGACCCTCTGTAAACTTACAGCCCCTCACACTTTCAATCACTGAAGTCTGCGCTGTTCTGAGCCGGATTAACACATGCAAAGCTGCAGGCCCTGATGGCATTCCAGGACGTGTACTTAGGGCCTGTGCTGGACAGCTGTCTGTGGTTTTGACTGACATCTTTAATCTGTCTCTTTCCCAAGCAACTGTACTTGCTTCAAGACCACCTCCATCATGCCAGTGCCTAAACACTCCAAGCCAGTGTGTCTGAACGACTACCGCCCTATAGCACTTACACCTACAATCATGAAGTGCTTTGAGCGGTTAGTCCTGGCACACTTCAAAACTTGTCTCCCAATCACACTGGACCCCTACCAATTTGCCTATAGCAAGAACAGGAGCAAGGAGGATGCTGTTTCCATAGCATTACACACCATTCTAACACACCTGGATAATAAGAACACCTATGTAAGAATGCTGTTTGTTCAGCATTCAATACAGTCATTCCCTCCAGGCTGATCACTAAAAGTGGTGACCTTGGCATCAATACTACTCTCTGCAATTGGATACTGGACTTCTTGACAAACAGATCACAACATGTCAAGTTGAATAACTCCACCTCATCCACCATCACACTAAGTACTGGCATTCCCCAGGACTGTGTTGAGTCCCTTCCTGTTCTCTCTTTTCACCTATGACTGCAGGCCTGTGCATAGCTCTAACACCATTATCAAGTTCGCAGATGACACCACGGTGATCGGACTCATCAACAATAACGATGACTCAGAATACAGGGAGGAGGTGCAGAGCCTAGCTACATGGTGCATTGACAATAACTTATAACTCAACACTAACAAGACCCAAGAGCTCATTCTGGATTTCAGGTTTGAAAATAAATAAAGATAAAACTAAGATTTTGGTCAAGAATATGGTGAAAAAACAAAGGGAAGAATTAAAAGAGAGATTGAATATCCAGATCACAAATAAAGTTAAATATTTAGGAATACAACTAACAGCAAGATATGGAACACTTAAAGAAGATAATTATTATAAACTCAAACAACAGATTGCGGCAGATTTGAAAAAATGGGAAAATCTACAATTATCTCTAATAGGGAGAATATCTACAATTAAGATGAATATATTACCAAGGATTTTATATTTGTTTCAGACAATTCCAATTAAACTAGGGAAAGAATATTTTGAGGATCTAAATAAAACAATACTGAAGTATATATGGCAGAGAAAGAAGGCAAGAATTAAATTAAAATTGCTACAAGATGCCAGATCAAGAGGAGGTTTTGGTCCACCCAATTGGGAATTATATTACCAGGCAGCAACACTGATGTGGGTGAAAGAATGGATAGTCTTAAGGAATACTAGATTGTTAACTTTAGAAGGTCATGACCTATTATTGGGATGGCATGCTTTTTTATGGTATAAGGAAAATAAAACACATGAGTACTTTAGGAAACACTATATTCATGATATTTTATTATTAATATGGGAGAAAGTAAGTGTGTGGAAGCCAAGAGATACTGGACTAAAATTCATACGTGGCTGGAAAAAATGACAAAACAGCATATAGACGTGAAACCAGAGATATTTTTATTGGGTATGTTACCTGAAGAATATAGTAAAGAATTTATATATATGATTATTAATGTATTAACAGCAGCTAGAATTGTATTTGCCAAAAATTGGAAAAGTGAAAAAATTCCGACAGAAGAGGAGGTGATCAAGAAAATAATACAAGTATAATAGAAGTGTAGAGATAAGATAATATATAAATCATATTCTAGACTTGGGGCTTAAAATTTAAAAATTGAATTAATATTGATAATTATCCCTGCAGGTGAATGGAATATATAACTGAGATTGTTAGATGATTTGAATTGTTGGTTTGATTAGTATTGATTAATGTATTGGTTTCCTCTTTCTATTTGCCTGGAAAAAGCTCTCCTCACAGCTTTCTTCCACAGGGGGTGGATTACCCCACCACCCTTTAATTCTGGCTTTCTCTTTTTCCTTTTCTTCCCAGGGGGCTCTTTTCTGTGATGTTAAAAAAAGCTTTTAAATTCTCACCTAGTTTGAACACACTTTCTCTTTTCTTCTTTCCATCAGACACTGTCCCAGCCTTATAGCGGTTCACAATGACTACTTTCCCTCAAAGTAGGCTAGAGAGGCTATGTCTGGATCTACCAGGGATTTTGTGGTATCCCTTGGATCAGCAGAGTGTCCTCTCCTTGATCGTCATCCCTCCGGGACAATTTAGGTCCAATAGACCACTGGCTTTTGGGATTTTGGCATCCTCCCTAGGAGCTCCTAAGGATTCAGCCATATCACCATGACATCAGCTCCACCCTCTCCTTATGTGATAGATTATCTAGTGCAGGGGTCACCAACTTTTTGGACTTCAGGGACCACCAAACTCATAATTTTAAATTCTGCAGACCACTAATTTGAATTTTGACTGACGGTGGCTTGCTGACATTAGTGGGAAAGTCGGTCCCATATTTCAGAGCTGCTGTAATTACAGGACTGGCACTTTGGTCATCCCAGAGCAGCTCCTTCAGCCAGGTGCACCAGCCTGCCATGGACTGGCGGAGATGCTCTGGGGTGAAGCAGTGCAGGAAACTTTGGCCAGGCTCTTGAGAGACAAGAGTAATTACAGCTGTTTCTCTTTGTGAGCACTCCTCGATAGAGAGAGAGAGACAATTTTGCAGGTAGCTTGGCTGAACTCCTGTCCCTGGGAGTCAAAGTGCTGAAGTGCAAGTGGCTTGGGAAACTTTGGCCAGGTTCTCAAGAGACAAGATTGACTCCGGCTGCTTCTCACCGCTAACAGGCAGCCAAGCTATCTGCAAATTGTTGAGCGCTCCTTGAAAGAGATGATTTCCCTCCCCCGCCATTGGTCTTACCTTCCAGTTCCAGCTCATGTGGCTCTACTCAAGGTAAGGTTTGCGCTCAGCTGAACAGTGGG
Organism: Notechis scutatus; assembly: GCF_049901735.1. Lineage (NCBI taxonomy): Eukaryota > Metazoa > Chordata > Lepidosauria > Squamata > Elapidae > Notechis > Notechis scutatus. Next base: position 57,805,193 of record NC_142025.1, on the reverse strand, counting down.
GGCCAGGGGTGGGTGGGCCATTTGGGTGGCGCAGCCTTGTTTTCCTGTGCAGCCTGGATTAATTGCTTGGGGGGGGGTGCTTTGGGGGAACTTCTCTGCGGACTACCAAAATTTTCTCATGGACCATCAGTGGTCCGCAGCCCACCAGTTGGTGACCACTGATCTAGTGATTTTTTTGCTTGGAATTAGGTTCTATAGGGCATGAAACCCCCCAAATTTAGTTTAAAGCCCTTTGCATAAGATGAGCCAGTCATTTTTCGAATAAATTGTTTCCAGTTCCTGTGAAGTACAGTCTCTCAGTTAGCCTGTTGCTTGCTGACATGGAAAAGCGGGGAGGGGTCAGTGGAGAATTTTTCATTGCAGCTTTGCAACTACGGTTTGGACTTTGCTTATCTCTCCAAAGTCAATTCTGAGACCACAATTTTTGCCATTTCTCTCAATCAATCCCATATCCAAAATTCTTCCCCCAAGCAATCATAGTTTCTTTGACTTGTTCTTCCTCTAATTTAATTTCCAGTAAATAACCGTATAATTTTTTAATCACCTTTTCATCAGTACCTGTCAAGATCTTATCTAAATCAGTCAATTTATCATAAAATCCCTCTGTTTTAAAATCTTCATCATACCTTGAATGTATTTGCGCATATGAAAACCAATTCATCTTTATACCTTGTTCCTCTAAGTTTTGCATCGATTTAAGTTCACCCTTTTCATCCAGTATTTCCCCATATCTAACTGTTTGTTCCTTCTTATAAATTATAAGATAGGAAAATGCTTCAATAGTCGATAACCAAACTGGAATTTTCAAATAACATTGTCTTTTAATCTTCTCCCAATTTAACCACAGAGACTCCCGTATATAATGTCTTCTAAAATAGCCCTGCGTTTTAGTTCCCTTATACCATAGAAAGGCATGCCAGCCCAACAACAAATCATGACCTTCTAATGTCAACAATCTAGTCTTTCTTAATGTTATCCATTCCTTGGCCCACATCAAATTTGCAGCTTGATAGTACAACTCCCAATCAGGCAAACCAAAACCTCCTCTAATTCTGGCATCTTGCAAAAGTTTTATCTTTATTCTCGCTTTCTTACCTTGCCATATATACTTCAACACAATTTTATTTAACTCTTCAAAATAGTCTTTTCCAAGCCTGATTGGTATTGTTTGAAACAAGTATAAGATTCTGGGTAGGATATTCATCTTGATTGTTGAGATTCTCCCTATTAGTGATAGTTGTAGATTTTCCCATTTCTTCAAGTCCAACGCTATCTGTTGTTTAAGTTTAATATAATTGTTCTCTTTTAATGTACTACATCTTGGTGTCAAATATATCCCCAAATACTTGACTTTGTTGGTGACTTGAATTTTCAATAGGTCTGCCAGATCTTCTCTTTGTCTTAGTAACATATTGTTTGTCAAAATCTTTGTTTTATCTTTATTTATTTTCAAACCAGCCACCTCACCATATGTCTCTATCTTTTCGAGTAATTTGGAGCTGTTTCTAAAGGGTCTTCTAAAATAAAGGCCAGATCATCCGCAAAGGCTTGCAATTTAAATTCTTCCTTTTTAATTTTCATTCCTTTTATGCTTTTATCATCTCTAACATTTCTATTCAACACTTCCAAAGTCAATACAAATAGCAAAGGTGATAGAGGGCATCCTTGTCTTGTACCTTTTCTTATATTAATAGAATCTGTAAATTCTCCCTCTATCATTACCTTTGCCGTTTGCTTGTGGTATATGGTTTCTATTGCTTGAATAAATTTTGTGGCAAAACCCATCTGTTCCAATAATAGTAACATAAATCTCCAATTCACATTATGAAATGCCTTTTGGGCATCTAAGAATATCAAAGCCATTTGCTTTTCGGGATGTGCCTCATAATATTCCAATGTGTCCAAGATTACTCTCATATTGTCTTTGATTTGTCTCTTTGGCAGAAATCCATTTTGATCTGGATGAATAAAGTTATTTAAGTATTTTTTAAGTCTTTCTGCCAAAATTGAAGCAAAGATTTTATAGTCTGTGTTTAGTAAAGAAATAGGTCTATAATTCTTAATTTGCAATGGATCAGCCTCTTCTTTTGGAATAAGTGTAATATAAGCTTCTGACCATGTTTTAGGTATCATCTTCTTTAACATAGCTTCATTCATGACTTCTAGCAGTGGAATGCTCAATGATTCTTGTAGTGTTTTATAAAATTCTGCCGGAAGCCCATCTGGACCTGGTGCTTTCCCATTATTTTGCTTCTTAAGTGCTTCAGTTAATTCTATCATTGTTATATTACTTTCTAACATTTTTTCAGTCTCTTTAGGTATCTTAGGTAGATTAGCATTCTGTAGATACTGTTTAACTTTTTCCTCATCGATATTCTCTTGCTTATATAGTTGCCCATAGAAATCTCGAATAATTTCCTTTTTCTCTTTATTACCATAGCAAACCTGGCCTTGATCATCTATTAACTGTGATATTTTCCTTGGTTCTTTCTCCTTTCTCAATTTGTATGCTAACCATCTACCTGGTTTATTTGCATCTTCAAAATAGTTCTGTTTAGCACTTCTAATTTTCTGTGCCAATTCTTCTTTCTCTATTTGGCCCATTTTATGTTTGATTATGTCCAATTTTAATTTAATGTCTTTTTTCTGTGGCATTTTCTGTAGTTCTTTCAAGCTGCTGAAGTTGGGACGGCTCTGGAACGGAAGAGACTGAAAGAGAAAGTGTGTCGGTTGGGTGAGGACTTTTTTTTTTACTATTATTCTGAGACTTAAAGGACACCCTAAGAAAAAGGGAAATCTGTAAAAGTTTTGACAGAACTGAGTAAACAGTGGTTTTTAAATGGAAACGTCAAAGTGAGGCTTGGCTTTTTACTTTTTTACTTTTTTTTTCTACTGGACTTCTATCGTGATTTAGCTTTGTTAACTGGACTGGTTTTTTTCATATATATATTTATAGTTAACAGTAAAAGGCTTTATTCCAAGAATAAAGGGTTGCCGCGGTTGCCGTGGCTGCCGGGGCTAACAGGCAGATCAGCTGGCGGCAACAGCTGATGCCGTTTGACAGCTACTTTATAGCCGGCTGTCAAACGGCATCAGCCAACGGGAGCGATCGGCGCTCCCGCCAGAACGGCGGACCAGAGTGGGGACTTCCGTCAGTTCAGTGAATACAACACTCCTTTCCCCTGGCCAGGAGCATGCGTAGTCCTGCAAATAGGGCGGCCGCCTGCGCAGGCGGCCGGATCATCTTAGTCCTGGAGGATCTCCTGCTAGGACAGAGTCCTTCGCCCCCTGGGTCGCGCTGGAGGCTGCAGGAGCATGAGTTCGACCCACAGGTGCCTTTGTCCGAGCGTCCGTCGGCGGTCCAGGTAGGTTCCATCGTTCAACTCGCTTTGGGAACGTCTTTAGGTCTGGTGGGTAGACCAGGTCATTTGGCTGGGAACCCTCGGCGTTTGCTGGGTAGACTGGGTCACTTGGCGGGAAACGGGGGTCATCTGCAGTCCTTCTCCAACGCCTCCTCAGCTGGTCTACGTGTTGGCACCACATACAACCGTCGTCCAGGAGGATCCTGTAGGACTTAGGCCCTGTAACTGATACAACCTGTCCTGGTACCCATAGTGGGTCCCCTGCATAATTCCTGGCATAGACCAGGTCATGCAGGGCAAATTCCCTGGCCTGGCTGTCAGAGCCCAAAGGGGTGCCGGGGGCGTAATGGGGGTGCAACCTATCCAGGGTGGTTCTAAGGCGCCTGCCCATTAGTAACTCTGCTGGTGATTTGTTGGTCGTGGTACAGGGGGTTGTATGCTGGGTCAGAAGATATCTGGACAGTTTGGAGTGCCAATCAATTTGGCCAAACCTTGCCAAGGCCTCCTTTACTGACCTAACATTTCAGCCATCCCGTTGCTTGCAGGGTGAAAAGGGGCTGTGAGGACGTGCCTGATGCCCAGATTAGCTGCGAAAACTTCAAATTCACAAGAGGTGAACTGGGGGCCATTATCGGATACAAGGGTGTCAGGGAGGCCATGGGTGACAAATACTCTGGTCAGGGCTCTTGTGACTGCCAGCATGGTTGTGGAAGGAAGCAGAGCCAGGTTGATCCATTTGGAGAAAGAGTCCACTATGACTAGGAAAGTCTGCCGTGCACAGGGCCTGCCAGGTCAATGTGAAGCCGGGACCAGGGGGCCCCAGCATCCTCCCACCGGGTAGGAGTGGCTGCAGGAGGTCTGGTAGCTTGGCATGGCTGGCACGTGCTTACCCAGCTGGAGATCTGGGCATCCATGCCTGGCCACCACACGTAGCTGCAGGCCAGAGCCTTCATCCTCACGATGCCTGGGTGGCCTTCGTGCAGGACCTTTAAGATTGGCTCTTGTAGTTTAGTAGGGATGACCACCCTAATCCCCCACAGCAAACAACCCTGTAGGGATGACAACTCTTTCCTGAGAATCTTGAATGGTAAGAACTCAGGGGTGTACTGAATTGCAGGCCACCCCCTTCCCACCCAGTCCAGGACTTGGGCGATTACCTTGTCCCTTTTGGAGTGAGTGGCAATGTCCTCAGCTGTGATAGGCAGGTTGAGTTTGTTGACCTCAAAGATGGCATGGATGGGCGCGGGGTCTTCGACTGGCACCGGTAGAGGGCAACGACTGAGGGCATCTGCATGGCACAGGTTCTTCCCCGGGCGATGCACCAGCTTGTATGAATAGGCGGCCAGGAACAGAGTCCACCTGGTCATCCTTGGGGATAGGGCCTGTGGGGTTTGCTTATCCCTTGACAAGAGGCCTAAGAGTGGCTTATGATCTGTTATAAGTTCAAAGTAGTGACCATAAAGGAATTCGTGAAACTTTTTGACAGCAGCAACTGCAGCCAAAGCCTCTTTATCAATTTGGCTGTAGTTTCGTTCTGCTGCAGAGAAAGTTCTTGAGAAGAAGGCAATTGGTGCCTCAGAGCCATTGGGGAGCCTGTGGCTCAGAACAGCCCCTATACCAAAGGGGGAAGCGTCTGCTGCCAGGACTAAGGGCAGCTGCTGATTGAATTGAATTAAAACTGCATTAGATGTGAGCAAGGACTTGACGGATTTGAAGGCATGGGCTTCCCTTGGTCCCCAATGCCAGGGGGATTGTTTATCTAAAAGTCTGTGCAGAGGTTCTGCTATGGATGCTTTATGTGGAAGGAATGCAGCATAGAAATTCAGAAGCCCTAAGAAGGCTTGGACCTCAGTCTTGTTGGAAGGTGTGGGTGCCTCGTGGATAGCCCTGACTTTGGACTCAATTGGGTGAATACCAGAGGCGTCAATTTTGTAGCCTAGAAAGTCCACTTGCTTAGTGGCGATGGTGCACTTGTCCCTTTTAAGTTTAAGGCCATGCTGCCTAAAACGGTCTAGGACTGCTCTGACTCTATGAATTAGTTGTGTTTTATCCGTAGCTGAAACCAGAATGTCATCAAAATAGGGGACTACGCCTGGGAGTTCTTGGAGAAGCCTCTCCATTAGGGATTGAAAAATCCCAGGGGCTACACTTACGCCAAACTGGAGACGCTTGCACTTAAATGCACCCCTATGGGTGACTATGGTTTGTAATTCTGCAGTTTGGTCATCTACAGGGAACTGTTGGTAGGCCTGGGACATATCTAATTTTGTAAAAATAGTCCCAGGCTCAAAGGTGTGTAAGAGATGTTGGATGACAGGGACAGGGTAGGCGCTGATTTGTAGGAATCTATTAAGGGAAGTCTTGTAGTCAGCGCAGATTCTCATGCTGCCATCTTTCTTAAGTGGGGTGACTATGGGGGTCTCCCATCTTGCAAAATCTACTGGTTCTAATACCCCTTGCTTTAGTAATTTATCTAGCTCTATATCTAATTTGGGGCGGATAGCAAAAGGTACCCTACGTGGTTTAAGGCGGATGGGAGTTGCCTGTGGGTCTACATTGAATGAAATAGGGGTACCAAAGTAACACCCTAAATCTTCGCTAAATACATCAGAATAGTCTCTGAATAGGGTGTCTACTTCAGAGGTTGACACAGCGTGGATGCCAGTTATGCTGAGGCCAAGAGCAGGGAACCAGTCTAATCCTAGTAAACTAGGGAGGGTACCATCTACCACTACTAAAGGCAAGTGGCCTTTGAAGTTTTGGAATTGGACTAAAAACTTGCCTTTCCCGAGGACAGGGATGTTCTTGCCTTGGTAATCACGCAGGGTCAGGTGGCAGCTGAGCAGCTTCTTCTTGGACATTCTAGGATGCATCTTCTTTAGAGTTTCCCAGGAGATGATAGAAAGTGCAGAGCCCGTGTCCACCTCCATCCTGCAAGGCTTACCTTCTAAAAAAAACAAAGATACTTATTTTGTTAGAGCCTGTTGTAGTATGATCTGAGTGGTAGCAGGTATAGCAATCCTCAACTTGCCTTTGGAAAATAGGAGTAGGCTGAGGTCTTTGTGGAAAAGTTCTCCCTGCTTGGCAGACTCTAACTAGGTGGCCTTTTTTTTGACAGTTCAGGCAAATTGCATTCCTGAACCTGCAGGATGCCCTGAGATGGGTTCCTCCACAGCTCAGGCAGATGGGTTGCTGCCTGGGGGCAAGGTTGGTTTTTTGTCTAGGTCCTTCCAGAGGGGGCTTCTGTTGTCTGAGGCGGTTTACCTTGATTGGGTCCTCAGAATCTTCATCTAGGGAGACTTCCTCAGAATGAATAGTTGAGCTGCCTTGTCTAATGGGGTTCTCTTGTATTTCAGCTGCTGACAGAGCAGATAGCTCAGCAGCTTGGGATTCCTCTATGGCTATAGCTAGGGTCAGGTCTTTTTAAGCTAGTAAACGTCTTTGAAGTCTCAGGTCCTTGACCCCACAGACAATTTGATCTAGGAGCATATCCTCTAGGTCAGGGGTCCCCAACCACCAGTCCCCAGACCGGTACTGGTCCGTGGAACATTTTCTACCGGGCCGCCAGTTTGCTGGGCGCCGCCATCTTGTTTCGATGAGAAAGTTTTTTTTAAAGACTCCAATTTTTCTTCTTTCCTTTCTCCCAAAATGAAAATACGAAAAATGAACTGCATAAAGTTCTGCTACAGCAGGCATTCATTCCCCCAAAAAGGAACTCACAAATTACAGAACAAAAAAAAAGAGAGGTAGGACCAGGATATAGGCAAACGCAAAACTTTATATGCAAAAAATAGCCAATCTGGGCGGTTAGCCCTGAGGGAAGTGGGGGGGGGGGGAATGGTAACAGCCGGCATACATTTTTCAAAAGAACCACACAGGCTGCTGAGCCCTGGACAGAAAGATTGAGCTGAGTAACATTTTGTTGCTTCCTGATTGACTAATTTCAAGCTCCCGGCTGCACTAATTGGGCAGGGCCGTGTCGCTCACGTGACCTCCAGGCGCGAGATTAAATTCAAATGGCCGTGTAGGAGGATATCAGGGAGTCAGTTGCACCGCTTCTGCAGGAGAATCTTTTCATTGCAAGGCAAGCGGGTGGGTAAGTGCCGTGAGGTGGGGGGTGTCAGATGGGGTGCCGCTGTTAAAAAAAAAACTGAGCGAAAACAAATTTAATTTGGATTTAGTGAAAGGACAAGTTTTCCACTTTGTTGGATGGGTTCTAGTTGAACAAATGAAGCCGAAAAAGGGGCTCTTGCTTTGGGGTCGCTCGGCTTGCCTTGCCTTGTCATGTGTGCTGATGCCGGTACCGGGCCGTGGATCATTTTGTGATGCCGGTACCGGGCTGTGGCACAAAAAAGGTTGGGGGCCACTGCTCTAGGTAATCCCTGAAACCACATTGTAGGGCAGCTGATCGTAAGGCTGCCACATACTCACTAACTGACTCCCCCTCAGACTGCTTTCTATTCCTAAAGGCATGTCTCCTAGCAATTTGGGAAGGCTTAGGGGAGTAGTGGTTGGAGAGGATCTCTTGTATCTCCTCCCAGGGGATAGTCCTAACCAAACGCGGAGTGACCAGCGCCGTGGCGGTATCAAAAACCACGGCTTCGCAGAAACTAAGGAAATAGGATGTCTTTCTATGGTCTGTGGCATCCGCGAGGTCTATCGCATCTTGGAAGCAGAAAAAATGATTTTTATATGATTCCCATGTCTCGGCTGTTGGCTTGAATGGTGGGAATGCCGGGTTAGAAGTCATCGTGAGGCAGCAGCGTCTATCTCCTCAGCTGGGGAGGTTTTAAACTTCATGCTCGCGGAGAGCGTCGGCGGCTGCGACTAATCAGCTCTCAGTGGCTCCGGCTCTTTTTGTAGTGACTGAGCTCAGCTGTTTTATGTCTGGTCACCTCTTATAGTATCCCATCCTCGTCACCAATGTTGTGGAGCGGCGGAAGATATGAGGCAGACACAGAGCTAACAGTAAAAGGCTTTATTCCAAGAATAAAGGGTTGCCGCGGCTGCCAGGGCTAACAGGCAGATCAGCTGGCGGCAACAGCTGATGCCGTTTGACAGCTCCTTTTATAGCCGGCTGTCAAACGGCATCAGCCAATGGGAGCAATCGGCGCTTCCGCCAGAACGGCGGACCAGAGTGGGGACTTTCGTCAGTTCAGTGAATACAACACTATCACTCTGCTTTTGTTAGCTGTCAGACTTTGCTGCAAACAGTTTCAAAATATCCTGCCTTGAATGGATTTCTGCCTGCAGTATTTGTTTTGTCTATGAATAGAGCCATCTAGATAGTTGGCTTCTGATTTCAATCAGCTCTATCTCTTAAATGCTAACATCTGCTGTGAGCTATTAAGAAAAAGTGGGGGATGTTTTCTGCCTCTAAAAACATGTTTCTCCATTTCTCCCTTTGGGGAAATATAATATTCTGTCTTTTTAATATTCCTCAAAATATTTCATTCTTCTAGGAGCAGAGGTGGGATTCTAGTGGTTCGGACCAGTTCTATAGAACCAGTTGTTATGATTCTGTGCAGTTCGGAGACCTGGCAAATCATTCCCTTGGCTGGATCCTTCCCTTCCCTCCCCTCCCCACCCAGCCAGTCCTTATCGTGCATGTGCAACATTACACCCATGCCAAACATCGCTGACTTCATTCTCCCCGCCCAGTCACTCCTTAAGGTATTTCTTTCCTCCCTCCTGAAGATCAGCTGTTCTGATGATCAGCTATGCTGGGATCCCCCTCACTCTCTTACTGCTTTGCCCAGGGCCCCCCAAAAATGGAGTGCAGGGGGTAGCTGCCCACCACCCCTGCACTCCATTTTTTGCCTTTCTGGGCCCCAGGGAAGCTTCCTGGGAGCAAAAACAACCCTCCAGAAGGCTTCCCTGAGGCCCAGGAGGCCCAACAAAACAGGGGGAGGGGGGGTGATACAAAAAAAGAAGACACACCCACCCAATCACATGGCCATGGCCACCTAGCCACACCCACAGAATCAGTTGTTTAAAAATTTGAATCCTACGCCTGTTTAGGAGGGGGAGGTTCCCACAACTGATTCATGGAAGGAAGCTTACATTGCCTTGTAATGAAGAGCAGGACTGAACTTCAACAAAAAATTATAAAGCAACTTCTCTTTTCAATAATGACTATAAACTTTTCATATCCATCTTAGCTGAAAGACTAAAAAAGTAAAGCTTTTCCAAGGCAGTGTTAGTAGAAATGTCATCTGTTTCTGAATCAGGACTAAAGAATGCAAAGATTGGAAATTTCAAATTCCATGCAGACTTACAGGAAGAGACAAAAGGATAGTATAGAAAGCAATCTGTAATACATATAAGACTTCAGAATACACTCTTCTTAAAACTGAACAAAGTATTCTAATATAAATTGTTTTAACGATTACTGTAATTTCTTTGCTATTCACCATAATGTTTTGCAATGTTGGCAACTAAATTACATACTATTTGCAATGAAATGCTACTGAGCACAACAAATTACAGTAAAGGCATTCACCTAAATCATGACAAAAGAAATCTTAACCAAATTAAACATTAACTGGCTTAGAGACAGCTAATTTCTTCAGTAATGTAATATACAGCTCCAGAAGAAGAATGCATTAATCTATATATATATTATACATATTTCCCATGAGGGAAGACCCCTTCTCCTAGAGGAATGAAATATTTTGAGAAATATTTAAAAGGCAGAATATTATATTTCCCTAAAGGAGAAATGGAGAAACATGCTCTTGGAGACAGAAAGAGACAGTCCCCACCTTACTTAATAGCCCCCAGCAGATATTTTTTGCCCATTAAGAAAAACTGGGCTACCCTTCAATTCCAGGATGATAGGATTAAGACATGACCTTCCACGACATAATAGGATTGATCTGCTAGTAGCAGAGCTCACTACATTGCACAATTTCATAAGGACATTGCATCAGTCCAAACTTCAGCCAAACCTGAGAGCTCAGACAACCCACAGAGCCAGCTATGACCCTACAACAGCCAATAGAATACATGTTTTTGTACAGGAATAGGAAGTCCAAGTGCAAAACCCAAGAGAAGGTATAAATACCCCTCGCTCTCAACTCCAGATGGTCAGCTACTCAGAACCCATGTGGTTTTGTTCCATCAATAAACCATCTTTCCAATCAGCCTCCATGTTTCCAGTGTCTTTCTCCCAGCTTGGAACTGAACCAGATGGATATTTCTTCCAACACCACTGAATAGCATGCTAGAAAGAAAGAAAGACATAGAAGTTCTTAAAAAGCAGTGTGGAATAAATGGGAAGATAGAACCATAAAACATCATTCTTAGTAATTTCACTGCAATCACTTTTGTTTTTACACTGGAGTAGGTTTCCCACTCCTTCAGTTCTGATATCCTAGAAAAAAATTGATTCAGGGCTCTTGTTTTCAGAGAATTAATGCTTCAAAATATCACCTAGTGCCTTAATCATTATATCTAACAGAATCTCTTTAAAAATAATGTTTCAACTTCCATTCTTTGGGTTCAAGAGAGAAGAAAATGAATTTAGCACACCAATTTTATAATTTATCACCTTCTTTGCAGTGGCAAGTAGTTCCAAATGCACATCCTGGGAAAAGGGGGCTGAATTTTTTAAATCCAAAGAATATTTGGAAGTGACTCTGAAGGATGCCATGCTGATTCATAATATAATTGTACCACATGATTCTATTAACATAAAAGGGGAAGGAGGGTTGTTGGAAGAATGGGCTCATTAACTTCTTTCAAGAATTACCATTTCTTTAATAATTAATGTTGATAAGTTAGCATATTTTTCTTTTATATGTAAGCTTTCCATTGAACCAAAGCAGATGTTATGCTAGCCCAATATTATTTTTTATTTAGATAAAACATTACATAATTACAAAAAAAAAACCCTTTAACTTTTCAATAATTTTCTAAACATGTAAAGCTTGGAAGAAGAAAATTCTATACATTGGTAGTTTATTTAGTGCTTTGGAATATTTTAAAAGCCAAAAGTTGTTAAAAATTTTCACATAGTTCTTGGGTTCCATATCAGTCCATGGAAGCTCCCTCAATCATTGCCTCAAATCAGCATAAGAAGACAAGATAAAACAAGACAAAGACAATTCATCATGTGCCATGTTGAGGGACAAATACATCCATCCAAAATCTTCATAATCCATTTAAAATATTATTGGTTTGTCTGACCACTTGCTTGTGTTCTTGCAAACTGGTGGTTAGCTTCCTCCTTGTCTGTCCTACAGTCACAGAAGCAATCCATGCAGGGTATCCAGTAGATTACATTGGAAGTACAGGTAGTTCTTGACTTACAAGAGTTTACTTAGTACTGTTCAAAGTTACAATGGCACTGAAAAAAGTGACGTATGACCATTTTTCACACTTATGACCTTTACAGCATCCCCATGGTCATATGATTAACATTTGGGTGTTTGACAACTGGCTCACATTTATGACAGTTGCAGTGTCCCAAGGTCACGTGATCTCTTTTTGCGAACTTCTGACAAGCAAAATCAATGGGGAAAGCCAATTCAGTTAACAACTTTGTTACTAATTTAACAACTGCAGTGATTCACATAACAAATGTGGCAAGAAAAGTCATAAAATGGGGCAAAACTTACTTAACAAATTTCTCACTTAGCAACATAAATTTTGGGCTCAATTGTTGTTATAAGTTGAGGACTACCTGTATCTCCCACCTCCAAGCAATCTTTACAATGCATAATTTGTCCTCATATGGTAGCTTCTGGGCAGTGTCCCACTTGCAGATTAGAAGCTGCATTCCACTGTTTTCAAAATGTTTTTGATGAATGCCAGAGTGTGTCATGTAGTTGGTCTCATACCTTGTTTCTCCTGTTTTCTCACCATTATGTTGTGCAGACATGTTGTAAAAATGTGTATGGGGACCCATTCTGCTTAAATTATTCGTGTAGGTACCTGTTCTCTAGTTGTTTAGCTGTCTGGGTACTACAGTGGGTTCTCACCTTGCCATACAGTATTCTGATGTAATTCTTTTGGTGTGACAGTGGATGATTACTGTTGAAATTCAGAATGCATGTGTATTGATGGCCTTGCGATAAACTAGTGTAGAAAGTTAGCAGAGAACTAACTAGAAGAATGAAATATTTTGAGAAATATTAAAAAGACAGAATATTATATTTCCCTGGATGAGAAATGGAGAAACATGTTTTTAGAGGAAGAAAGCAGCCCCCACCTTTTCTTAATAGGCCACAACAGATGTCAGCACTTAAGAAATAAAGAGATAGATAGCTCTATACATAGGCAAAGCAAATACTGAAGACAGAAATCCATTCAAAACACAATATTTTGAAATTCCCTGCAGCAAGATCTGAACAAAGGTAAGATTGGCCATAATAGGAATTGCCTAACTCACCTTCATTGCATCACCCTCAGAAACTTCAACCAAACCTAGCTCAGACAAAAACCTAAGATTTGAACATTACCTATGAACCCTACATGGCCCCATGGGGATCTGGCAACAGCCAATAGAATACATGTTCTTGCACACGAACAGGAAGTTCAAGTGTAAAGCCCAAGAGCAAGAATAAAAAAACCCATTCTCAACTCCATGTAGTCAGCTGCACCAGAACCACACACATGTGATCCTGTTCATCAATACATGGACCCTCTTTCCAATCAGCCTCCAGCCTCCATTTGGTGCCCAATGCCTTTCTCCTGGCCTGGAACTGAACTAGATGGCTATTTCTTCCACACTAGCTTCTAGGCTTCCATCTTGTCTGTTGACAAGTACATCTAAAAATGGTAATTGTCTAGCTGTTTTTTTCTCTATTCTCCTTACTTAAAAAAGTGAAGAATCTTGAAACGAAGGATTCCAAAAGGAACATTTTTATCAAGCAGAAGTGATAGCACCCGATTCAAAGCAATGTCTGACTACCCTTAGGCAAGACCAGTATAATTAAAGCAACAGAGACCCCTCCCTTTAGCCAGAATGTTAATTCAGCCACTCCCCAGGTATGAAGATGTTGTTTCCTGGTCACTCTGAGAAAACAGAGAAGCATACATTCCCATGCCCCCCCTTCCACTGACTATTAGCGTAAAATAAACCACATGGCTTTCCCTGCTATCCCCCTCTCCAAGAAGTGGGCAATCTCAGGCCACTCCAGAGCCAGGATACCAGTTATAAAAATACCATTTGTCACAAGCAGTACCAGTGATTCAAATCCAAGACTCCCCCTTCTCCCCATTGAATGGCAGTATCACTTTTTGGGATCTGACATGCCGCCTTCCTTAGAAAAAAGAGAGGTTCACCTGAAACCAAAGAAGAAATAGAAAAGAAGTTTATTATAATATGCTAGTAAGGCTTGTTAGGATATTGGGAATTGTTTCAGTAATGTGGGGACTCTAACATGTTGTTTAGCTACCCATCATTTTGTGATGAGGGTAAATGTTTCCAAACAACTAAGTATTGAGTTTTCTCCCTATGGATTCTAGAGTCAAGGATTTCCTTGTTTTCAAAGTGTTGTTCACCCTCTACCATGATGGAAGTAGGTGGTGTAGGTGCATTTGGTTTGAGGGTTGAAATCACTTCCCACTTGAGTAAGCTAATATGAAAGTGTTAGTGTTTTTGGAAGAGACAGTTCTACTGTCACTGGATTGATAATCCTAGTGATGGGAAAAGGTTCAATGAACTTTGGTCCTAATTTCTTAGATGGTTGCAATGATTGAAGGAATTTTGTGGATAAGTATACCCTATTCCCTGTGTGAAAAGGTTTAGGCTCCATTCTCTTCTTGTCAGCTTGGGCTTTAAATACTTCTCTAGATTCCTTGAGTGCTAGCTTGACTACTGGCCATGTGTTTTGTAAGGTATCCATCCACACCTTGTATGGGGATGGTGGGTTCTTCTATGGGTAGTTCAGGCATAGGGCTGAAATCTTTACTTGTTGCTACTCTAAAAGTGTATAAAATTATTAAATGCAACTTCAGCAAAAGGTAAAAGTTCAGACCAGTTGTCTTGTTGGTAATTAATAAAGCATCTTAGATATTGTTCTAGCACTGTGTTAGTCCTCTCAGTTCCCTTGTTAGTACAGGCATGTTGCGATTAGCTCAACCCTTGGCCAGTGCCAAATAAATTCAAAATTTGGAGATGAAGGGACGTTGGTATAATTACCTGTGAACGTCCTTTCTCGTTGGACTGCGAGATAATCTAGTGTGGGTGTTCCTCATCACGTGACTGAGGCTGCCAAATCATTGACCTTGCCACCATTGCTGTGGATACCCCAGCTTTCAGCAAAGGATACTTGACAGACGTTTTCATGTTCTGAAAAAGATTAAAACATCCTTCTCCCCCCACCAGACCTCCACAGGGTGGGCCTAGACTCTCTCGCAGTCCAACAAGAAAGGACATTCACAGGTAATTATACCAACGTCCCTTCTCCGTTAGACTGCTGCAAGAGTCTAGTGTGGAACTTATCAAAGCTGGCACGTCCCCAAGGAGGGTCAGGTCTGGTCCTCATCTGCCTGCTCCAATACAACTCTCTGGAGCACCCATCTGCCAAAAGCCACATCCGCAGACACGAAAGGGTCCAGATGGTAGTGGCGGATAAACAGGGAAGGAGATGACCAGGTGGCCGCCCAGAAAATCTACTCAATAGATGCTTGAGTAGCCCAAGGTGCCATTGTGGCTGCATTCCTTGTGGAGTGAGCCATTCGTTTACTGGGCACAGGGAGACTCTGAGTCTCATAAGCCAATGCTATGCAGCATCAAATCCACCTGCCCATAGTTAAAGGGGAAATCTTGTTTCCTAACGAAGCCGGTTGAAAGGAAATGAAGAGAGACTCTGTCTTTCGGAATGAAGAAATCCTTTTAACATAAATCTTCAATGCCCTGCGAACATGCAGAGCATGCCATTTCTTCTCCAGTTCATGAGTCAGATTAGGGCAAAAATCTGGCAAGACCAGTTCCTGCGCTCTGTGGAACAAAGAGTTAACTTTTGGAACAAAAGTAGAATCTAGCCTCAGAACCACCCTGTTGTGGTGAAAGATGCAAAGATCTGCCATAACAGAGAGAGCTGCCAGTTCCGAAACCCTTCTAGCTGACGTGATGGCCACCAAGAAGGTTACCTTAATAGTCATGAAACTCAGGCCAATAGTTCTTAGTGGCTCGAAGGGAGTTCCTGTAAGAGCTCGCAGGACTTTGGAAAAGTCCCAGGTAGGGTACCTGTGGACAATAGGAGGATGTAGATTCGATGCCCCCTTGAGAAATCAGTGGACTAAGGGATGATGAGCAATAGATTCTAATGACCCCATAGACAAGACTGAAGACAAAGCTGCTATCTGTCTGCAAAGTGTATTAGGTAATAACTTTTTGTTCAACCTGTCCTGCAGAAATTCAAGAATGTCTCCAACAGAAGCTTCCATGGGTGAACGATCAGTCTTTTTTTTTCTTTATCTTTATCATTGACGTAATCTGCCTTGTTACAATAACTCCTTCATTCTTTTAATGTTTTAATTTATCTATATAGTTTATAATTAAATGCACGTCTTCTGTCATTTCCATAACTTATCCAAATATCAAATATTACCTTTTCTTTAACCAATCATACCAAATGTTCCATATTTCATAATAGTCACTATCTTGTTTATTTTTTAACTATTTGGTTAGGCTATCCATCTCAGCACATTCATGTATTTTTTTAATTACCATATCCTCCGAAGAAATGAAAGACAGTTTCCAGTTTTGTGTGTAGGTTATTCTGGCCACAGTTATGATGTGCAAAATTAAATATTGATATTATTTTCTCCATGTTTAAATCTATCATACTTAGCAGAAAGGTTTTGGGTTCAAGTTTTAAATTTTGTTTTGTTATATTTAAAATCCAATTTCTAATATTTCTCCAAAACTTCTGAGCACATGGGCAAGTCCACCACATGTGAAAATATGTTCCTTGTGCATAGTTACATTTCCAACAGTTGGGTGGTAGGTTGGGAACATCTTAGCCAGTCTTGCGGGAGGTAGGTGCCAGCGATGAACCATTTTATATACGTTTTCTTTATATGAGACTGACATGGTTAATTTGTAATTTGTTTGCCAGATGTGTTCCCACTTATTTAATTCAATACTATTTAGCCCAAATTATCATAGATTCTGTGATTTCTTCTTTTAATTTGTAATCCAAAAGATATTTATATGTTTTACTAATTGTTTTCTTTTCCTCTCCTAACCATATTTTATCTAATTCTTGTAGGATCATATTAAAGCCAAATTGTTCTCTATCTTCTTTATAATGGGTTTGTATTTGTGCAAAGGGTCACCATGCTATCTCCTTTCCTTGAATTTGTATTTGGTTCCTATTTTTAAGCTCTCCAGTATCATATAGTAAATCTTTATACCTGACAATATTTTCATAATCCAATAGATTTGGATATGTGACTACTTCCAATGTAGATAGCCACAATGGAACCTTTGGGTAGTGGTTTTTCTTAATCTTTTCCCAGATATTGAACAACACATTTCTTACATGGTGCCTTTGGAAATATGAATGTTGTTTAGATTTTCCATCCCACATGAAGGCGTACCAGCCAAGTTAGAGATCAAAACCTTCTAATACTAATAACCTTCTATTTTCTAATTTAACCCAATCCTTAAGCCAGTTTACTATAGCAGCATCATAATATAATTCAAAATCTGGAAGGCCAAATCCTCCTTTTTTCTTGGCATCCTGTAATAATTTATATTTCACTCTGGGTTTTTTCCTCTGCCATATAAATTTAGATATACCTTTGTTTAATTCTACAAAAAAGTTCTTTTCCAACTTGACTGGCACTGTCTGAAACAGGAACAACAGTTTTATTGCACCAAGTGCAGAAGAACCTCCAAGTTGCATCATAAATGCAGTTGGTAGAAGTCTTTCTAGATGCCTGAATAGTATCGATGACTCTGGCAGAGAAACTATCCTTACTTAACAATCCCCACTCAATCTCCATACGGCTAACTGAAGCCTTTGGGGCTCTGGATGCAGCAGAGCTCCCTGGCTGAGAGAAATTTTGGATGGAGGAATCCTCCATGGGGGAGTCACTGATAGGTTCACAAGATCTGTGAACCAGGGGCGTCTGGGCCAATGAGGAGCCAGGAGCAAAATGTCCATCCTCTCCACTAACAATTTTCTGATGACAAGCACAATGAGGGGTAATGGAGGAAATGCATACATTAGACCAGTGGTCCCCAAGGTGGGTGGTTCCCTGGGGGGCGGTGGTATGCCTTAGGGGGGCGCTAAGAGGCAAGCAGGCTGGCAGGGGGGTGCTAAGAGGTTGCAGGGGGGTGCTGGAGGTGACCCCTTCGCAGGGCGCAATTCAGGGGTGGGATTTTGTCGAACTCCTGCCCCTGGGAGTCAAAGCACTGAAGCGTGAGCGGTGTGGGAAACTTTGGCCGGGGTCTCAAGATGAGAGCAACTCTGGCTGCTTCTTTCCACTAACAGGCTGCCAAGATATCTGCAAACTGTCAAGCGCTCCTCAAGAGAGACGATTTTGCGGATAGCTGGCCAAACTCCTGTGCAAAGGGGAGCACAATGTTGTTGCACCACACTAACACGGGGGGTGGGGGGAGGTGACTCATCCCCAAAATGCCAGCATTGCTCCAGCGACACTACCTTTGCCTGCACCCGTTACTAAAGTGCGGCAGCCAGAGAACAGCTCCATTCAGAAGCAATGAACTTTCAATCAGCGCTGGAGGCAGCGCTGGAAGGGAAGAGGCAGCGCCTGAAGGGGCTTCCACAAAGGGGGAAGAAAACCCTCCCTCTGCCGCCACTGCTGCTTTCACCCCTCTCATAAACCCTGCCAGCTCCTGCGTGTTCTGTTTGCAGTCCCGCCCGAGGACATGCCCCCTGCCCCCCATTACATGTCTATTAGGAGCACCTGAGCCTGGCTTCTGGAGTCCTTCGGGGCATCAGGTGTAAAACCGCATCCAGCTGACCACTCCTTTGTTTGAAGGGAAGATTTCTGGTTCCTTGTGTTGCCATGTTTTTTTTCTCCCATGGACGGTGGAGGAATCAAGAGTTTCACATATTTGTGGCGTGGGTCCCTGTCACAAAATTGGAGCCTTTTGGCAAGGCTTCTTGTATTTTATGTTACTGGCCGATTGCAGAGAGGTTGTTGAGAGAAAGAGAAATTGTAATATAATGGCAAAATAGTTCCATTTTATTATACTGGTTGGAGAGTGGCTTCTGATTATCATGAAATGCAAAACAGTAAATGTTTCTCCCTCCTAATCAAGGTCACAGTATTTAATACCTGAGACAATAAGCAGTAAAAATTCAACAATACAGAATGAACCATTTTATGTGACACCTCACTGTTGATACTTAGAGACAGTTTGCCTGTTAGCAGAGAGAAGCAGCTGGAGTCACTCTCATCTCTTGAGAGCCCAGCCAAAGTTTCCTGTGCCACCATCAGTCAAAATTCAAACTAGTGGTCCACAGGATTTAAAATTATGAGTTTGGTGGTCCCTGAGGTCCCAAAGTTTGGTGACCCCTGGATTAGGCCACACCTGCCTGGGCAGAAAATAGGTAGATAGGTTAAGGAAGGGATAGAGAGAGAGAGGGAACGAGAGAAAGAGAGGGAATGAGAGAGAAAAAGAAAGAGAGAGGGAGGGAGGGAGGAGAAAGTGAATGGGATAGGGAGAGAGAGAGATAAAGGGAAAGAGATAGAAAAAGGGAATGAGAGAAAGGAGGGGGGAGGAGAAAGTGAATGGGATATGGAGGGAGGGAGAGAGAGAGAAAGAGAAGGAAGAGACAAGAAAGAAAAGAAAGAGAAAAGGGAAAGAAAAGGGGAGAAAGGAAGAAAAGGGATAAACAAAGAAAGAGGGGAGAATGGAAGGAAGGGACAGAAAGAAAGAGAAAGGAAAAAAGAAAAAGAAAGAAAGAAAGAAAGAAAGGGAGGGAGGAGAAAGTGAATGAGATATCTAGTCCAACCACCTGCTCCAGCAGGGTTAGAAGGGTGTGTGTGCGCGTGTGTGTGCATGGCTGTCAAAACTCCAAAAACAGGTCAAGTAGCTCTGGGGAGGTCAGTCATAAATTAGAACACTTACTAAGCAACCAGCCATTAAACGAGGACCACTTATATTTGGTTTGCCAGTCACATGGCCACCTGGCCATGCCCACCCAGTCACATGACCACCAAACCATGCCCAGCCAGCAAGCCATGCCAGTCACACGCCCACAAATTAAGCCACACCCACAGAACCAGTTGTTAAGAAATTTGAATCCCACCCCTGGGTGGGGGGCACTGAGGATGAGTTTGTAGCACTAAGGGGGCGGTGGACTGAAAAAGTTTGGGAACCACTGCATTAGACCTACTGACCATTGGGACTGAAGAGCATTGGTCCTCTCTGCTTCCGGTGCATAGAAACTGGTGAAATACCAGGGGAGTTGAGCATTGGCTGGGGACACAAAAAGGTCCACGACAGGAATCCCCAAAATCCCAGTCATCTCTCTGAACAAATCTAGATGGAGATGCAATTCGGAGTGGTCTATCTTGACTCTGCTCAGCCAATCTGCCTGTACATTGTCGACCCCGAAATGTACTCCGCCTTCAGAAATAGAAGGTGCCTCTCTGCCCAAAGACCTCGCTTCTCTGCTTCCTGCATAAAGGCCCTGGACCTGGTTCCCCCTTAATGGTTGATGTGTGCCCTGACTGCCACATTGTCCATCATAATAAGTACGTGGTTCCCCACTACACTGCCCCAAAACTGTTTGAGGGCCAGGTTGGTAGTCCTGAGTTCCAGCCAATTTATGGGATGTATTCTCTCTAGCTGAGACCACTGCCCCTGAGCCATCTCCGACTGAAGATGAGCTCCCCAGCCATATAGTCTGGCATCTGTGGTGATAACCACTCGGCTGGGCTCCTTGAAGAGCTGACCCACTGTGATGCTTGGGGAAAGCCACCACCAGAATGACCTGAGAACCGTTCGGGGAACTGAGGGTCGAGTGGCTCTTGCCTGCCTGTTGGTAGGGAAGTAGGAACCACTGTAGTGAACATGCATGAAGTCTTGCTCATGGGACAATTGAAATGCATGAGATCATCTTGTCCAAAAGCTGAGATAAAAGAGACAAAGGTACAATCTGATGCTGTCTTATATGTCCGGCCAACAACTGCAAGCTCTGCTGATGATCTGGAGATAAGACCTCACAGGCCACCGTGTCTATCACTGCTCCCAAATGTAGAAGACAGTTGGTCAGCTCCAGATGACTCTTCTTGATGTTTATCGAGAACCCATGTGACTGCAGCATCTGCAATGTAATTTGGAGATCTCTCTTGGCAGTGAGTTCTGAGGATGACTGAATTAAAATATTGTCCAAATAATATTGAACTCTCACTGGCAGGGCTTGCAATGAGGCCGCCAGTGCCACCAGTATCTTGGTGAAAACCCTAGGGGCCGAAGAAAGACCAAAGGGTAAGGCCCTATATTGATACTGTTGACCGTTGTAATAAAAATGGAGAAATTTAATGATGACCAGTCCAAACTGGAACATGGAGGTAAGCTTCCATCAAGTGAATAGAAGTGAGGAAGTCGCCCTCCTGAATGCTCTCCAATATAGTTTGGAGTGACTGCATTTTGAAACACCAGTAAAGAACATAACTATTCAGACGTTTGAGTCTAAGATAGCCCTCCAGGCGCCCGAGGCCTTGGGGATGACAAACAACCAGGAATAAAATCCCTGCCCTTGCTGATCCACCAGAACCACCTGGATGGTATGAATATCAATTAAGTGTTGAATGGCGGATTCCATGAGGACCCTTCTAGCCTTGTCCCTGCAGATGGGGCAGCTTACAAAAAAACCTCGGAGTGGAAGAAAGAAATTCTAGGCAAAGTCCTGACCTCACAGTCTGCAGAACCCAGGAATCAGATGTTGTCCTCTCCCACGAGCAGCAAATAGAAACAAACGACCGCTGATGGGGGAATCATAAATGCAGTTACTTGGAACACTGGGCCAGATGACCTCCTCCTCCTCGAAAGGGCTGCCTGCCCTGTGAGGGAGGAAATTGTCTACCTGACCATTCCTGGTGCTGGTCTGGCTGATCTGGGAAGGGCCTCTGTGAGCGGGCGAATCTGGAACCTGAATTTTGTCTGAAGGACGACCGCTGGTAGTATGGTGCTGGTCTCGTTTCTGATCTCTTAGGCGTCAAAGGCAGGATCCTTCATTTGTCCCAGGTCTTGACTAAATAGGGTTCCAAAGCCCCCCCAAAGAGCTTGACTGGCTGAAGCCACCTTCCACTTATGCGGGCATCCATCTGCCAGTTGTGGAGCCATAAAAGCCTCCGCACAGTGACAGAGGTAGCCATGGCCTTGGAGGCAAACTTAGCTGAATCAAGAGTAGCATCAGCTGTAAATTCCGTGGCGACTATAATTTTGCACAGATCTTGATGAGTCCTGATGTCAGATCCTGGTACTTGCTCCTGCAAGTGTTTTAACCAGCGGAATGATGCCTGCATGAAAAAGAATGCCACTGTAGAGGCACGGACCGCCTGTAGAGGCACGGCCAAAGCCTGGTGGGACCTTTGCAGGATATTTTCCGAGCATTTGTCCTCCCCTTTTAACGCATCCTCTGGTTCCATGGGGGGTCCCTGAGAAAGATGCAGAACTAACCACTGGTGGATTCACTGAGGGAAGTTGCAAAGCCTTGGCTAAATCTGGACCCACATTGTAGATTTTTTTCTGTGAAGAGGATGGGTTAAGGCCCATGCCTGGAGAAGCACATTGTTTTAGTATTACATCCAGGAACATTCTAGGTGATGGTAATACCTCTGCCTGGATAGTGGGCTGGGAGAAAAATGAGTCCCCCTGGGGCTGTCCTTGAAGGTTTGGCTCTAATGAGGACTCACCTGGAACCAACTGGGGTGTATTCTTGGCCTTGTGTAACAAGGATTTGAATAAGGAATGGTCAAACAAACCTGAGAATACAGGTGTATCAATTGAGACCTCTTCATCGTCTGAGAATCTAGGGGCCCTCAATTCCCCTTCCTCCACCTCTGGGTCAAGAGAGTGGCTGTGTTCTGAACTTTCCCTAGACTCAGCCTCCTGATTCCCCCCCCAATTCACTATGGGTTAGGGTAGAGGTCTGTCTGGCTATGCTGGAATGTACGGGTCTAGTACTGGTGGAAGGAGCCCCAGGTGAAATCTGCCTGGGTTGATCCCTCCACAACCCAGGGGCAATCCCAGAAGGACCTAGCAGCTGGTGGATCTCATCTGCAATACCTTGTCTGATGGCTGAAGACAGCACCTCTCTCATAGAGTCTGACATGTCAGACCATGAAGGGCCCCCTGAGCAAAGTCCTGCAGCAGAGGGGATAAACGTGGATTGAGCCCTAGGTAAGGTCCAGCTAAACTGTTGACTAAAAGGCTGGCTAAAGGATGGAATAAACTGAGGAATGGCAGGAGTAGGCCAAAGCACAGGCCTGTTGCTGGGGCCTTTTCTACTTAAATCTTGAGGAAGGGCAGGATTGAGCTCAACAGCTCCCTCTGGTGACCAAGACTGTGGGATTTGAACATTAACTGTTTCCAAATCTGCCCTAGCAACAGTTGGATGGGGTGAGAGTTGGCCCCTCCCCTCCCTTTGCTCTAGGCCAGGGGTGGGCAAACTATGGCCCGCGGGCCACATCCGGCCCGTTGGTCTTTTTAATCCGGCCCGCCGAAGATTGGTACAGAATTAAGGTTTGATGTGAATGATTGAATGATTGCATTCATTTGATTTTGACTTGTAATGACAGGCATTTCGACCCCAGGTGGCGGCCCGTCTGTCAAATTTTAAAAGAGCCAACGAGAACCAAGATCTACTAGAGCAACAAATCCTTCTTATAAAGTCTAAAATGGATGAGAAAAAACTGATTACAATTAATATAAATGGACTTAATTCAGCTATTAAAAGAAGAAAAATATTTCATAAATTAGAGAAATTAAAATTTGATATAATCTGCCTACAAGAAGTACATATTAAAAAAACAACATGATTATATATTGAAACAACAACAATTAGGGAAATTATTTACAGCATTGACACAGTGTAAAAAGAGAGGAGTGGTGTTATACATTAGAGATATAATCCCTGCGGAACAAATATATACAGATGATGACGGAAGGATTTTGATGGTGGAGATAATGGACAATAATCTAAAGATACTTTTAATAGCAATTTATGCTCCAAATGATAATCAAGAAATTTTTTACAGGAAATTACATGAGAAAATAATTGAGCTGGATTATGCTAATATCTGTCTGATGGGAGATTTTAATGGAATAATAAATAACAAATTGATTATAAAACACAAAAAACAGCAAAGAAAGCTAGAAAGACATTGCCAAAATCCTTCTTTCGAATGGTAGATGAGATAAACTTAAAAGATGCATGGAGAGAGAGAAATGCGGAAAATAAACAATATACCTTTTATTCAAATAGATATGCATCATGGTCTAGAATAGACATGATATGGATGTCAACAGAATTGCTTTCTAACATACAAGACATTAAAATAGAAGGAAGTACCTGGGCAGATCACAATCCCATAACACTTGTATGGAAAGGACAAAAAAGGAGATCTAGATGGACTTTAAATAATACGATATTAAAGGAAAAAGACTTTAAACAGAAAATTGAGAGAGAATTGACTTTTTTCTTTAAAGAAAACACAAAAGAGGATACATCATTACAGAACCTCTGGGTCATGATGAAGGCTTATACAAGAGGCTTGATAATGGACTATACAAGGAAAAGAAATATAAAATAGAATTTTTTTTAAAAAAATATTGGAAGATGACTACAAAAAATTAGAAAAAGAACTACAGAAATTTCCAGAAAAAAAGGATATTAAAATTAAAATGGACATAACTAAACATAAAATGGGGCTAATGGAAAAAGAAGAAATAGCACAAAAAATTAAAAATGCTAAGCAGAACTATTTTGAAGATGCAAACAAACCAGGCAGATGGCTAGCATATAAATTGAGAAAGGAAAGAGACTCAAGAAGGATAAATCAATTGATAAATGAACAAGGACATGTATGCTATGGAAATGCAGAGAAAAAAAATTATTCAAGATTATTATGGAAAACTGTACCATCTAGAGAATGCTCAGGAAGAAAGAATTCAACAATACTTACAGGAAGCAAATTTGCCTCAGATACCCAAAGATATTGAAATAATGTTAGAAAGTAACATAACAATGATGGAATTAACAGAAGCTTTAAAAAAGCAAAACATTGGGAAAGCACCAGGTCCGGATGGTTTGCCAGTGGAATTTTATAAGACATTCCAGGAAACATTGAATCTTCACTTATTAGAAATTATGAATGAAGTTATAACAAAGAAGAGAATACCCAAAACATGGTCAGAAGCATATATAACACTTGTACCAAAGGAGGACACAGACCCACAGCAAGTTAAAAACTACAGACCAATATCACTTTTAAATTCAGATTATAAAATTTTTGCTTTAATTCTGGCAGAAAGACTGAAAAGATACATAAACAATTTTATTCACCCTGATCAAAATGGATTTCTGCTGAAGAGATAGATTAAAGATAATATGAGAATAATTTTAGATACACTGGAATACTATGAGGCACATCCTGAAAAACAAATGGCTCTGATGTTTTTAGATGCACAAAAAGCTTTTGATTATGTGAATTGGCATTTTATGCTATTACAATTGGACCAAATGGGCTTTGGTAAAAATTTACTCAAGCCATAGAAACGATATATCATAAACAAACTGCAAAGGTTATGATAAATGGAGAGTTAACAGACTTTATAGATATAAGAAAAGGAACTAGACAAGGCTGTCCACTGTCACCTCTGTTGTTTGTGTTAACACTGGAAGTGCTGAATAGGAACATCAGAGAAGAAAAAGAAATAAAAGGAATGAAAATTTAAAAAGTAAAGTATAAATTACAAGCTTTTGCAGATGACCTGGTATTTATATCAGAGGATCCATTGGAGTCAGCACCTAAACTGATAGAAAAGATAGAAGAGTATGGGAAAGTAGCAGGTTTGAACATAAATAAAGATAAAACAAAGATTTTAGCAAAGAACATGTTAGTAAGACGAAAGAAAGAATTGGAGGAAGTTTTGGGGATCCAGGTCACAAATAAGGTTAAGTATTTAGGGATACACATAACACCAAGATGTAGCACATTTAAGGAGGATAATTATCTTAAACTTAAACAGCAGATTGTGACAGACTTGATAAAATGGGAAAATTTACAATTATCACTGATTGGGAGAATATCTACAATTAAGATGAATGTATTGCCTAGAATCTTATACTTATTCCAGACAATTCCAATCAGATTAGGGAAATAATTCTTTGAAGATTTAAACAAAATAGTGCTAAGATACATTTAGCAGGGGAAGAAAGTGAGAATAAAACTTAAATTGCTACAAGATGCAAGAATAAGAGGAGGATTTGCTTTGCCCAGTTGGGAATTATACTACCAAGCGACGAGTCTGATGTGGGTAACGGAGTGGATAACACTAAGGAATACTAGACTTTTGAGTTTTAGAAGGACATGACTTGCTGTTAGGGTGGCATGCCTTCCTCTAGTATAAGGGAACTAAAATGCAGGGGTATTTTAGAAGACATTATATTCAAGAAGCATTGTTTCTAAACTGGGAGAAGATAAAAAAGCAATATTATTTAAAAATTCCACTATGGTTATCTACTATTGAAGCTTTTTCCTATCCAATAATATATTAAAAGGAACAAACAGATATGGTGAGATATTGAATGAAAAGGGTGGACTTCAATCTATGCAAGCGTTGGAAGAACAAGGTGTAAAAATGAATTGGTTTTCATATTTGCAAATACAATCTAGATTTGATAAAGATGTTAAAACAGAAGGTATCTATGATAAGTTGACTGATTTAGATAAAATTTTGATAGATACTGATGAAAAAGTAATCAAAAAACTTTATGGACATTTGCTAAAGTTTAAATTAGAGGAAGAACAAGTATAAGAAACTATGATTGCATGGGGGGAAATTTTGGATATGGGATTGACAGATAAATAGCAAAAATTGTGGTCTCAAAATTATAAAATGACAATGTCAACTGCATATAAAGAAAACTTGTATAAGATGTTTTACAGGTGGCACTTACCCCCGATGAGAATCGCGAGAATGTTCAAGAATAAATCGAATAAATGTTGGAAATGTCATCAGATACCTGGTTCATATTACCACAAGTGGTGGACATGCTCAGATGCAAAAAGATATTGAACTATAATCCATACATGATTGGAAAAAATGACAAAACAACACATAGACTTTAAACCTGAGATATTTTTATTGGGAATTATACTGGAAATATATTGTAAAGAATTGAAATATTTGATTGTAAATGTTTTAACAGCGGCTAGAATTGTATTTGCTAAGAATTGGAAAAATGAAAAAATACCTATGCAGGAGGAAATTATTAAGAAAATCATGGACTGTGCCGAAATGAGTAAATTGAGATTTGAAATTAGAGAACAAGAGGATAAACAATTTTATATGATATGGGATTTATTTTATCAATGGTTAGATAAAAAGACATGGTAAAGAAATAGATTAGTAAGCCTTACAATAAAAGTTAACAGATTGGTATAGAATACAATATAAAATATATAACCATTGGATGAATGTATAAAATTAAATCATAATGAAAATTAGAATATCTCATATAAAATGATGGAAAAATAGTTTAGTCAAATGAATGTTTAATAATTGATATTACATAAGCACAAGCTAGATTGATAAGGTGAGAATTTATATAACTTGTGAGTAATGGTAAAAAAAGGATAGCACAAAAGATTGTAACCAACTGACACACTGTATGTATATAATTGAAAGAGGGTTTTATATTTTTATGTTTTGTTTGTATGTTTGTTGTAAAAAATAGAAACTTTGTTCAATAAAAAAAAGCTGTCTTCCACTCATCCCCGTCCTTTATTCTGATGCAGTAATATGCCTCTTGTAGGTCTAACTTTGAAAAAAAAATTCCTTTCGAGAGGTGGGCTAACATGTCCTTCATGAGGGGGAGTGGATACATATTCTCTATGCAAATTACGTTTAATTTTTTGTAATTTACACACAAACGTGTGTAAAGCCATCTTTCTTTTCATGGAATAACACTGAGGCGGCTATTTTTGGTTAGGTGGGTTTGATGAAGGCCCTTTTTAGATTTTTATTGATAAACGCTCTGAGTTCTTTTAGTTCTCTGGGAGACATGCAGTACATTTGTGGTTTTGGGAGTTTAGCCCCTGGTAGGATTTTGATAGCGCAGTCTGTGGCGTGATGGGGTGGGAGTTCATCACAAGCTTCCTCGCTAAATGCTTGGGCCTGATCCTGGTACTCGTTGGGGATTTAAATGGGTTCCGGTCATGGCTGACTCTCTGTTCTCTGTTCCTTTCTCTATCCTTTCCTCTGAGCTATTTGCAGATACTACGTCTCTCTGGAATTGTATGGTTCCTCTCCTCCAATTTATTTTTGGATTCCATTTCCACAGCCATGTGGGACCTAGGACTAGTGGTCCTTCCATCCCTGGGGCTACAATGAATGAGAGCATTTCACTATGGTTTCCTAGTCTTATTTTCAATGGTTCTGTGACAAACCTAGCTGGCTTCCCCTGCCCCCGCTATCATTCCATCTAATTGGCAGAAGGCGATGGGGCTCCTCAATCTTTTTAGTTGGATTCCCAATTTCTTTGTTAGGGAGGGGTTGATCAGGCAACGGGTGCATCCTGAATCCAGTAGCACTGCAACTTCCCTCCCCTTCCCTCGGCTAGGGATGAACAGTCTTAGAGGTAGAGTAATTGGTTCAATTGGGTCACTTACCAATGGGTCATCTTCCAGACTGGCTCAGGTCTCCTTTCGGACTGGCTCAGGTCTCCACAGAACATTGGGGTTTCATTCTCTGGGTTGGGGGATGATCCGAATCCCACAGCTTCTCGGCTTCTCAGGTCAGTCTCCTTTCCTCAAGGGCTGGGTGTTCCAGGTCCCCCCCCCCCCCGATTGGTGGTCTGGCTTTCTGGCAAGGATTTTTGAATGGCATTCTGCTGCATGGTGTCCCTCCTTTCCACATTTAAAACAGCCAGACATTCTTGGAGTCATGGTGGTTTGGGGTTTGAAAATTTCCTGTTTCCCCTGGGGTGGGGATCTTTTCCAAAGCTTACCACTGCGGTATCGATTACGAGTCATGTCAATTTCCGCCTTCTCTGCCATCAGGTACCATTCATGCAGGAGGTTTGGGGCCCCTCGGGCGAGGCAGGCAGCGTACAGGTCATCATTTAGACCATTTCTGAACCAACAGACTAGGATATCTAGGCCAGTCGACTCAGCTGACCAGGTCACAAAATTTCTTGGTGTATTCCACTACCGGGCGATGGCCTTGTTTTACGACTCTGATATGGTCGCGGGCTTTTTTTTATCAGCGAGGAGGTCTTCGAAATGGTGGCATAGGGCTGTCATGAAGCGATCAAGTTTTCTCAGTTCTGGGGCGTTGACGTTGTGGAGCGTCACCATCCATCTGACTGCTGCTCCTTCAAGAGCCAGGGTGATGACTCATACTCAGGACCCCTGGGTTGGGAAATTCCGCCTGTATTCTGGCATGTAGGTGAGCACTTGTGCCAGGAAAAATCCGTTTCTGGGGGTCTCCATCGAATTTTACTCCCAGGGATGGTACCTACCTCTGTAGTTGTATATCTCTGGGTTGGCCAGGGTGGATCTCCTGTTCTGGGGCAATAAGTGGTCGAGTCTCTGGTATGGCTCCTGGTTCTTTGACTTGTCCCACTACCCGACCATTCTCAGCTGGATCCGGGGTAGTGGCTCAGGGTCCCTCAATTCCTGGTTCCCTTGCCCCCCTACATTGGCGTCCTGATGCATCTCTCACATTGAGGTCCTCCATGGCTTCCCTCACAAGGTGATTTGTGTACTGTCTCAGTCGGTCATCGGCCGGTGGTTCCTTGATCCACTCTTCCTGATATGATAGGGCCTCCAACTCCAATTTCCACCTGGGTTTACGATTACCCTGGGTGAGGGTTACTCCCTTGGTTCTTCCATCCCAGCTTTTCTACACCTAGAGACCTCCGGGGCTTTGTGGAGGCTTCGCAGATAGCTTTGCTATCCTCGATGGGGTGCACCGAGTCAGTATCTGACTGGGTAACTGTCGACGTTTCTCCCCAGCATTTGGCTTCCCCTTGCTCTATTCAGAACGATCTTTTTCAGAGTTTCCCAGGGCATACCTAATTCCCCCACCCCCTTTTTAGAATGATCTTTTCCAGGGTTTCCCAGGACACATCTTACTGTGGAATTTTTATGGTCTCTTCATTCCCTGGCTGTCTCTCCCAGAGGTAATAGTTTCCGGCCATCTGGGTTTCATCCCTCCATTGTATCATGTGTAGGTTATAAAAATTTGATATAAGATTAAATATATTCAGGTTACATCAAGAATGATTTCTTTATCAGCCCCCCCCCTTTTCTTCTTCCACCGAAGAAATGACAGATATATGGATCTGACACTAGCTGTTTTTTTCTCTATTGTGAACTGTGTCAACTTGTAAAGCAATCTTATGCCTGTTTTGGAGTTGCCATAAGCAATTGGGGGGTAAACCTGAAGGAGCAGGACAGCAATTAAAACGAGAAGAACACTCCATGCTTATCTTACAAAGATTGTAGCCTAGGCTACTGGATCTTTTGCCCGCAAAAAATCCTTCATTAGAGAATGTGACTGATGACACCCAGGCTGTGAACGTGCTTCACTGCAGAATCTGATTTATAACACCCAGGGGGGAGGGGGGAAAGAAGGTCACACGTGATCATAATTTACATGTGGCTTCATATGGCTCAATGCTGACATGTTGCTCCTAATAAATATTTTGGATTTTTTTGACCCTTGGCTCGAGGCTTATGATTTAATTAGGGCAATCGCTGGAACCCTGACAAACTGTATGTATTGGAAGATGGACATCAGTAGGATATGAAAGTCTTTCAGTGCATTTCTTTTGATCAATCTTATTACATAATCATCCACCCAGACATTATACTGTATATATGTTTAATATCTGATAATGTCTTGAATAGTATCAATGTAAAAAAATAACAAAATGGTAAGTGTACATTCTTGTTTAGCTCACTTCAAAGTGAGAATATTATAGAAACAGTCAGGTTGTGACTATTTGAACACTGGACTATGCTGGTCAATTCTTGGAGGACTTAGAGGGATGTACTAATGTTCCTGAAAAATATAGTAGTTCACCAATGCTTTTCTTTAAGCATTTCCAGGAGGATCAAGTCCCCTCCAGGAGTTTTGCCATTTTTAAAATTCATTACATCTTGAGCCTGTAAAAAAAAAAGAGGGTTTGTTGCAAATATATTAGAATCTCTGGCTGTGGTTTGAAAAAATGCATTATACTGAGTATCCCAGCTCTTCCATAATAATAAATTCTATATTTTGTACTAAAAGACATAGAAGAAATAAGGGACCAAAATATTGTGTCAATTTTTGGCTGTGTGACTAAATCAGTCTGCCCTGTTCTATCAATTGACTAGCCTGCTTCTTCTTGCTTGGGAGAACCTTGTATTCCCAGGAATAGGGAATACAAGGAATATCATAAAATTATTAATAATTTTTAAATTATGCAACAAGATTACAGGCTGTCATTTACTGTATTTCAGATCAATCCAGTATTTTCACAGCTCCATTGTGAATAATGGTTTATCTTTTGTGTTGATCAGTTAAGCATTTCTCATTCAATTTTACATTCTGCAGTCTTTCTATTGCAGGAAATTACGAGACTCAGACCTTGGAATCCAAAAATAAGTTGGTTTTTGTTTGCACAAACAGATTCAGAATATTTTAGTGAGAGTCACTTCTGAACAAATTTCTTATAGAACAGCACATGCCTATATACTTCTTCAGAAGGGGCAAAACACAGAAATATAACTTGTCAGTCATTCATTGGTTACTTGAAACACAGCTTTCCCCCTCCCCTGTTGCTAGGCTAGGATGGCTGGTTGACACCAACCCATCTTCCTAAACTTCCTAGCTTGTGGTTTTGTTACAAGTGAGACAAGGTATCTTGGCAAATATGACTTTGTGACTGATAGATGATCCTTGTGGTTTAGCTTTTCACACTTCCTTATTCTTTCTCTTGCTAATACCACTTATTTCACTATCTATAAAACTTGTATAATTATTTCTCTAAAATTAATATATTTTTATGTCCTGCCTTATTCCCCCCTTTGAGATTTTATTTAACAATTAAGTCTCACTTTTATGATGTCTTAGATTAGCCCTTACGCATATAATGTTAGGTATTCTATCGAAGCAGGGAAGTTTGACCAGGAAACTCTTAGCTAGGCAACTGAGCAAGAAACATGTTGTGGTTTCTTCAACTCAGATAAGCACTTTAAACATATCAGCTTTTAAAATTTGGGACCCCTCTAGGTCATCTAGTCCAACCCCCTTTTTGATACATAAAATCCTTTAAAAGAATTCAAAAGAATATATCTTTCCACCACACACTCTATCCTTAACACATTAACATCTGTTTTACTTGTTCTTATTTTCAGCTGTACATAGAGGGTCAGCTTCCGGGGTGACACCAGTAAGGCCTCTTCTGCCCCGTATGTTGCCTGCCCATTGCCAGTAGGGCAGTTATAGGGGCGCTTCTTCAAGCGTACCACTCATTAGACTCACCCATGAATCCCCTAATTGACTTAAATCCCCTATATTATTTCTCAAATTAGTACTTATGACAGGGGGTCTTCCAAACATCATTTCAAAAGGAGATAACCTAATTCCTTTTATTCCTTTTGATTCTTTTAAACTTTGATAGTAACATATCTCTGATAAAGGGAATCAAACAGGAGAGAGACATTGGAACACAGACTCCTAATACAGCAGATTTTGTTTAACAATTCACCAACCCAATTTGCTATGCTCCAAAAATTTTATTAGGGCTAGCTGGTTTTGCACAATGTTATTTTCCACACTTTTCTTTGGCTAAGTTCCCAAGACTGCAGTCACCTCCTTTAAGGGGGTTTCTACCACAGTTTGTAGTCAAATTTAATTGTATGTCCATTACCTCCCAGAGTGCCATCCCCCACCTACGTGTAGGCTTTTCTAGAGTTCCAAGCATCCAGGGCATCACTGGTATCTAGGGATTCAGGAGCTCTTTGCTTTCCAAGCCTGAATTCATTCCTTCGACATGGATTCCCCTCTATTGCTTTAATGAAAGATTGGCCTTATGAATCTCATTACACAGAGTCCAAATCACCCTGTGGGGAGGCTAGTATAGGCATATTTTTCACATTCCCTATACATACCTTCTGGGGCAGTCCAGTTGCTATTATTTGCTTCATGATTCTTACAATAACACACTTCACTACCAGTTACATTTTTTTATTAGAACTTCGCTCAGTCCAGTCCCATTGGGCAAAACGCAATAGCCACCCACAATCCAAATTTGTTGGATTCCATTAATCTCCCATATTTGATTCCACACACATACACAAAGGTCTTGTTGAAACTATTTTAGACAATTTCTTCCTCCCTTCTTCCTGTTGCATGGCGTTAAGGTTCTTTCAACACCTAGCTGACTTGTAGTAAGTTTTATATATATATATATACCGTGTTTCTCATATAATAAGGCTGGGCCTTATTTTTTTTTGAGCCCCGAAAAAATGGCTAGGATGTCTTTTCAGGGGTGAATTAATTTCTCCCCCCCTCCACGCATCTTCGCCTAGGGTGCCCCCGCCGGCAGCTATGCCTTGCCACCAGCCACTCCTAACGGCCAATCATGGTGGAGCACAGAGGGCTCCCTTACCCCCACCAAGTGCCTTTGCTGCAGACCCGGGTCAGCGGGTAGGCGGGGATGTACACCGGCAGCGTTGCAGCTGCTTCTCAGGCCTCCATAGTTTCCACGGTTCCTGCCGGTGCTGGTGCCTCTCGCCAGCGCTGTCTCCAACAACAGCATCTGAGTTACTCCCGCTGTTCCCCCATCCCCATAAAAACAGGAAAAAAATAATTCCTATGTTTTGGATAGAAGGACCAGAAGCCGCACCGCAGCTGCATCACTACCCGCTTCAAACCCCTCCGACCCATACATGAAGCGAACTGACGCCCACCATGAAGATGCGGCATGACCACGAACGCGAAGCCAAACAGCAGGATCACAGCTCACCAGCTCAAATCCCCCAGCAACTAAGACTAACCTGAGCACAACCAAGCCCCCACCTGAACAGAACACACCCCCAGCCAATCAGAGCACAGCCAGGCCCCCAGCCAATCAGAGCACAGCCAGGCCCCCAACCAATGAGAACACACCCCCACCCAATCAGAACACAGCCAAGCCCCCACCCAATCAAGTCACACCCCCACTAGCAGTTAAAAGGAAGAAGCAGCTGCAAGCTCACATTACTCTGAGAAGCACAGAGCCGAAGACACAAGCCTGAAGATGATGAATGAGACTTCATCGAAATGTTGCCTAGACGCTTCCAATCTTACGCGGGAGAAAACCCGAATAACCAAAGATCCACATACAAATACCCGCGAGAACCTCAGAAAACAGATATTGCACCTCTACGGGGAGGAAACCCACCATCTGACCAGGACTTATGAAAAACTTGAAGTCCAAAGAGCTTCCATTTTATGTGACCTCGCATTCCTATGCAACTGCCGAGATCAAAATTTAATTCCCACAAGCTCCCAATTGAAATTCCACACCAACACAGCAGCCACCAAACGCATCCTAAAAAGAACAGAATTGGCCCTGATTAGAAATGAACTTCACACAAAAAGATTTCTCCTAGACCAAATCAACAAAGATCTCCTCACACTTCACCTCAGACTCAGCAACAGGATTCACCCCTTACTTTGGGACAAATCCAAACAACTCGCTGTCTGGAGAGCCGAAACACAGACCACCCTCAAGACAGACACACACACCAACAAACTCAGAAAACTACAGCAACGCCAGAAACCAACTCCTCCCCCCTCACAGCCACACATGAAACAAAAAGTGCACAACATCTCAGACAAGATCCTCACCGAAGCCGAAACCAAGGTCCTTTCAAAAGGATTCAACTTTGCTGTCGCTCCCAAACACATCCCCACAGAAACCATCATATGCGGAGTTGAAACCAGCCTGACCAAAACCAACCCTGATGATGCTAATAGAATCAGACTCGAAATCACCAACATCCTCTGCACTAGCAAACCACCCAAAAGCAACTTATCCAAAGAAGAACAAACTGCACTACTTAACCTGAAAGAAGACACCAGCATAATAATCCTACCAGCAGACAAGGGCAACGCGACAGTGGTTATGAACACATCTGACTACCAATCCAAGTTAACCAACCTACTCCAAGACCCCACATACAAACCCCTAAAGACAGACCCCACCACCTACCTAGAAAAAACCACCAGATCCAAAATAAAAGCCTCCCCCATCAGTGAAGAAATCCAGCAATCATACCCAGAGAGAAATCATCCAGATGCCCTAAGCTTTATGGTCTCCCCAAGATACACAAAGAAGGAACCCCACTTAGACCAATAGTCAGCTCCATAGGCTCACCTCTACAAAACCTAGCTAAATTTCTTGCCAAACAACTACAGCCCTATGCAGAATCCATCAACTCACACGTAAGAAACTCATTCCAGTTCATCGAGATCATAAAGAAACAAAACTTACAACGAAGTGACCTACTAGTGAGCTTCGATGTCATATCCCTCTTCACCCAAGTGCCAATAAAAGAAGCCTTGACAGCCATCCAAAACAAATACAACCCCCCCCAAGCACATCCTAGATCTGACCAACCACTGCCTATCCAATACATATTTCACCTACAACGGACAAAAATACAAACAAATAGAAGGAGCACCCATGGGATCACCCCTCTCACCTGTCATCGCTAGCCTCTACATGGAACACTTTGAAACACAAGCTCTAGAAAAATATGATCACAAACCCAAACTCTGGCTCAGATACGTAGATGACACCTTCATAATCTGGCCACACGGGAAAGAAAAACTGAACAACTTCCTCACACACCTCAACAGCCTACACCCCAAAATACAATTCACCATGGAAACAGAAGCTAACAACCAACTTCCCTTCCTAGATGTCTTGGTGTTGTGACTGGAAGGATCGATCCTGCTGGGAGTTTTGACTCTGATGACTCTGAAGATGGAAGGCTGGAGCCTGCTGTGAATGTGGAGTCTGAATTATTAGAGGACACAGATGTGAGCCAGGGGGATGAGAGTTTGTCACAGAGACAGTCCTCCCCAGAACCTTCGACCTCATTCATGCCAGCAACTGATCCACAAAATGAGTCAGAGGCTTCGAGTGGGGAAGCTGACAGATCGTGGCTTGACGCCAGAACTAGGAGGAGACTGAAACGTCAAGCTGAGGGGAGGCGTCAAGCCAGACATTGATTAGGGAGATTGACACGCCAATCCAGGTGATTTAAGGAGGCGTGATGATTCTCAAACTTTGCTTGGAAGCAAAGTGTTTGATGTGTCGAAAGAATACGTGTGGAGCGGCCTTTGTAAGTTATGGACATTCTGAATTAGATTCCGGGAAGACAGATTCCGGGAAGTCTGCCAAGGACTGGAATAAGTACTGTTAACCCTTTTTTAGTCTGCTTCTGTTTTGTTTGGATGTTTGGAACTGTGGAACTCTGTATTCTCACTTGGGAATATAGGTGAGACATAACATTTTTGCTTCCAAACCTAACAAACCATCTTCAAAACAAGATGGACCAAACCCAACTGCAGAGTTTGGTAGAGCAGCAACAGCAACAGATAACTCAACTGATTCAAAGCAATCAGACTCTTCAAAATCAGGTGACACAACTGGTGAATTATGTTTCCAGCTTGCAAAGCCCTGCTGCTGCTGCCTCAGCCCCTCCCTTGAGGAAAAGCCCGGTATCCATGCCGGAGAAATTTTCAGGGCAAACGGACATGTTCCCAGCATTCATGGGGCAGTGCCAATTATTTATATCTTTGAGGCCTGAAGATTTTCCAAGCAACCGGGCTAAGGTAGGATTTATGATTAGCCTATTATCTGGGCAGGCTGCCAAAAGGGCTACTCCCTTGTTAATTCAAGATAGCCCGTTGTTGGACAATTTTCAGGGTTTTCTACAACAAATGAGGATTATGTTCGAAAATCCAATTAAAATACAAACTGTGGCTAGACGGTTATGGGACATTTATCAGGGGAAACGTCCCCTGCAGGAATACATTGCAGAATTTCGTTTGCTGTGTATGGACTCTAATTGGAACGAACCGGCTCATATGGCTGCATTCCAGGAAGGCTTGTCTGATACCATCAAGGATGAGTTAGTCCATGCAGAGTGGGCTTCAACTCTGGATGCATTGGTAATCCAGTGCTTACGTATTGAAGCCCGTTTACAACAGCGCGGAAGGAAACGGCCCGTTGTGGAACCACCTTCTTTTTCTCGTGCACAAACCACGGTTAAGATTGAGGAGCCGATGGAGTTAGGCACACTCCGCCCTCGTTTAACGGCGCGAGAACGTTCGAGAAGGTTCCAGGAAGGCTTGTGCCTTTATTGCGGGGGTCCGGGACATTTTGCAAATTCCTGCCAACGGAGGGGGACTCGCAGACCTGTGCCCGAAACCACTCCTGGCCTGTTGGGGAAACGGGGTAGGCCCGACCTCGGGGAAACCCTAGGTCGGGCACGTTCTACACCCCCATCCCAAATTGCTGAAGTAAATCCTGGCCCTCCTCGGCATTTACTTTTGGACACTCGTATCTTTTTGCAGTCCCAGAAGGAGGGAATTCCCGCCGTTGCGCTGGTGGATTCAGGGGCTACAACCAGCTTTATGGACTGTGCTTTTGTCGAACATTTTGAAATCCCATTGATTCCTGTGGATCCACCCATTAAGGTGGAAACCGTAGATGGGCTTGAACTCAAGTCTGGGCCCATTCGTTTCGCCACCCAGCCAGTGCGTATGCTTATTGGGGATCATGAGGAGGCGATAAGTTTTTATGTCACCTCGAACCTCCATCTCCCTTTGGTTCTCGGAGTGTCCTGGCTGCGTTTGCACGATCCGTTGGTGGCTTGGGCGCAGAATGCCATTTCTTTGCCAAGTCTCCAACGTGTGGACCACCTGAGACATGTCTGCGCTGGCCAAGATATCGCCGCTCCTGCTGTCTCAATACCTTCGGAGCTGTCGGACTTCTCCGATGTTTTCAGCGAACAGGAGACAGACCAATTACCACCACATTGTGCTTATGATTGTCCTGTGGACCTGATACCGGATGCTCCATTGCCAAAGGGGCAGTTATACTCCATGTTGGAGCCTGAGTTGGTTGCACTCTGAGAGTTTTTAGATAAAAACTTAGCTCGGGGATTTATTCGACCCCCGTCGTCCCCTCTTTCGGCTCCTGTTCTTTTTGTTAAAAAGAAGTCGGGAGAACTTCGTCTATGCTGCGACTACCGACGGTTGAACTCCATCACAGTGAGGA
Organism: Notechis scutatus; assembly: GCF_049901735.1. Taxonomy (NCBI): domain Eukaryota; kingdom Metazoa; phylum Chordata; class Lepidosauria; order Squamata; family Elapidae; genus Notechis; species Notechis scutatus. The sequence goes on along the minus strand of NC_142025.1, from coordinate 57,767,332 downwards.
ATAGCTATCCCTTGCCGCTCATTCCGGAATTGATGGAGCGGTTGCGGGAGGCTACTATCTTCACTAAACTCGATCTGCGTGGGGCCTACAACCTGGTTCGGATGCGCAAGGGGGACGAGTGGAAGACGGCGTTTGGCATTCGTTATGGTCATTTCGAGTACACCGTCATGCCATTTGGTCTGACCAACGCTCCCGCTGTATTCCAGCATTTGATGAACGACATTTTCCGGGACATGCTGGATAGGTTTGTCGTGGTGTATCTGGACGATATTTTAATCTACTCTTGGTCCAGAGATCACCACCTTCAGCAGGTTCGTCAAGTGCTTCAACGTCTTCGGGAGCATAAACTCTACGTGAAACTGGAGAAGTGCTTCTTTTTTCAGTCGTCGATAGAGTTTTTAGGGCATATCATCTCTCCCGAGGGCATTGCTATGGACCCTAAAAAAGTCGAGGCCTTGTGTAGTTAGGAAGCCCCTCGTCGAGTCAAGGACGTGCAACGTCTTTTGGGGTTCGCCAATTACTATAGGACCTTCATTCCGGGTTTTGCTAAGTTAATGGATCCCATCACTCAGCTCCTCCATAAGAAGGTCCCGTTTCTGTGGGGGCCCCTGCAACAACAGGCTTTTGAAACTTTAAAGAAAGCGTTTGTGGCCGAGCCAATATTGAAGCATCCTGATCCGAATCGTCCATTTGTGGTCGAGACAGATGCCTCTAATGTCGCTATCGGAGCAGTATTGTTGCAAGCTCCGAAGGATGGCGTGCCTCTTTTCCCCTGTGCATACTATTCTAGGAAGCTCACAGCTTCTGAGCGTAATTACACCATCTGGGAAAAAGAGTTGTTGGCTATTAAGGCTGCATTTGAGACCTGGAGACATCATCTAGAGGGGGCTCGGCACAAGGTGGAGGTTCAGACGGATCACCGAAACTTGGAACATTTGTCTACCGCTAAAAAGTTGAACCAACGCCAAATCCGGTGGTCGTTGTTTTTCACAAGGTTCAATTTCTTCGTCACTTATGTTCCAGGTGGTCAAAATCGGAGGGCAGACGCATTGTCTCAGAAACCCGAATATATCGGTCCCGAGGATCCTCTTCCTCCACAAATGGTGTTGCCACCGGAATCCTTGGCCGTACTTCAAGATCCGGTAGATTTACGGGCTCGAATACGGGAGGCACAGCGATTGGACGCGTGGACGCAGCAGAGAAGGGGGGAAGTCGGACCTGATTCCCCATGGTCCTTTGAAGAGGGCTTGCTAAGACATCGGGATTTATTGTACGTACCCACCAGGACGCTTAGAGCCCTCATCATGACGCAATGTCATGACAACCCCGCTGCTGGTCATTTTGGTTTTCACAAAACCCTGCACTTGGTCACTCGGACTTTTTGGTGGCCTCGGGTTCGACACGATGTGTCTTCCTATGTCGCTTCTTGCATACAATGTCGACAAGCGAAAGCGGCATTGGGTGCACCTCCTGGACTTCTTCAACCACTGCCGACTCCGAGCAGACCATGGGGAGTGATCTCCATGGACTTTCTAATGCACTTGCCCCTTTCGTCGGGTTATACGACGGTGCTCGTGGTGGTTGACATGCTCACTAAGATGGCCCATTTCATCCCGTGTAGGAGATTACCCTTGGCTCGTGTTACTGCCCGGCTTTTCATACAACACGTGTTCCGTTTACATGGCCTACCGGACAGAGTTGTTTCAGATCGTGGTGTTCAGTTCACCGCTCAATTCTGGAAAAGTCTAATGAATGCCCTACGAGTACAAGTATATTTAGCGTCGGCACACCACCCAGAAACCGATGACGGGACTGAGAAGGTAATTGGCATCCTCGCCCAATACCTCAGATGTTTTGTAAATCAACGACAAAACGACTGGGTGACCTATCTTCCATTGGCAGAGTTTGCCTTTAATAATTCTCGGCACACCTCCACCCACATGACGCCTTTTTATGCCAATGTGGGTTATCATCCGAGGTTTTTCCCCCTGTCAATCGCGGATTCTCCAGTTCCGGAGGCACGAGATTTTTTGTCGGAGTTATATGCGGTGCATCAATTAATTTCTAGACAATTGGAACGAGCGAAAGCAGATTATAAGCGTTTTGCAGATCGTTCGCGTCGAGCGACGCCTCCGTTGGCTGTGGGAGACAAGGTGTGGTTGTCAACGAAACATCTTTGGGTCGATCATCCGATTAGGAAGTTGGATCATCGCTTTATTGGTCCCTTCCCTATCGAGGCAGTTATTAATCCGGTGGCTTATTGACTTACTTTACCACGCTCCATGCGCATTCACCCTGTTTTTCATCGCTCCCTGTTAGTACCTGACACTCCATCGTGTAATATCCGCTCTCCAGAAGATACAGGTTCTCCATCCAGGCTCAGCACTGAGCCTGTTACGGATACTACAGTGGTCGGAATTTATGATTCACGATGGCTGAAGGGACAATTCCAGTACTTCGTGGGAAGACTGGAAAATGAAACGGAGATTCGCTCTTGGCAGGATGTATCCAAGGTGCATGCCCCAGATCTTATTCGCACATATCATGCACAATTCCCTTCAAAACCACATCCTGATCGTCAGACTCGGGGGAAGGGCCCTGCGGTGAGGGATAGTGTTGTGACTGGAAGGATCGATCCTGCTGGGAGTTTTGACTCTGATGACTCTGAAGATGGAAGGCTGGAGCCTGCTGTGAATGTGGAGTCTGAATTATTAGAGGACACAGATGTGAGCCAGGGGATGAGAGTTTGTCACAGAGACAGTCCTCCCCAGAACCTTCGACCTCATTCATGCCAGCAACTGATCCACAAAATGAGTCAGAGGCTTCGAGTGGGGAAGCTGACAGATCGTGGCTTGACGCCAGAACTAGGAGGAGACTGAAACGTCAAGCTGAGGGGAGGCGTCAAGCCAGACATTGATTAGGGAGATTGACACGCCAATCCAGGTGATTTAAGGAGGCGTGATGATTCTCAAACTTTGCTTGGAAGCAAAGTGTTTGATGTGTCGAAAGAATACGTGTGGAGTGGCCTTTGTAATTTATGGACATTCTGAATTACCAGACAGATTCCGGAAGTCTGCCAAGGACTGGAATAAGTACTGTTAACCCTTTTTTAGTCTGCTTCTGTTTTGTTTGGATGTTTGGAACTGTGGAACTCTGTATTCTCACTTGTGAATATAGGTGAAACGTAACATCTTGGTATACAAAAAATCCAATGGCTCCCTAGGACACACCATCTACCAGAAGAAAACACATACAAACCGCTATCTACACACACTCTCACACCACCACTCAGCACAGATCAATTCCGTAGCCGAGACACTCATCTCCAGAACAAAATGCTTAGCCGACGAACAACACCTAGAGACCGAACTACACACTCTCACCGGCGTGTTGACAGCCAATGGATTCCAAAGAAAGAAGATCACCCACCTAATCCAAAAAGAAACCCCAACCAAAATCCAAGACAGAGAACAAGAGAACAGCAAAGCCCTCCTCCCATATATAAAAGGCACTACAGACAAAATCAGCAAGATCCTCCAAAAACACAACATTAAGACAGCATTCTGCACAAACAGAAAGATATCCACCATCCTAAGAAACCCTAAGGACAAAATCGAGTTAGAAAACCAAGGAGTATACGAAATCCCTTGCACTGCCTGCCCCACCACATACATTGGACAAACTAACAGAAGAATAAGTGCACGCATTGGAGAACATAAGAACTCAATCAAAAAGAAAGAACCGACCTCTTCCCTGGTCCAACACCTCAAAGCCACAGGACATGAGATTGACTTTAAAAATACCAGAACTATCGCCAAAACCAAACACTTCAGCAGCAGAATAATCAGAGAAGCCATAGAGATAGAAAAACGCCCACACAGCATGAATAAACGAGATGACCTCCCGCCTACCAGCCATTTGGAAACCCGCCCTCATGAACAGACGAGTACCTAACATGAAAAATGACACCAGACCCACACCCATGAGAGCCACACAAGATGCCACCACCACACTTCCACGTAGAAAGCAGACTCACACCCACACAGATGAGACACGACCACGAACCAGAAGCCGCACTGCAGCTGCATCACTACCCACTTCAAACCCCTCTGAGCCATACATGAAGCGAACTGACCCCCACCATGAAGATGCAGCACGACCACGAACTCGAAGCCAAACAGCAGGATCACAGCTCACCAGCTCAAATCCCCCAGCAACTAAGACTAACCTGAGCACAACCAAGCCCCCACCTGAACAGAACATGCCTCCAGCCAATCAGAACACGGCCAACCCCCCAACCAATCAGAACACAGCCAAACCCCCAACCAATGAGAACACCCCCCCACTAGCAGTTAAAAGGAAGAAGCAGCTGCAAGCTCACATCACTCTGAGAAGCACAGAGCCAAAGACACAAGCCTGAAGATGATGAATGAGACTTCATCAAACGCTGCCTAGACACTTCCAATCTTACGGGAGAAAACCCGAATAACCAAAGAGAGATATATATATATATATATATATATATATATATATATATATATATATATATATATATATATATATATATATATATATATATATATATACTTACATGTATGGCATTCAGCTTTGTTCGGGTATTTTCCCATGTCATAGTAGTTGTGCTTTTAAAGTTGTAGCAACGTTTCAGCAGAATCTCATCTGCCATCATCAGGCGGGAGCCTCTGTGGTTAAACTGGGAGAAGACTAAAAGGCAATGTTATTTGAAAATTCCAGTCTGGCTATCGACTATTGAAGCATTTTCTTATCCTATAATATATAAAAAGGAACAAACAGATAGATGTGGTGAAATATTGAATGAAAAGGGTGAACTTAAATCTATGCAAAAATTAGAGGAACAAGGTATAAAGATGAATTGGTTTTCATATGCGCATATACATTCAAGATATGACAAAGATTCTAAAACAGAAGGTTTCTATGATAAACTGACTGACTTACATAAGATTTTGACAGGTACTGATGAAAAGGTGATTAAAAAATTGTATGGATATTTATTAGAAATTAAACTAGAAGAACAAGTTAAAGAAATTATGATTGCTTGGGGGAAGAATTTTGGATATGGCATTGATCTAGAGAAATGGCAAAAATTTTGGTCTCAAAATTATAAAATGATAATGTCAACAGCATATAAAGAAAATTTGTGTAAGATGTTTTACAGGTGGCATTTCCCCCGGACAAGAATAGCAAGAATGTTCAAGAACAAATCTGAAAAATGTTGGAAATGTCGTCAGATACCTGGCTCATATTACCATATGTAGTGGACTTGTGCAAATGCCAAAAAATATTGGACTAAAATCCACACGTGGTTGGAAAAAATGACAAAAAAGAATATAGACTTGAAACCAGAGATATTTTTATTGGGAATTTTACCTGAAATATATAGTGAAGAATTGAAATACCTGATTGTAAATGTATTTTACAAATACATTGTAAATGTATTTTATTTCTTTGTTCAGCAGAGTAATACTGTCATGAAACTGTAGGTGTTTTCATGTCAGGATTTTATTTTTAACCGACTGTTTAAGAAGAAAGTACTTTTTGGGTAGATGATCCAAATAGCATCATTATATATCATTTTTAACCAGTTATATCTTTTCCTATTTCTGCTCCTGTCACTTTTACCATACACTCATGTATGTTTAGGGGTTCTTCTCCATTGAATAAACACATAGTTGTTAGAAATAGGAATGAAGCAATAAACCATTGAAGGTAATATGGTACCAAAAAGTAGCAAAAGTTTATTAACATATTTGCAAATACGGGTGCACACAAGATAGATCTAGATCAAAGCATGTAAAAGGTTTTTATATCCTGTCTCCCTACCAAGCTCACAATCTATCTGTTGCATCTATTAACAATATTCCCCCCAAACCCACCATGACATGGTGTAATTATGCATAAATCATAACTTTCCCTTGCTGTTTTGCATAATTGGTTATATTTTGAAATGTGTCAGAAAGTGCCCCCTTTCTTTCTAGACCAGTGGTTCCCAAAGTGGGAGGTACTGCCCCCTGGGGGGCGGTGGGATGCCTTAGGGGGGCGCTAAGAGGCGGCGGGGGGGCGCTGGAGGTGAGCGGCAGGGCACAATTCAGGGGTGAGAAAAAATCCCGCCGCCACCGCGTTCGAGGCAAGGCCCTGCAGGATCACACTCTGGTACAAGGAGCTCAATGGGGTGATCTTGCGGGGCCTTGCCCTGAACACAGCGTTGGGAAAGGAGAGCAAAGCCAAAGTGGCTTTGAGTGGCATTGAGCCCCTTGCACCAGAGGCACCTGCCCAAGCAAGTCCGAATGGAGCAGTGCACAAAGTCAATGGGGTGAGCCTGAGGGAGGGAAAGAGAGAGGAAGAGAGAGAGAGAAAGAAAGAGAGAAGGAAGAAGAGAAAGAGAAAAGGGAAAGAAAGAAAAAAGGACAAAGAAAGAGGGGGGATGGAAGGAAGGGACCGAAAGAAAAAGAAATAAAGGAGGGAGGGAGGGAGGAAAAAGATAATGAGATATCTATTCTAGTTCCAATCACCTGCTCCAGCAGGGTTAGAAGGGTGTGTGTGTGTGTGTGTGTGTGTGTGTGTGTGTGTGTGTGTGTGTGTGTTCTCCTTGTAATTTACCAATACACTTTGGTTTTGCCTTCTTCAGAATTGGCACTGTAATACATTGGGGAAAAGTAACTTTTTAGGGTGGAGGTCTGGTCCAATGGATCCTGTTTAAAGCCTCAACAAAATGTGAGAGCTTCCTGATAGGCTTGGCCATGTTTCGTCCACAAAACCTTTAATTAATAGAAGCCAAAGATGTTTCAATGTGCTGGCAAAGATGCTGGCAAAGATGTTTCAATGTGGAAAAGGGCCTCTAAACTAGGCATCATTTCAATCTGATGCATCAGGTCTCTCTCTCCTCTCTCTCTCCCCCTCCATCCCTCCATCCCCCCTTTCTTTGTCCCTTTTTCTTTCTTTCCCTTTTCTCTTTCTTTTCTTCTTCTCTCTCTCTCTCTTTCTTTCTCTCTCTCTCTCTTTCCCTCTGCCAGGCTCACCCCATTGATTTGGTGCACCGCTCCGCTCGGAGTTGCTTGGGCAGGTCCCTCCAGTGCAGCGGGCTCAATGGGGTGGTCCTGCGGGGCCGGCACCTAGAATGCTGCAGTGCCGGCACGTTTGAAAAGTAGAGCAAAGCCAGAGGTCGGTAATTTTTGCTGCAAAAAAATCACAAAAGCTTCTGGGTTGTATACAAGAAGGGACACACATGTCAATGCAATCCAGCAACATAAAGAAATACAAATAAAACAAATCAACAAGAATTGGCAAAGCATCTCTGATTAGATTTTATTCACTACTAGAATCTAATCAGAGATGCTTTGCCGATTCTAGTCCAATGACCTGCTCCAGCAGGGTTGGAAGGGTTAGAAGGGAGTGTGTGTGTATGTGTGTGCATGGCTGTCAAAACTCTAAAAACAGGTGAAGTAGTTCTGGGGAGGCCAGTCATAAATTAGAACACTCACTAAGCAACTGGCCATTAGGTGAGGATCACTTGTATTTGCTTTGCCAGTCACCAAACCATGCCCACCCAGTCATGTGACCAGCAAGCCACACCCACCCAGTCACATTACCAGCAAACCACACCCTCAAATTAGGCCACGCCCACAGAAATTTGAATACCACCCCTGGGTGGGGGGGGCACTGAGGATGAGTTTGTAGCACCAAGGGGGCTGTGGACTGAAAAAGTTTGGGAACCACTGTTCTAGAATTTTCTGAATCACATTGTTAATTGTAAAACAATACTATTTTAAATAATATAGCCAAAAGACAAATAGAGATAGATGCAAGCTTTTCGTATTGACTCATCAGTACCTCCATACCTCCATTATAAAACAGTTAAAATCACCCTCAAATATAAGATCTAGCAAGAGTATTGTTGAAAGGCTGGAAAATGCCTTTCTTCTGAGGGTTCGGTTTTCCTGCTGGGAGTACTCCAGTGCAAAGATTCAGACAACTACTTGGAAGCCGGGTTTTTTTTTATTTTTCAGGAAGGCGAGAGATAGCAAGAAGTCTGCGTTCCTGGAGCTAGCTCTCTTTGTATAATAAAAACCCTGATTTTTATACTTTTTTTCTCCTTTTGTGTGTGAGTGCTTGTGTTTGTATTTCTTAATGTTTTAAATCCTGTCAGGGGTTGTCTTCATTTCCGCCGGAGGGTAAACTCCGTGGGGTGCAGAAGGCAAACTTTGCAGGGTGGTTTGATTGGATTATCAGTTTCCTAATGTTTTCTTGTGGCAATCTCCTGTCTGCTATGGAACTTATTTCGTGTCTTTTGTCTGTTTGTTTAGCTGATTTGGCATGTCTTGTGTTTGTAAGGGTTTTCTTTTCTTGTTTCCTTAGCTTTCTTAATTACTTGGCTTTTGTCTAGGGAGCTTCTTTCAATACCTTTTATTAAATCTCTTTTCCTATGCAAGTTTGTTTTATGGCTGGCCTGATGTTCCCCTCGGGCTTTTCCTGCTTGGGTGTCACCACTGTCCTCATGAAGTTCCCTTTCCACAGTATTAAGCCTATAACATATACAGGAAAGCAACCAATGGCAAGTCTTACATAGGAGGCGTAAGATTGACATAAAGCCATTTTTGCATGCAAAGGAGGCTTCAAACGGTAGAATTGTAATGACAACCGCCTTAACAATATTTTAATTAATATTTCAAAAAGTTCCTTAACTTTCTAGTTCCTTATTTTCTTTATTTAGTCTGCAAAAGCTACAATGAAACATTAGAGCTTGTTGATGACCCAAGCTCTGTAAAGGACCTTGGAATACTCACCTCTAATGATCTAAGTGCTAGAGCCCACTGCAACTACATAGCCAAAAAGGCATTAAGAGTTGTTAACCTAATCCTACGTAGCTTTTTCTCTGGTAATATCACACTACTAACCAGAGCATACAAAACATTTGCTAGACCAATACTCGAATACAGTTCATCAGTCTGGAACCCTCATTACGTATCTGATATTAGCACAATTGAGAAAGTCCAGAAATATTTCACAAGAAGAGTTCTCCACTCTTCTACTCGTTGTAGAATACCTTATGCCACCAGACTTGAAATTCTAGAACTAGAAAACCTTGAATTACGCGTCTTCGGTCTGACTTAAGCATGGTATATAAAATCATACATTGCAATGTCCTACCTGTCAATGAATACTTCAGCTTCAACCATAACAACACAAGAGCACACAATAGATACAAACTCAAAGTAAACCGCACCAAACTTGATTGCAGGAAATACGACTTCAGCAATAGAGTGGTCAATGTCTGGAATACTCTACCCGACTCTGTAGTCTCTTCCCCAAACCCCAAAAACTTTAACCTTAGACTGTCTACTATTGACCTCACCCCTTTCCTAAGAGGTCTGTAGGGGGCGTGCATAAGCGCACCAACGTGCCTACCGTCCCTGTCCTATTGTTTCTTATTCTTCTTTTATTTTTCTTATATGTACCCATTTCATGTATTCACAACTATGTATACTTATACTTATTATCTTGTAAACAATTGGCAAATCAAATCAAATCAAATAAATAAATAAATAAATAAATATTCCACATCGTATAATCAGTGTAAAGAAACTACGCGGAAAAGAACTATTTGAGAGACTGAATTCCGACTCAGCCACCATCGGGTGCATTGATTTCAATCGAACCTTTCAAAGCAAAGAGAAAAAGAGAAAAAAAGGCTGCTTGGTGATGACAGCGAAAGCCGTTAAATGCATTGTATTCTACACCGTATTATTTTATCACCGGCGTACTGGGAAAGGGCGGGAAATAACCTAAAGAGTAACAACAATACAGCGCCAGTTTCCGACTTTGAAACCCCTAAGCTACCGCACTAACCCCTCCTTCCAAAAAGCCGTTAACCCGCCTTTTCGCCCACGCGACCATTAAAGGACTTCGTTTCCATCAGCGCGAACATTCGATCAGCCAATGATATTTTAAAGAAGACGCTCGCGAGGTTTTCGTTTCTTCACCATGGCAACCTTAGTCCAGTAAATCGTCGCGTCTTCTTCGTTGTGGGCCACCGGCGGTTCGTCATGGTGAGCAACCGAGGATTTTGCTGTTTTTCAGCTGCCCCTTCAATATTCGGTTATGCTCTTGCTTCACTTCCCGGGAGAAATGGAATTTGGGATTATTCGCGCAAAATGTGGCGCTTCCCTCCCCCAACTCAAAAGAGGCCCGATCGCTCCCTTATCGTATTCCAAATTATCAGTTTAGATCTTTACATTAAAAATTAAAATCGTGTAACATTAGGACTCCTGTGACCCCAAAGATAGGGCTACCAATTCTTGACTGCAAAAATCCGTATCACTAGATAGCAGCAGAGACAGAAAGTGCACGCTGTTTTTATAACACTGATAATGGAAGCTTTTACTTACGCCGAATTCGCATTACACTCTGGTACTGGATTTTGTCTTGCAGCATTTGATCACGATCCTCATCACCACTCACACACCCCCTTTTCTTCTTTTTGCTAGTTTATTATCAAATCACTTCCAGGACCATTCTTAGTATTGGTTTATGCTGGATAGGTCAGACAAAAAGTGGTGCATCTTTTTCAGTACGGGTATTTCTTGCTTTGAATGAATGAGAATGGGATTGTTGGTGTCAAATGAATCTGAGAATGACTATGATGAATTTCTATTTGATATTCTCTCATTCTTGTTTTTACTTTTTCCATATGCTGTTCTTTTCTAAGAGTATATGAAAATTGTATATATTTATTCAGTTTATATAGTATTTATTAACATCATGGCTACCAGGTTTGGTTTTTAAATCTGGACAATGTAATTATACAATGGGTACAGTCACTTTAAAATGGTGTATAAATATATACAGTATTTTATTAAGGGGCAATTCTGAGTATATTTTCATAAATTTTTCTGTAAATCATTTCTTTAGATATGGGGAAACCTAAGTACCCTTTATATTAAGCATATAAGTCTTTAAATATTATAGAAAATCCTCATTATGTATCTTTATATTTGTATTTTGAATTCTATATGCAGGCAGAGTTGGGTCTAAATGATCACCATCAGAATGAAGTAATCAACTACATGCGATTTGCACGCTCTAAACGTGGTCTGCGCCTTAAGACGGTAGATTCTTGTTTTCAAGACCTTAAGGAAAGCAGGTAATATGAGAATGGGAAAATTAACTTAGAGGCCAATTTTAGCAATAATCTTTGAATGTACTGTTGAAAATGTGTACTCTAATTAGAGCATAATCATATTTACCAATATGAAAATGTAACAATACTGCAATTAATGCATGAGATTTGGAAGCATCCTCATGCAGTTTAAATCTTTTTAATTTTATTTTGAATATTTATACCAGATAACATATGGAACATATAAGTACTTCTTTACAAAATAAATAATGATAAGACTCAAGCACATTTACTAATATTAGAGTCTACAATATTTTGAATTCAAAGATAAAAAGTTACTTTGGAACACAAGCAAGCATGCAACCAGGAATGTGTGCATAGGATATCCAAATATTCAAGATGGCAGCTGTGTTTGTGTAACACACATAAAAGATATATAACTTCAATCATAGCGTCCTAGCCACTATTTAGAGGTGGGGGTGGTTTGGTCCACTTTCTACAATTTTTAAAGCACTATTCTCACAATTCAGTACTGGGAAAAGGCACTGTTGCTTTAATGAATGCTGTATGAATAAAAATCTCATTTTTGCCTTTGAATCCAAAAGCCTGCACAGTCAAGATGTGCATAATCTCTTTCTATATTGCATTTGTTATTAGTCTCTTACATAATTACTCCAATATTGATTAAAATCAGTACTTAGAATTGACTCCCAACACCTCTCTTTTTAATAAAATGGGAGGCCAAATTGTGGCATATTTGTATATAGCCATCTTTATTATGGTATCAACCAACCCTTCTCTGCTCTTATAGCCTCTTCTCCTTGTGTTAAAAATGTTTTCAGTTTGTTATTTTATTAAGTTTATGTGTACCAGATTTTTATATAAATTGTTTTAAGCCATTTTGACAGTGTTTTGCCAAAAAATTGTTATAAAATATAATCTAATCCATATTATAGAACTCAAATATGAAAGACAAGCTTTGTACTCTTATTAATTATAATGTGCAAATATTTGTTTCAAATTAGCTTGTTTCAATAATACCATAAAGTGGAATATTTAAAATTCTTTAATTAACCACTGTTAGGATTTTGCCCTGTATATTTTGTGCACTTAGAATACTTTACTGGTTTCATCATAGCCTATCACCTTTTGATTACCTATCTTCAGAAAATCCCTCATGAAGTATGAGAAAATATAGAAAGTTAAAATTTGATTATGGTATCACCCACATTCATGCAAAAGCAATTCTCTTCCATATATCAACCATAATTTTATTTAAATGCAGTTCCAACAGAAAGTGTAAGATGGGAAGAACACATAGTCCTTGACTTATCATCATTTATTTAATGATGGTCTGGAATTATGATGGTTTTAGAAAGGATGCTTTACAACTCATAAAGGACTTCTGACCATTGCAAAATGTTGCACTACAACTACCATCTTGAAAATCCTGCTTGGATTTGGCAGGGAAGATTTTTGGCTCTAGAGGGCAGCGTTCTAGGGTCTTTCTCACTCCCCTCACGCTCCTTACCTGAAATTCTATCCACTTAACCTGTGCCATTGCTTAATGACTACAACCAGGAGTGCTGGGATTACAGTCATTAAGGAAAACAGTCACATGGTCAGTAATGTGGATATCTTGCTTAACAATGCTGCACTCAATGATTGAGATTCTGATTCCAGTTGTTAAAAATTGAAGGCATCTGTATATAGATTGACATAATAAATAAATATAAAATAAATAAATAATTTACTTACAAATGTAGAAATGATATTCTTAATGTATTAGTTTCATCTTTGCTATTTATTGATGAAATGATAATGTCCTCTGAGACTATGAATTTGTGCTGGTTTTTGCTAGTTTTGTTGAATAAATTCTGAATAAATTTATGAATAAATCTGAATTCCATTGATGATATATTACATCTTGTCTATATTTAGTGAAATGGAATGCCTACGTAAACTACTTTAAAAATGTTTTTGGAATAATAGTTTTTTAAATTATCCTATTTCTGGATTCTTCTCTTTAGGCTTGTGGAAGATACATTCACTGTTGATGAAGTGACAGATATCCTGGATGGTTTACAGACTGTAGTGCATAGTGAGGTGGAATCAGAACTTATTAATACAACTTACACCAATGTATTACTTATACGACAGTTTTTTTCTCAGGCAGAAAAATGGTGTCTTAAATTGCAGACTGATATTTCAGAACTGGAAAATAGGTGAGGACTTTAAAGATAACTTCATAAATTTTAAATATTGCTATTAATACATATGCTTTCTTTAGTCATAATGTTATCAGTCCAGTACATTAGTATAATAATTGATAGCAGAGTCCTAAAGCTGTTTATTTAGAAGTGGATCTAGTTTGCTATTCTTTCAAAAGTATGTTTTTAATTGTCTTAGTTTCAAAAGTAATGTTTTCATTTGAGACATCTTATTAATGTATCCTGTTTATATTATAAAGACACCTTCAAGTTAAGCTCAAATCCTAATAACTGTGTTTGCATTTATATTGGCACTATTGCTGAGGATGTTTGTCATTGCTTTTTCTAAGCTATTTTTTTACATTCAAATCTAGCTAACAACCCTGGAGTTTTCAGGTGCCCGCTCCCATCAAGAATCTAGTGTCAGGCATAAAAGAATAGGTCCAAACCTGAAGGGTCAATTTAACTGATTTATTGCAGGAAGCCTATGTTCAGAAATCTTCTCATCTAATAATCAGTTTGACTAGAATCAGATAATCACAGTCATGTGGAGGAGGAGGGTGGATATACTCTGTTTGAGTCTATGTAGTGATTCTAGGCTAATCCACCTTTTCACCCCTCTCCCTGGCTCTGCCAGTCCTTCTCTTACATCTAATTAGCATCTGAGATCAAACAAGGTTGAGCTGAGAGATTCTGTGATCTATTGAAAGTAATTTAATGTTCAATAGACTTAACTAAAATATTTATTGCTTTTTCAAGGGATTTATTAGAGCACGTTGCTGAGTTTGAAAAATCAGAATTTACATCTTCAAATAAGAAGGTATGACTTTATTTTTAAAAGAGTAATTAAACGGAAAAATAGCTGTGGGTTTATATTGTTGTCATAGGTATATGTATGAGGATTTTATAGAAATTTAGTACATTATTCTCATTTTTTGTCCTCAGCGGGTTTTTTTACTGCCTTGCTAAGTTTGATATCTGGTAGCACAAATCAATGCAAAGTATTTTGAATGCTTACTGTGTTCAAGTCTGAATATATGACCAGTCAGCAGGAAAAAGTTGTTGAATATGGTTTGTCAATTGCAGTTTAAGGACAAATAGTTAAATAAATAGTTAAAGAAAGTTACTGTCTGCATTAGGATTGGAAAACGTTGGAGCCAATATTAAAGGGAAATTTTACCAGGTGTACCAGTTGGATAAGTCCAATTTACCAAGATTTAAATAAATTGTTTCCTGAGGCCAACTTATTATTTATTTAGTATAGCAATTCCTATATACAGACATGATATTCTTCCGATTAAAATCGGAATTCCGATTTTTTTGGGAATCGCCGCGAGCGGAGCCTGGGCGGGCGGTGCGAGTGGAGCCTGAACGGGCGGGCGGTGCAAGCGGAGCGCGGGCAGGTGGTGCGAGCGGCGGGCGGTGCGAGCGGAGCCCGGGTGGGCGGTGCGAGCGGAGCCCGGGCGGTGCGAGTGGCGGGCGGTGCGAGCGGAGCCTGGGCGGGCGGTGCGAGCGGAGCCTGGGCGGGCGGTGCGAGCGGCGGGCGGTGCGAGCGGAGGCCGCTAAGCGGCAGGAAAAGGGAGCTGGGCAGCGATTTCTTGGCGCGCGGTGGGGGGTCTCTTTTGGCCGGCCCCGATTTTTTTTTCAGAGGGGAATATCATGCCTGTATATAGATTTTAAAAAGCTGCAATACAGGAAAACTATATATGGTATTACAATTTACCTTTGTGACTTCAGGTGAAATCAACAGAATATCAGAGATATATTGAAGATATATATCAACACAATCCTATTTCAAGAATCTTTCCAATGTTACCAAAGGATGTCATAAAGTAGTTTTTTGCTTACTAAGTTCAGATCCAAAGATACATACAGAATTTGCTTTAAAAATTTCAATGGTATGTAGCATCAGAAAAATCACTTGGAAAATATAAAGCAGATTTTCTAATCTCTTTTTAACTACAAAACAAAATTTGTTTTTTGTTTTTATCTTTGGTGTTATTTTAATTTATATCTCTTTTTGATATATACAGTATATGTATATATCAAATCTTGTCTGATTGCAAATGGTAATTAGGATTTTTTCTATCAGAATAACAGATAATCAGAGTTGGAAGGACACCTTGTAGGTCATCTAGTCCAACCCCAGCCCAAGTGGGAGACCCTACACCATTTCTGACAAATGGCATGCAGATGCAGGTGATTTCCTCATGGCCACCATAAACCATTGGGATGAACATCATTTATCCAGCATTGTGTAACATGGACCAGCATTTTGGGGTCCAGGAATCCTGTCTTGAGCAGCTTCCCTTTCAGCTGCCTGGAGAGGAAAAAGCTGCCTAGTGAAAAGAAGCTACCTGGTCAAAGAATTTGCCTGATCTCGGGAGAGGGAAGCCAACGCGGGGAACGAACGAGCTGTGGGTTTGCGGCAACTGCCAACTGCAAGCTTAGAAGCTACCCAACTGTGGGTGAGTGTCTCCCCCGGCTCCTTATAGATTAGTGGTGCATTTTTCAGTGGCAGGAAGGAGCAGGTAAACGGCTCGAAGATTTACTGTGGACCCGAGTCAGAAACAACTTAAAAAGCGAAGACTCCAGAGCGGAGATTAAGCGGCAGCGGCTTAATTTATGTTTTTACCCTCTAACTCTGGAAGTTAAATGGCAGCTTGAGAAAAGAGTGATTAAAGGAGAGAGAAAAAAGAAAAAAGGGGGACTAGACAAGAAGAAGAGGTGTGAAGAAGGTTTTTATTCAGGAAAATTGCCTTTTGAAACTGAGATTGATTGTGAATTCCGATGATGGAAGAACTGGAATGATGTCTACAGTCTCCATTTAAATCAAATCACCAAAAATAATTCTAAACGGCCACCAATTGGGGAGAACAGAGGAGACTCACAGAGAATTGATAGTCTCCATATAAATCACCCAGCTCCATTTAAACAACCCAGCTGATTAGTCAGCCTGAATTTAAATTCCCACTCATCTGATTGGATAACCTCCACTAAACCCTCACCCAAATCTCATCCTTTCCAAACTCATCTTCTGCAATAGTTTGAATTCAATTTATGGAATATAAATTAAAGATCCCTTTTCTAACAGTGACCACAGCACAAAAAAAGGCAACTATGATCTTATAGACAACGATCTCTCATCCCTTGATTGGCAATTTCTATTCACTGGATGCAATATTGTTGAAGACCATTACAACATATTTTTACTTGAAGTCAAAAGAGTCATCAAACTATATGTACCAATAACAACTCCAAAAACCAGAAAAAACATTACCCATAACAATAAGGAAGCTTCAATCCAAAAAGAGATCACTTTGGCGGAAAAACAAATCTGGTCACATTACCAACTTCAAAAGCTGATACAAAAATTTATGCCACCAGATAAAGACTGAATGCACCAATTATCACATTAAACAAGAGAAAAACCTATGCACCAATTCCACCCGCGCTTTCTACAATTTTGTAAACAACAAACTAAAAGACTCAAGGTCCATCCCACCCCTGAAAGGACCTAATGGTAAAGACTGCAATGACGACACTATTAAAGCCAACCTCTTTAACACATTCTTTGGCTCAGTATTTGTAAACAGCAATGGATCATGCCCAGTATTTCCTAGTCGAACCACAGACAACTACAATGATCTAATACATATCGATTTTACAGAAGACAATGTTGAAAAAGCACTACGCAATCTAAAACCATCTCTATCTATTGGACCGGATGGAATATGTGCCTACTTCTTAAAAAAGCTTTCCACTACCATAGCCGAACCTCTAAGCATAATCTTCGAAAAATCTTTCAGGACCAGCTCCTTGCCAAAACTATGGTCACAAGCCACAGTCATCCCCATCTTCAAAAAGGGAGACCCCAGCCTAGTTGAAAATTACAGACCAATCTCTTTATGCTGCGTCACCTGTAAAGTCATGGAATCAATTATTAACCAATCCATCATCCTCCACTTAGAAACAAACATCCTACTCTTTAATAAACAATTTGGTTTCAGAAAAAAAACTATCCTGCAATCTGCAACTCTTACACTGCAAAAACATATGGACTACACAACTCGATCAGGGCAAAGCAATAGACACAATCTACATAGACTTCTGTAAAGCCTTTGATTCAGTGGTACACCTAAAACTAAAACTAAAATCTTATGGTATCTCTGGACACCTGCATAACTGGACAGAAGCATTCCTGTCAAACAGGCAACAAATGGTCAAAATTGGGAGCATCCTATCAAATTCTGTACCTGTCAACAGTGGTGTCTCCCAAGGCAGTGTTCTAGGACCAACCCTCTTCATACTTTACATAAATGACCTCTGTGATCATATTAAGAGCAACTGAGTTCTCTTCGGTGACAATGTAGAGCTATTCAACACCACAGACAATTCTGCTACCCTTCAAAAAGACCTTGACTATATCAGAATGGTGAAACAAATGGTAATTTCAAATCTCAACAAATAAATGCTCTGTCTTACATATTGACAAAAAAAAAATCAGAAAATAAAATACAGGCTGAATAGTCAAGACCTTGTTGATGATCTAAACTCTGTCAAGGATCTTGGAGTACTCATCTCTAATGCTCTAAGTGCTAGAGCCCACTGTAACTACATTGCCAAAAAGGCATTAAGAGTTATTAACCTAGTTTTAACGTAGCTTTTTCTCTGGTAATACATTACTAACTAGAGCATACAAAACATTTGCTAGACCAATACTCGAATACAGCTCATCAGTCTGGAACCCACATTACATATCTGATATTAACACAGTTGAGAAAGTCCAGAAATATTTCACAAGAAGAGTTCTCCACTCCTACTCATTGCAGAATATCTTATGCCACCAGACTTGAAACTCTAGACCTAGAAAACCTAGAACTACACCACCTTCAGTCCGATCTAAGTATAGTATGTAAAATCATACATTGCAATGTCCTACCTGTCAATGAATACTTCAGCTTCAACCATTACAATACAAGAGCAAACAATAGATACAGACTCAAGGTTAATCGCACCAAACTTGATTGCAGGAAATATGACTTCAGCAACAGAGTGGTCAATGTCTGGAATACTCTACCTGATTTTGTGGTTTCTTCCCCAAACCCCAAAAACTTTAACCTTAGACTTTCTACTATTGACCTCACCCCTTTCCTAAGAGGTCTGTAGGGGGCGTGCATAATCGCACCAACGTGCCTACCGTCCCTGTCCTATTGTTTCTTTTATTTTTTTTATATGTCTCCATGTATTCATAACTATGTTTTTACTTATATCTATTATCTTGTAAGCAATTGACAAACTAAATAAAATAAAAATAAATAAAAAATATCTCTTGAAAGTCTCAAGTGATGACGCTCCCACAATTTCTGAGGCCAAGCTGTTCTATTGGTTGATTGTTCTCACTATCAGAAAGTTTCTCCTTATTTCCATGTTAAATCTCTCCTTGTACAGTTTCCATACATTATTCCTTGTCTGGCCTTCAGGTGCTTTAGAAAATACCCCCTCCTCTCTGTGGCAGCCCCTCAAATATTGGAAGACTGCTATCATGTCTCCCCTGGTCTTCTTTTCACTAGACTAGCCATGCCCAGTCCCTGTAACTGTTTTTCATATGTTTTAGTCTCCAGTCCCCTAATCACCCTGGTTGCTCTTTTCTGTACTTTTTCTAGAGTCTCAACATCTTTTTTACAATGTGGTAACCAAAACTGGATGCAGTTCTCTAGGTGTGGTCTTACTGAGGCTTTATAGAGTGGTATTAGTACCTCACTTGATCTTGATTGTATCCCTCTCTTAATGCAATTTAGGATTGCATTAGCTTTTTTGGCTGCTGCTGCACACTGCTGGCTCATATTTAGCTGGTTGCCCACTAAGACTCCAAGATCCCTCTCACAGTTACTGCTATTGAGCCTGGTTTCACCCAGTCTGTATGTGTACTTTTGATTTTTCTTGCCTAAGTGTAGGACTTTACTTTTCTCTACATTGAATTTCATTTTGTTAGATACAGCCCAGGTTCTAGTCTGTCAAGATCCATCTGGATCTTGAGCCTATCTTCTTGGGTGTTAGCTCTTCCTGCCAGCTTAGTATCATCTGCAATTTGGTAAGTTCTTCTATTCCCTCATCTAAGTCATTAATGAAGATATTGAAGACTACTAGACCTAAGACAGAACCTTATGGCATCCCACTGCTTACTTCCCTCCATGTAGATTTAGACTTATTAAGGATTACTCGTTGAGTATGGTTTGTCAGCCAGTTGCGAGTCCATCTAGTGGTGGTGCTATCTATTCCACTTTTTTCTAGCTTACCAAGAAATAGATTGTGGTCTACTTTGTCAAATGCCTTGCGGAAATCTAAATATATTATGTCCACAGTATTTTGCTGGTCTACTAATTTAGTCACTATGTTGAAGAATGAAATAAGATTGGTTTGGCATGATCTGTTTTTAACAAACCCATGCTGGCTGCTAGTTATTAGTTTACTTGTTTCTAGATGTTGGCAGAGCTGTTTTTTATTATCTTTTCCAGTATCTTCCTGGGTATTGATGTTAGGCTGATTGGTCTATAGTTTCCTAGGTCTGTTTCCCCCCCCCCTTTTTTTTTTGAAGATGGGAACCACATCTGTTCTTTTCCAAACATCTGGTACTTCCCCTGTGCTCCAGGATAAGAATAAGAGAAGGATGAACAATAATTTCTAAATACGATTTTTAGAATACACCTTATTTTGTCTCATATGTATATATCAGATCTTGTCTGATTGCAAATGGTAACTAGAAAGGATTTTTCCTATCAGAATAAGAGAAGGATGAACAATAATTTCTAAATATAAATTTTAGAGTACACCTTAACTTTAGTTTGATTTGGAAGATCCTACTTCTGAATAAGTTTATATTGTGTTAGAGATACTTGATTTGTATTTTTTTCCTTTTTAGCTGAATCCAGAGTTGGCTAAAACTAAACTTACTCCATTGCATGAGGGAGCATCAGAATTGCTAAACAAGGTGACCATTCATTGTTTCACTTCACTCTGCTCAGTATAACTAGTTATCAATTAAACTAACTGTATTCCTTATTATTCAAGCTATATTTAGAAGTTTAAGTAACCAATTATAATAACTTTAAATTGCTAATGACTTAATAATTATAAAAACAAATTCTTTGCATTTTAGCACACACATCTGGAAAAAGAAAAGTCCACAAATAATTTGGAAATAGTTGAAAAAAGAAAAGTCCACAAATAATTTGGAAATATTGTATACTTTTTCTTTGTATTTGCAAGTAGATTAAATGTTAAAAAATATTTAAAAGAGGCCAGAATTTTGGTGAACGCACAGTAGTGCTCTGGAGCTTGAGTAAAATGGAAGCAAAAGTTCTAGGGAGAAGCTTCAAAAGAAATATTATATTTTAAAATGTGAGCTTGATAAGGCTGTTGTCTGAGATGCTGCCAACTGCTTCTGTCAATGTGATGCATTGGAAGAACTTTTAGAAAAAGTAACATTCCCTAAAAGTTCTCCCACAGCATCAGATTGGGAAAAGCAGTTGGCAGCATCTCTGAATGTTAACTGCTTATTATTTATTACTTCCTGGTCAGTGACCCAGAGTATATGTAGCCTGCCCCATCCTTTCTGATATACATGTATAGGTAGTTAAAAAATACAATTGGGGCAGAAAATTCACTTATTGAGGAAAGTTGAAGTTAAGCACAACTCCCATGTGATTACCTCACACTGCTTTTTTAGCTACTGAATGAAAAAACATGCTGCATCCCAGGGCTTCCCCTACTTGTCTGAGGCACCAACTCTAGGGCTGCTACGGGTTCGCCAGGTTTGGGCAAACCCATAGCTAATAACCCATAAGCCAACAACCAGTACGGTGGCCTGGAGCAGTGTTTGCCAACCAGTGGTCCACAGAGAAATGTCATCCCCAAAGCAATTAATCCAGGCTGCGTGGGAACACAAGGTTTGTGTCGCTTGCATTGCGAACAGCACAAGGTAGATAGAGGAGGGGGGAACTTGCTCCACTTGCCCATGCACCTGGCCTGGCTGCTTCTTTCTCGCCCATGCACCTGCACCTGGCTGCTTCTTTCCATTTCTTCTGCTTTTGGCTGCATGGAAGGAAAGCAGCAAAAGTCTTTCTTTCCCGCAAACTCTGCCAGAAAACTAACACTCACTCACTCTCTCTCCCTCTCTGTCTCTCTCTCTCTCTCTCCCCCTCTCTCTCCCTCTCCCTCCCTCCCTCCCTCCCCCCTCTCTCCTTCCCCCTGAGAACGGAGCTGGAGACAGTATCCTGCAATCCCAAATAAAGAGGGATCGATCGGTAGGAAAACAGGGTGGGGAATTTTCCTGCAAAGTTTTTGGGGGATTTTCTCATGGTCTCTGGTCTGCGGGATTTAAAATTATGAGTTTGGTGGTGCCTGAGGTCCAAAAGTTGGCGGCCCCTGCCTAGAGGTGGAGCTCTCGCCTCACAATCAGAAGGCTGTGAGATTGATCCTAGGTAGAGGCTAATATTTGGAATAGACTCTTCTGCTTGAGCAGGGTATTGGACTAGATGACCTCTAAGGTCCCTTCCAACTCTGTTATTCTATGTCTATGACTATTGTTATGGCTGGTTCAGCGAACCTTCAAATCCCACCCCTGACTGCCCCCCTGCAAAAATCTCCACGCAGCCCATTTTGGATGTGAGGTAAATGCAGGGCCCGCACGGAGGCTCAGGGAGGGTGAAAAACAGGCCTGAAAGTTTCAGAAGGCCAAAAAATGAGCCAGTTTCTGGCTTCTGAAGGGCCTCCAGAGCCCGTGGGAGGCCGTTTTTGCCCTCTTGGAGGCTCGAGGAAAGCCTCTGGAGCCCGGGGAGGCTGAAAATGCTCCCACCTGCCATGGTGCAGGAGGCTGACTAGGCCACCCCTAAATGGCCATGCCCACCCAGCAACCAGGCAGAGAACCAGTTGCTGAAATTTTTGAATCTCACTTCTCTTATAACAGGTCTGAAAACTGCTTTTCAGGGGAGTTCAGCAGCCCTCCATACACGGAGGGGAACTCTTGTTGGGGTGCAGGAACAGAGATAACTTCAGGATTTTGGATTCATTGCTTCCTCACAATGGACAAATGGCTGCAAAAGTTGATGGAGTTAGCAGAGTTGGCTAAATTGACTGCTTTGATAAAAGAAAAGAAAAAACAATTATTTTTGTTTCTACTTGGAAACTGCTTCTGGACTTTGTGCTTGAGAAGAAAAACAATGAAACTTTGATTTTGGGTTTTACTGATTAGATAGGTTTGTTGTTATAGAAGAAATGGCTAGTTTGTACTATTAAGTAAAAGTAAAAAAAATGAGGTTTGATGTTACTATCTTATTCTACTGTTGCAAAGGGAGTCGGAAATCAATGCCTCCTCCCCCCTTTTTAATACTTTTCCCTCCCCTATTTTTCCTATTATTTGCTTTTGTATTATAATATTATAAACTAATAAAAAGGAAAACTCTAAACTGTTTTTGGCTCCATTTCTGCATCCCAGCAGAGGAATTTAAGTCCCCTCTGCATCATCTGCAGGATTACTCTTCTGTTTTTGCATCCTGCCAAAGCAGATTAGATTCCTTTGGGAAGCAGTTCTTTCAATCAGCCCCTAGAGACAAGAGGGGATTTCTTGACAATGTCAGCAGCTTACAACTTTCCCTGCCAGCTTCCCTGTTGATTTGTTGATTCATTTGATTCACAATCTTTGTGTATTCTTAGGTATTTCACCATATTTAATTTCCTTCCAAATATATATTCTGTAGATTAATCTCATTTTGGGGTTTATGTATTTTATGAATGAAACTAAATGTATTTTAATGCATTTTAGTTAATTTATAACTTCAGTTATTTCTACAGCAATTCACTTGTACATGAGTTCGAGCAATGTGCAAGGGTAAAAAAATCAATTTAAATAGTAATTAAAACCTATGTCAGGGAGAAAATCCACACTATCCAAAATCCACAGGGGGAAAATCCAGACAATCTCTATGTACTGGTGCAATATATATAAGCATTACTTTTTTCAAATTGTGATAAATGATTTTATAAAACATCTAAATATTTCTAGTTTGTTTGATATTTTGCCTGCAGGAAATTGCAAGACTTCATGAAGAAAATGAAAAACTGAAGACTAGATTAAAGACAATAGAGCTGCAGGTAAAATTCTTTGATAAATCAAGTATGACTTTGACTTAACAGACATTCATTTAGGGTATCTGAGTTGCAATGGAGATTTCCATCTAGATATTCCACAAAATAATGGAAAAATCTTAAATTAGATATTATATAATTTGAATCAATTTTAACTTACATAATGACTTCATTTCACAAAGGATGCAGATTGCCATAAAAATGACACAATTTGTAAAATATGCAAACAACATAATGATGCAGTTCTCAATGAATGACATATGTTCATCTGAACTGTCTTTATCCAACATGATATGTTAGATTGAGGCTTTACAGTAGATGGTTATGTGGATAAAGAAAGAAGAAAATGGTAAACCATTTCTAGAGTGGATGGATGTATCTTTTTAAAATAAGATTTGACTTGAATTTTCAAATCTTTTGCAGGCTACAAATGCACTGGATGAAAAGTCAAAGTTAGAAAAGGCTTTACAGACCATACAAATTGCTCAGGGGGATCAAAAGGTAAAAAATACTTAGGCCATATCAATAACTACTATTTTGATAAAATTATTCCATGAAAATTATTTTTTAGCTGTGTTTCAAAATCTTATGGTGAACTTAATTCATCTAAATATAATAATTTGCTGTATAGTCCAATTTTAAACCATAATAAAAATTTCCCTGCTTCCTCCTGTTTTTTCAAGTTCTATGATATTCCTAATATACATAGCTATTTAATTTTTTCCACCATAATTTTTTATCTGAATCCTTGCATTAGCAAATTAACACTATCTTTTTAATACATGCCTCTCAAAGAACAATGTTGCATAAAGGTTTGTGAACCCCTTGAATTTTCAATATTTCTGCATAAATATTCTCTAAAATGTGATCTATTCTTCACGCAAATCCTAAAACTAAACAAAGAGAACCCAATTAAACAGATGAGTCAAAACCTTATTTCAAGTCAACTTTTTTACATTAATTGTTCATTTGTGAATAGGCATTTGATTTCTGATAAATAAACACCAATTTCTCCACTGTCCCACTAATTTCCTTCAGACTTATTGATTCTTTTTTATTTTATCTCTGTTGCTCATTTTTCAAAAGTAAAGGTTATGTTTAAAAATAGTTTTTAAATAACAAGTTTTAATTGTTCAAAGAACTAATAAATATAAATAAATTCATAAAATATTACTGTGTTTCCCCCAAAATACAACTTACCTTGAAAGTACCCTCCCCTGATTTTTTGGGAGTGGGCCTAATATAAGTCCTACCCCAAAAATAAGCCCTAGTGAAGTGGGTGGGCGTGGCCAGCTGAGGAGGCAGCCCTTTCCTTCCCCGGTCACCTCGGCCCTTTAACAGCGGCCCTTGAATCAGCTGAGAGAGAGAGAAACGGAGAGGAGTAACAAGAATTGCAGGTAACGCTGTTTGAAAGGGTTCCCTCTCCGCTGTTTCTCTTTCTCTGTTTTTCTCTTTCACACACATAAATGGACATTTGATGAGAAATGGCGGAGGGCAATTGGGTAAGGGGAATGCCTCTGGCTTGGCATCCGCTCAGGGTGGTGCTCCGAGGCCCGGCCTCTGCATGGGTGACCCCCACCCAGCCAACATTACAAATGGGCTCCCTTGCAGCGCCTCCTTTCCCACATGAAGCAGCGGGCAGTGTGGGCTCTGTCTGCGTGGCCATGAAGCAGGTTTTTGCCTGCAACGTTGGCAGCCAGAATTGGGTCAAAGCTGCTGCCGTCTGAGATTAGCAGGCCAGACTCAGCCGTAGGCACCGCACATGTGCAGTTGCTACCCGAGAGGAAAAGAGCAAGTTGGAGCCCAAACGCTGAACTATGCCAGCCTCGGAAACCAGGAATCTTGCAGGCATACTGGCCAAGTAAAGGCTGACGAAATCCCCAGGTTGTTTGCAACTCGAGTTAGCTGTGCCGCCATCCACCCCAAACTAAGTGGCAGGAAGGCTTTGGAATGACACTTGGGGCTGCCCGGCCAAGGACTAGCGCCCGCTGCCCTAGCAAAGGTGAAGTGGAACCAGGTGGCCACACACAATTCCTCTGGTGGCCTCCCCACCCCTGGCACCGTGGAAGCCCCAGAGCAGCATCAGGAAGCTGGGGGTGTCCCAGGATTGCAACACTGAAGTCTCAGAATGGAGCCTTTTCAGCAATCTGCAGCGAAATTTGAGCATGCATGTCTTCTCTAAACAGTAGAGCTGCCGCCCCATTGAGAGCTTGAACATCCTCCGCAAACAGCTGAGCTGAGCCTGCATGTCTTCACTAAACAGCTGATTTTGTTTAGCGGAGCCCATTCAGGGTCCGAAAGAAGAAGCAGCTCTGCTGAGCTGAGCCTGTATGTCTTCATTAAACAGCATTTTCCTGCCGAACCTTCAGTGTTGCAATCCTGGGATACAATCACCCCAAAAGAGGTTTGATTGGATTGCCCTCTGCCTGCTGCCGATGCTGTCCCAGCATATTTTGGAAGGGAGAAGGCAAAGCTGTTGTTGCCTGTGTTGGGGTTTGCACAGCGGCAGCGAAAGAGTGCAGGATTTATTTTTATCTCCCTTCCAAAACATGCCAGGATGGCACTGGCAGCAAGCAGAGGCATGGGCTGCTCACTCCGTGTCCAGAAGCTGCTGCAAACTCATTTCAGAAAAGAGCCAAGTCCTGCTTTTTGGTTTTGATGCTCTCACCACTCACTTGCAGCAACTGGCATGAACAACTGCCTGTGCTGCTGCTGACCTCACAGGAGCTCTTCGCCCTCCTGACAGAGCTGCTCTTGGCTGCCCTGCTGGACTGCTCCTGCCTAGTGCGGGAGTGAGTAAGCCGAGAACTACATCCTCTGGAGCATCCATCGCTCTGTTGAACTGCCAGGGCCCCTTCGTCAGTGGCCACCGGTAGAGCCATGCTGCCTCGCCTGCCACCACCTTCGGGCTACTGAGTACCTTCCTGCAGGTCTACTCGGTGCTGCAGGTGCTGGGCTACGAGCTAAGTCCGGTACTCCTTGGGCCCTGGCCCTGGTGGATGCTAGCTGTCGTGATGGCTGTGCGCTCCAGGACGCTCCGGAGGACATAGATCTGGGACAACTCCCCTCACACCAGGCAGGAGCAGCCCAACAATGGCCAAAAGCAGCGCTGCCAGGAAGGCAAAGAGCTCCTGCGAGGCCAGCAACAGCACAGGCAGCCGCTCGGCTGCTAGCGGCCAAGTGTCCCAGCAGCAGCAGAGCCAGCAAGAAGGGCAGGTGGAGGCTAGGGTGCACCAAGAACTTGGGCCATTGCAGCCGATTGAAGTAAGGGGTGTGAAAGGGGTGTGAGGCATGTGGGGCCTCCTGCTGCTTTTGCAGCCTCAATCGGCTGCAAAAGCAGCCGTGATTCTTCGAGGTGGCGGCAGGACATCACCTGCTGATCAGCTGTTCCGCGGACCACACTACTGGTAAGACCATTAGGCAAGGAGCTATGAGGGATAGCTCGTGGCTCCTGGTACATGGGGGGAAAAATAACACCTCCCCGAAAAGAAGCCCTAATCGTTTTTTCAGGGGTCAAAAGAAAATGAGACCCGGTCTTATTTTTTGGGAAACACAGGTATGTGTAGGCTTTAATAACATCTCATTAAAGGCCATTATATTCTGACAATTATCAAACTTTGTACAATATTCAGCTCCTTGTGTTGGAGCCCTTTCATGGTTTCAGATGAGGAAAAATCAAAATGATCCAAATAAACTAAAAATAGTTTCAAATACACTAGAATCAGTAAAATTACAATAAATTCAATCAACAAATGAAATAAATCGACCAAGAAATCCAAATAATTTTTCTATAGAGTAATATTTTAAAATTACAGAACACTAATGGTTATTTCATATAAGAACTTGTGTCACGTAACAGTATTTTTATATGAATTTTTCTAAGTTGTTTGAAAATATCAGCAACACTTAAAAAAGAATTTAATTCAAGCCATTGTCAAGGTTCCAAGGAACACCTGCAACAGAATCAGAATTCCGAGGCAGGGAAACCTGAATTTAAAATCCTCTGGGTTTCCCCCTAATAAAAAATAATATTTCCTCCCTTCTGCCCCTTTAGACCATCACATGGCCCAATCAGGTCACAGTCCAAAGTTCATCTGAACTCACATCCCGCCTCTTCACACCTGGTGTTTTGTTCTCAGAGGAAATAATTTTATTTTGGTTACAAAGCCCTCGCTTTCTCTACCTCCGTTCTCCCCTCCCATTCCCACAGCTTGCCCAGTCACTGCTGTGGTAGCCCTGAAGATGCCAAAGAAAATGGCTCCAGGTTGACAGCCATTGCTTGAAAATGGAAAACCATGTACTTTCCTTCATTTCCAAAATAAGACTAAATATAGAATCCTAGACTTGGAGGAGTACTTGGAAGTTTTCTACTCCAACTCCCCTGCCCAGTGCAGGAATTTTCATACAATCTTGAACAAATGGTTATCCAGTTTTAGCATTAAATATATATCTTGGTGCTTAAAGCAGAACTCTGAAATTTGAATTTTACTCATGCTAATAAAGTAGCATCAAATTTTTTATCTGTACCTAACTGAGGACCCTAAAAAATTTGGTCATTGCTTTCACTATGAATAATTTAAAGGCTGTCATGATAATCTTGCTTCTTTTTCCTAGGAAAACCTTCAAATTCTGTGTAGGCCTCATTTATTGCCATTTGGTTACCTAGCCTGTTAGTTGGGTAATTCTTAAAGACGTACCTGCAAGTTTTGTGTATGAATAGAATCAAATGAAACTAATAAAACTATATATATAGTATATGTATCATTTTAGAAATATTGATAACACTAATCAAATACATTTTCATTTTGTAAATCATCCATAAATGCCATGTTACTTTTATTTTAAAAAGCAAATTTGCCTAATATTGTTTATGAATTTGTTTCATTTGTTTCTCCCTTTTCTCTTAATGCTATCAATTTAAAATTTTCATTTAATATTATTTTATAAATGTTAACAAATGCTAGGCATTTGAGTCCATTGAATTTTACGGCTTCAAGTTTTCTACAGTATCTGTGAATTGGGTTTATTTTTATGAAATTCTATGTAAAAATATCAGTAGTCCTCTACTTATGACCACATTTGGCTAAAATCTCAGTTACTGAATGAAGCAATCATTAAGCAAGATGCCACTTGACTGCTTCACTCAAAGACATCAGTCCCAGCTCCCTCAGTTGTGGTTGTTGAGCAGCTTTGTGGATTGTTAAGTGAACTGCCAGGGAGATAGCCTGAAACTCCTAGGAGTGGGCAGAATGGGCAGGCTTCCCATCACACCTTGAGCCTAAACCTTCTCCACCCTACCAAGGAAAACAGTTGCATGAACACTGCCATTCACTAATGCTTTTGCCAGATTTTAGGCCCATTTCTCCAAAATGCCAAGAGATTTCCCCTCTGGAAATACTTGTTGGCATTTTTCCTTCTAGAACCTTTCAAGGGAAGGGGGAAAATGATAGTGAACACCACCATTCTGGAAGATTCAGAATGCTGGCATTTGTTGCATTTTCACCAGATCTGAGGTCTGCTTTTTCATTTTGTGGGATAATTTCTGCATGGAGGAGATGGGAAATCCATTGGCACGCCAGGAGAACAAACCTCAAATGTAATATATTCTCTGTCTGCTTTCCCATTGACTTTCCAGGGAAGGTGGCAGAGAAGATTGCAAGTGATAATTATATGATTGCAGGGCACTTGGCAACCTGAAAAGGCCTTAATCATAAATGCAAACAGTTTGCCAAGCATCCAAAAGGCAGTCAAATAACGCAGGTGGGCCAGTTGGTGCAAACTTTGACTGTAAATGTTTTACAGACCATGAGTATCCATTCTGAGGATTATCTTTACACACACAATATTGTTAAATAAATATTTGGCTAGACATTTATTTTCTCAATAATCATATATCTTTTTTTCAGTTTAACACTACTCAGGATGTTACTGAACTAGAAAATACTATGGCTAATTTGAAGTGTCAGTTTGAGAAAACACTGCAAGACAGTACTGCAAGCCAAAAATCCTTGGAGGAGAATCTGGTGTCAACAAAACATGACTTACTTAAGGTTCAAGACCAGTTAGCACTGGCTGAAAAGGTTTGTTTCCCTAGCTACATTTGTGGCCATCTTTGCCTTTTTTCAACTTTAATTCTTGTTATCTGGAACAGTAGCTAAATACCATGCTCTTGAAAGAAATTATTTTAATCCCATGATGATTTTAATTATAAAAAATAAGCTTCAACATATTATAAATATAAATAATGAAATTCTTTGGGTTTGATTTGGCTTTTTACATGAAGTAATTTGCTAAACTAAACTTTTGTTGTACAAATATTCTATCATACTTATTTTTCATGTATTTATAGATACTGCCATTTTGAAAGTTTTAATGCTAGTATAATACAAATGTAGTATCATTAAAATAATATTTTAATGATTCAAAATGCATAGGAATTAGAAAAGAAGTTCCAACAAACTGCTGCCTATCGCAATATGAAGGAGATTCTCTCAAAAAAGAATGATCAGATAAAAGAGCTACGAAAGAAGCTTTCAAAGTAAGTGATTATCCTTCATTTGTATTTTTATATTTTCTGTGTTTTTTTCTATTAATGATATTTGGTTTTACAGAATCATGATTAATTTTTTAAAAATTCAAATTTGTTTTTATGGACTGCCAACTGTCAGAAATGGTGTAGGGTCTCCTGCTTGGGCTGGGGTTGGACTAGATAACCTACAAGGTCCCTTCCAACTCTGATTATCTGTTATCTGGATTATTGTGAGCAACCTAGAATAAGTATATGAAATAGGAAGCCATCTAAATTCTGTCAATAAATTAAATAAATATGCTCCCAGGCGGTGGTCTGTTCTTTCAGGAAGAATGTGACTCTTTCAACAAATACTGATTATTTATTCAAAAAATGGATTAATTATTGTAATGTAAAATGCAAAATGTGGAGTATGAAAAATTACATCTAACTATTTTTCTATTTTACTTCCATAGATATGAGCCAGATGATTAGTTTTGAAGAGCTTGTTTTGTTTCAAGAAACAGCCACAAAAGAAATGGAATGAAGATTTGGGAAAAAGGATTTGTTATTCAATATGTTTCAGTATATTTTCCAAGCAGTCTACTTCCTTTTTTAAACATTTTATTATTAGAAAGCCATAAGTGAAAATGCTGAATAAAGAAAAATACATATTTGTAGTTTAGGGCCATTTTGAATGTTTAGATTGTATACTGCATAACAAGTACAAATGCAAAACATTTACCAATTTCTTTTTTCAGTAAAAAAGTTTATTATGAACAGTAGTTCAAATTGTTAATTATAATTCTTTACATACTGTTAAAATGCAGTTGTAATGAAACGTTTTCCCTAAAGTTTTTATTTTTCTGAAACATTGCTTTTCTTTTTCAGAATATTAGCTAGAAACGAATTAATTCTGTTGCCATGAAACATAGCCCCCAATTTTGGCTTGAAGAACTTGAACCCTGAGAGAGACACTTTTAACTTTGCAAAGGAGCTTTATTGTCCACCCGAAAATGCAAATCATCAAGTAATTCAGACAAAGAAAAAAGCATTTACTTAGGTACAGAAATAAAGAAACAAATACTCCATAACATTCTGTATATGCTATGTGCAAAAAGCAACAGATAAAATAAAACATTAAGTAAACATAAGATAGACACTATTAAAATATGCTGTCTCTTCCGCTTTCCCATCTGGGCTTGTTTCTTTAATATTTGCAGTACATAAGGACTTCAGATTATGCTCCTTATTTGTTTAGTCCCTGAAAAAGCTAATATTTGCAAATAAAAGAAATAAATTGTTTTGGCTAAAATGAAAAGATGATTTCCTGAACTTCATGCCATGCTAAATGCTAATATCACCTTTATTAAAAAGCTAACAATGAATCCTACAATTCCAGGTAACAGTTTGACTATTTGGTTCTCTTTGACAAGGACAGTGGCTTCACGGAATCATCAAAACCTAGAATGAACCCTCTCAGATTTAATCATCTTCCAGGGGAATTTATAAGCAGCATAAATTCTTCCATCTGGAATGGATGTTTCTGGTCACTTAAAGGAATCCCACCTCGCACTGCCTTCCAAGAATGCTTGTGTTTGTTTCTGTAAGGATAGAAACTGGTAGTTATTTCATTGCCCCTGTCCATGGATTGAGATGACGGAGATACTGCTATCCCTAAAGGAGTAAGACAGGGATGTCCATTGTCACCCCACTCTTTATCCTCACATTAGAAAATTTATTGATGAACAATAGAAGAAACAAAGAAATTAAAGGGGTTACAATTAGAAAAGAGGAATATAAAGTACAAGCATTTGCCAATGATATAGTATTTTTTTAGAGGAACTAGAAACAGGAATGACTAATAAGAGAAGTTGAAGAATTTGGTAATGTTGCAGGATTTAAAATAAATAAAAATAAAATGAAGGTATTAATTAAGAATATGATGGATAAGCAAAAAAGGGAACTAGAAGGAAAATTGGGAATGCAAATTGTTAAAAAGGTAAAATACCTTGATAATTGGCTAACATCAAGGTGTTCATCAGTTAAGGAAAATAATTATAACAAATTAATGACACAAATAAAAAAGGAATTGGATGTCAGCTTTGAAATTCAGCTGCCACATTTTTTTGAAGGGGGTTGGAGGAATTGAAAAGTTCAAGGTTATTCTGTATGTCATGTTAAGAAATTCCAGTTGCAGTTAATTGGTTCTCGTGATTTATGAAGTGTAGAAGTGGGAGGAGAGAAGGTGGATTCTGTGTAACTCACAAAAATATTTCACTTTGGGAAATTGCTTTAGACATACCAGATCTGTTTCTAAATAAATCAGTTGGAGAGAAAATGTATCAGAGTGATTGATATCATGGATACTTTCTGGATGCCTTACATTTATTTCCCAAAGTTTACTTTTATTTTTTGAAGGGGCTTGACTGATACCCTGGAGTTCTTTTCCCAGAGATGGAGAAAGATCAACAATCAGCCAAAGTTGGAGATGTGCAGGGGGTAGTGTTGGGGGGCCTCCCTTCGGAACATTAACTGAATCTGCCAGCCCTTGTTTGGAGGAGATGATGGATGCTTTCATAATGGCAGTAGAAGAAAGAGATTTGGGAGCTATACCAAAGCGTTTCAACTCAAGAAGTTGTTATAACCCAGATGTAACCCAGCAGTCTGAAGAGAAATCTTTCTCTAGTCCCAGGCATATTGCTATTCTGTCAGATTGGAGGGAAGATAGACAATTGGGGTCAGAATTCTCTCAAGAAGGCACCCCCCAGATTTATCCTGGAAGTCCATCAAGGGCAGATTTACATCAACAGTTCCAGAATTTAAAGGTGACAGGTTTGCTCTCACAGTCTGTTTTGATGGGTGGAAACTTGAGACCACCCATCCATATTCACTTACCCAAGTATCATGAATGAGGAGGCTATACAAATGCCATTTGGAGGAAGCCAGAAAAGCATCAAATTAGGTCAAATTAGTGGAACCAAACAGAGGGGAGGCCGGGGAGTTAGAAGCTATCATTGATACTAGGTGTTCTAGATGTCATCGCACTCCCCATCATTGAACAATTGGGCATAAAGACTAACCCGCTAAAACGCCCAATCAGATTTGAGCAAGTGGATGGAACCTTAATTGGGACAGCCACTCAAATGACAGAATTGATCAAGATTGAATTAGGGCCCCATCGCAAACTCATATGCTTCATAGTGGCCCCCAAGATGTCAGAATCAATCATACTGGGACTTGCTTGGCTAGACACAATGGGCCTCGACGATCAAATGGGAGGATGGATTCAGAAATATCCTCATTGGACCGGACCCATTGCCCCCTCTTCCACCCACTACAAGGCCACTGGTCAACTTGAACCCAGAGCCAGAGCCAGCATCCATGGCATCCCACCTTCTCACAGTTAACCCCCAGGTACCCGACCAATACAAAGACTTCACTTAAGCATTCAGTGAAGAAGAGTGTAATGTTTTACCTCCCCATCGAGCCACTGATTGCACCATAGAATTAGAGCCCAGGGCGAAATTACCAAAACCAAAGATGTATTCCATGATGCCTACTGAAATGACTGAATTAAGGAAATACATCGACTGCAATTTGGAACAAGGTTTTATTGAGCCTGCCAAATCAAGATTAGCTGCCCCCGTGTTGTTCCAGGAGAAGAAAGATGGCAGGTTGAGATTGTGTGTTGACTTTAGAGGCGTGAACGCTGTATGCATAAAAAACGTGTCCTCTTCCCCTTATGAAGGACTTATTGAACCACCTGTCAAAGGGCAAGGTATTCACCAAGCTAGATCTCAGGGAAGCTTACTACTGGGTCTGCCCTCCCGTTGACAGAGCTATTAAAAACGAACCCATCATCCACCAAACCAAAGCTGAGTCAACCCCTGGCTTGGACTATGGACTGTCAGAAAGCTTTCAAGACCTTAAAATGCCTCTTCGCAGCTGAGCCCATCCTCCAGCAACCAGACGTGACCAAGCCTTTTATTGTCCAAACAGATGCAAGTGATGTAGTGGTGGCTATTGTTTTGCTGCAAAAAGACTCTCAAGGCCGATTGATGCCTTGCACTTATATGTCCAAAAAGCTGACAGACATAGAGTGAAGGTGGGTGGTCTGGGAGAAAGAAGCATTTGCTGTACAATGGGCTTTATTGACTTGGAGGCATTTTCTAGAAGGCACCAGAGGCCTTTGAGGTATGGACTGATCATAAGAACCTTGAGGCTCTAAAGACCCCTAGGAGATTATCACCCAAACAAGTCCGCTGGGCCCAATATTTCCAGTGATTCAACATCAACATTAAATATCCCCAGAGGGAAAAACATACTGGCGGATGATCTGCCCAGAAAACCTCAGTTTGACAGCCACCGAGAGGAAATACTACAAGCCTTAATTTCAGACACTCAATCGGCAGGCCAAGTGACCACTCGAGCCCAAGCCAACCGCAACCCCAAATGCCTGGAAGATAAGCTGACTGCAGAATTGAAAACGGCCAAAGCTACAAAAATTATAAAAAACAGGCGGATAAACATAGATCCCTTCAACCGCCTTTTAAAGTAGGGGACAAAGTATATTTGTCAACCAAGTCTCTTAGGTTGAAACTGCCCAATAAGAAGCTGGGTCCAAAATTCTTGGATCCATTTCCAATTTCAAAGATAATCAATCCGGTCACTCCAATTAAGTCTTCCTCGACTATTGGGGAAAATTCATCCAGTGTTCCATTGTAGTTTGCTAAAACCAGCTACTACATCAATGATAAGACCATTGCCAATCGTCCCCCCTAAACTGTTAATGGTACAGAGGGAAATACATTATGAAATTCAAAAAATTCTTGATTCTAGATTACATCATGGCTGACTGCAATATTTGGTCTTATGGAAGGGATATGCCCTCCCAGATGCTAGTTGGGTAAAGAGTTGGGATGTTCATGCTGATCAATTGGTTAACCAATGCCATGAGGATTTTCCCCACTAACTGAAGGGTCCTCGTGGAGCGGGGAGAGGGGGTTAAGGACAATGTATTAACCCCTGTATGTGTTTTTTTCTTTTCTTTTAGGAGGAGGAGTTTTCAAGGGGGGACGCCTGTCAGCTTTTAAATTCAGCTGCCACATTTTTTTTGAAGGGGGTTGGAGGAGTTGAAAAGTTCAAGGTTATTCTGTATGTCGTATTAAGAACTTCCAGTTGCAGTTAATTGGTTCTTGTGATTTATGAAGTGTAGAAGTGGGAGGAGAGAAGGGAGGAGAGAAGGTGGATTCTGTGTAATGTGCAAAAATATTTCACTTTGGGAAATTGCTTTAGACATACCAGATCTGTTTCTAAATAAATCAGTTGGAGATAAAATGTCTCGGAGTGATTGATATCATGGATATTTTCTGGATGCCTTACATTGGAAATATGGGGGAGGCTTCAAATTTCATTAATGGGAAGAATTGCAGCAGTCAAAATGTCTATCTTACCAAAAATACTATATCTATTCCAAACCATACAGGTAAAACTGGACAAAAAATACTTTGGGGAATTGGATAAAACACTAACTAAATTTTTTTGGGCTGGGAAAAAAGCTAGAATTAAAATGAAACTGTTGCAGGATAGGAGAGAAAGGCAGGGGTGGGATTCTACCGGTTCGGACCAGTTTGGTAGAATCAGTTGCTACCATACCCGGTAGTTCGGAGAACCGGTAAAATTGGCCCCTGGCTGGCCCTGCCCCTCTCCGACTGCTTCTCCGCTCCCTGCCCAGACAGTCTTTATTGTGCATGCGCAACATCACATTGACTGTATTCTAACCCCACCTGCCTCCCCTCATTTTCTCGGCCATGCACCATCACTGCCTGCAGTCTGCCTTCACCCGCCCACTATCGCTGTCTGCCTTCCACCATGATCTCCCTAGGTGAGTAAGCAAGGTTCCCCCCCTGTACTCGCTTAGCTTGCTTAGCCTCAGGGGCCGCTGCCCATGCGGCTCTCATGGCCTAGCAAGATTCACCCCAACTGTCTCTAGCCTCCAGCTTACCTGGCTCACTGTTAGCAGAGGAAGGTGAGCCAGGCCTGACCCTTTGCCACTCGGGTCCCCACCAGCCTTCATCTCTTGCCTCCCTGCCTCAATTCTCTGCAGCTGCTTGGTCTTATCTGCTAGGGATGGGAGTAGGTGACCAGGGAGCCCCTTTGCCTGCTGCCCCTTCCCTCTGCCACATGCCGGCCTGTGTACTTTAGCTGAATGCGGGTTGCATTCTGTGAGAAAGTCAAGCCTCGTGAGAGCAGATCTTCCTTGGTGGCCCGCACTCGGTTAAAATGCTCGGCCAGGTGAGAGAGGGGTGCCATGGCTGCCAGAGGGACAATGCAGGTGGAGACGTGCTTCCTGGTTGCACCCCCCTCCCCGGCCAGCAGCCGCGAGCCCTGCAGCTGTGGAGAATAGGAGCAGGGGACGAGATGTGGGCTGGTGATGACTCTTCCCTGACTGACTCAGTTTTCCCTCTGCCACCAGCTGTGAGAGGAAGATAAGTTTGAACTTTCGGGGTATCAGTGTGGTGGGTGCTTGAGGGAGGGGAGGAAGTCCCACCCCCTTTGTTGGACCCAGTAGCCTTGCCTGCCAGCTTTTCCAGGCAACATGAGACCAGGTGCGAACAAACAATTGCACCTGGTTTCTGGGACTCTAGGAGACTGGCTGGGAAGAACGTAAGTTAAAGAGCAATGTTGGAAGTGTGTGTGTGGGGGGGGTTATGGGTCTGGGTCTGTTTCTCTGTTTGTGTGTTTCAGGTGGGTCTCCTGGCTTTAGAATGAGAGGGAAGGGACAGAGAGGGGGAAGAGAGAAAGAGAGAGGGGGGGAAGAGAAAGAGGGAAAAAGAGGGAAAGAGAGAGGGAAAGAGGGGGAGAGAGAGAAAGGGGGAAGAGAGAGTGAGGAAAAGAGAGAAAGGTTGAGGGGGAAAGAGGAAAAAAAAACTGAAAGAGAGAGAGAGGAAGAGAGGGGAGAGAGGGGGAAAAGAGAGGAGGAAAAGGGAGAGAGGGAAAGAGAGAAAGGGAAGGAGAGAAAGGGGGGAGAGAAAGAGGAGGGAGAGGAAAAGAGGGGAGAGGGAAAGGGGACAGAGAGAAAGAAGGGGGAGAGAGAGAAAGAGGGAAAAGAGAAAGGGGGAGAGAGGGGAAGAGAGGAAGAGAGGAAGAGGGGGAGAAAGAGACAGGGAGGAGAGGGGAAGAGAGGGGGAAGAGAGAGAGGGAAAGAGGAAGGGGAGAGAGAGAAAGGGAGAAGGGAGAGGGGGAAAGAGAAAAAAGGGAGAGAGGGAAAGAGAGAAAGAGAAGGAAAGAGAGGAGAGAAAGAGGGGAAGAGAGAGGAAGAGAGAGGGAAAGAGAGAAAGAGAAAGAGAGGAGAGAGGAGAAAGTGAATGAGATATATGTATGGATAGATAAATACATGGAAGGAGGGAGGGAGGGAGAGAGGAAAAAAGGGAGAGGAAGGAAGGACACAAACCCTGTGTTCAGAAGACTCTTTGAAGCAGCACAGTAATCTAGAGCTGGCTTGGAAGTGATCTAGTCATTTTCTAGTCCAACTCGCTGCTCCAGCAGGGTTAGAAGTGTGTGTGTGTGTGTGTGTGTAGAACTGGTTGTTACAGTTCCTGGTAGTTTAGAGAACTGGTAAATCGGGCCTCAGGCTGGCCCTGCCACCTGCTTCTCTGCTCCCTGCCCAGTCAGTCCATTTCGCGCATGTGCAACATCATGCTTATGCGTGTCATGCCTGCAGCCTGCTTTTGCCTGCCCACCAGGCCAGCCATTGCTGCCTGCCTTTCGCTGCAGCAAAGTGAAAAGCTTGCAAGTCCCCAACCCTCCCTTCGGGAAACTGCTCCTGTCTGCTCACAGGTAAGCCTGTGAATTGTGCTAGCCTCTTTCCCACTGTTCCTGGGCCTCGCACAGCCCTCTGCTGCCCTCCCCATAACTCCCCAGGCCTTGTCCTGCCCTCCCCATAGCTCCCCGGGCCTCCCCTGTAGTTCTCCAGGCCTCACCCTGTCCTCTGCAGGCCTCCTTGTAGCTCACCAAACCTTGCCCTGCCCTCCACGGGCCTCCCAAAAGCTGCCTGCACCTTGCCCTGCCCTCTGTGGGCTTTCCTGTAGCTCCCCAGGCTTTGCCAAGCTCTCCATGGGCCTCCCCATAGCTCCCTGGGCCTCACCCTGCCCTCACCGGGCGTCCCCATAGCTCCCTGGGGCTCATCCAGCCCTCCATGGGCCTCCCCTTAGCTCCCTGGGGCTTGTCCAGCCCTCCCCATAGCTCCCTGGGCCTCCCTGTAGCTCCCCAGTCCTCGCCTTGCTCTTATGGGCCTCCCCGTAGCACCCTAGGCCTTGCCCTGCCCTCCATGGGCCTCCCTGTAGCTCCTCGGGCCTCGCCCTGCCCTCACTGGGCCTCCCTGTAGCTGCCCAGGCCTCACCCTGCCCTCCGCGGGCCTCCCGGTAGCTCCCTGGACCTCCCTGAAGCTTGCCAGTCCTTGCCCTGCTCTCCACGGGCCCCCCATAGCACCCCAAGCCTTGCCCTGCCCTCCGCAGGCCTCCCTATAGCTCCCTGGGCCTCACTCTGCCCTCGCTGGGCCTCCCCGTAGCTCCGCAGGCCTCACCCTGCTCTCCATGGGCCTTCCCATAGCACCCTGGGTCTCATCCTGCCCTCCTTGGACCTCCCCATAGCTCCCCGGGCCTCACCCAGCCCTTCCCATAGCTCCCCGGGCCTCCCTGCAGCTCCCCAGGCTCTCACCCTGCCCTCTGCGGGCCTCCTCATAGCTCCCCTGACTTCGCCCTGCCCTCTGCAGGTATCCCCATAGATCACCGGGACTCCCCTGGCCTCTCCGGGGCTCCCCAGGCCTTGGAAACTGGCAAAAAATATAGAAAACCTCAGTCACAAGACTGTGTGGGATGTTGTAACTGGTCATAAGTGTGTGTGCGTGTGCGTGTCTGTGTGTGCATCACTGTCAAAACAACAAAAACAGGTCAAGTAGCTCTGGAGAGGTCAATCGTAAATTAGAACACTTGCTAAGCAACTGGCCATTAAACGAGGACTACTTATATTTGGTTTGCCAGTCACCTGGCCACACCCACCCCAGTCACATGACTGCCTAGCCATGCCCACTAGTCACATGACCACCTAGCCACACCCAGTCAGCAAGCCATACCCACCCAGTCACATGACCACCAAGCCACACCCACAAATTAGGCCATGCCCACAGAACTGGTTGTTAAGAAATTTGAACCCCACCCTGGAGAAAGGGGTGGCTTTGGACTCCCATATTGGGAAATGTACTACCAGGCAGCAGCCATGGTATGGATAAAAGATTGGTACCTTAGAAAATAAAAGAATATTAGTAATAGAAGGAAATGATTTGCAAAGATGGTGGCAACGTTTTTTTTCTTTAATTTTTATTGGTTTTTAAGACGAACATAGACAAACAAAACATAAAAACATCAAGCCATCTTCCATATATATACATACAGTGTGCCGGTTGGTTTACAAATTATTTTGTGCTTCCATTTTGTAGTCTTCAATTACAATTACATTGTATATATTCTCATATTTTCAATCAAGTATTAAATACATTAATATCATTGTTAGTCAATCATTTGACTATACTTTTATTCATTCATGTTTTACGAAATAATCATATTTTACTTAATTTGTTTTATAACAGTTCATATTATCATCTCAAATCTATCCTACAATCATTTTGTAGATATAAGAAAAGAATACATCTTTATATATTTATTATTTTCTAAGAATCTACATATTTCATTACCATGTTTTATTGTCTAACCATTAATAGAATAGATCCCAAATTTTATAAAATTGTTTATCATCTTGTTCTCTGATTTCAAATCTCAATCTACTCATTTCAGCACATTCCAATATTTTCTTAATGATTTCCTCCTATGATGGTATTTTGTCATTTTTCCAGTTTTTAGCAAATACAATCCTAGCCGCTGTTAATACATTTACAATCAGGTATTTCAAGTCTTTACTATATATTTCAGGTAAAATTCCCAATAAAAATATCTCTGGTTTCAAATCTATATGCTTTTTTGTCATTTTTTCCAACCACGTGTGGATTTTAGTCCAATATTTTTTAGCATCCGCACAAGTCCACCACATATGGTAATATGAGCCAGGTGTCTGATGACATTTCCAACATTTTTCGGATTTATTCTTGAACATTCTTGCTATTCTTGTGGGGGGGAAATGCTACCTGTAAAACATCTTATACAAATTTTCTTTATATGCTGTTGACATTATCATTTTATAATTTTGAGACCACAATTTTTGCCATTTCTCTAGATCCAAAATTCTTCCCCCAAGCAATCATTGTTTCTTTAACTTGTACTCCTTCTAGTTTAATTTCTAATAAATAT
The DNA here is from genome assembly GCF_049901735.1 of Notechis scutatus. Lineage (NCBI taxonomy): Eukaryota > Metazoa > Chordata > Lepidosauria > Squamata > Elapidae > Notechis > Notechis scutatus. The sequence goes on along the minus strand of NC_142025.1, from coordinate 57,726,949 downwards.
CCATACAATTTTTAATCACCTTTTCATCAGTCAAAATCTTATCTAAATCAGTCAGTTTATCATAGAAACCTTCTGTTTTAGAGTCTTTATCATACCTTGAATGTATTTGCACATATGAAAACCAATTCATCTTTATACCTTGTTCCTCTAATTTTTGTATAAATTTAAGTTCACCCTTTTTATTCAATATTTCACCATATCTAACTGTTTGTTCCTTTTTATATATTATAGGATAAGAAAATACTTCAATAGTCGATAGCCAGACTGGAATTTTCAAATAACATTGTCTTTTAGTCTTCTCCCAGTTTAACCATAGAGACTCCCGTATATAATGTCTTCTAAAATACCCCTGTGTTTTAGTTCCTTTATACCATAGAAAAGCATGCCACCCCAACAACAGATCATGTCCTTCTAATGTCAACAATCTAGTATTTCTTAATATTATCCATTCCTTAACCACATCAAATTTTTAGCTTGGTAATACAACTCCCAATTAGGCAAACCAAATCCTCCTCTTATTCTGGCATCTTGCAAAAGTTTTAACTTTATTCTCGCTTTCTTACCTTGCCATATATATTTCAACACAATTTTATTTAAATCTTCAAAGTAATCTTTTCCAAGTCTAATTGGAATAGTTTGGAACAAATATAAAATTCTGGGTAATATAGTCATCTTGATTGTTGATATTCTCCCTATTAATGACAGTTGTAAATTTTCCCATTTCGCCAAATCTAGCACTATCTGCTGCTTAAGTTTGATATAATTATTCTCTTTTAGTGTACTGCATCTTGCTGTCAAATGTATCCCCAAGTACTTGATCTTATTCATGACCTGAATTTTCAATAGATCTGCCAGTTCTTCCTTTTGTCTTGATAGCATATTCTTTGTCAAGATCTTTGTCTTATCTTTATTTATTTTCAAACCAGCCACCTTTCCATATGCCTCTATCTTTTCTAACAATTTTGATGCTGTTTATAGTGGGTCTTCTAAAATGAAAACCAGATCATCTGCGAATGCTTGCAACTTAAACTCTTCCTTTTTAATTTTCATCCCTTTTATATCCTTCTCTTCTCTAATATTTCTGTTTAGCACTTCCAAGGTTAACACAAACAACAGAGGTGATAGTGGGCACCCTTGTCTTGTTCCTTTTTTTATATTGATAGAGTCTGTAATTTCCCCCTCTATCATTACCTTTGCCGTTTGCTTATGATATATAGCTTCTATTGCTTGAATAAATTTTTTAGGAAAGCCCATCTGTTCCAGCTGTAATAACATGAATCGCCAATTCACATTATCAAATGCCTTCTGTGCATCTAGAAATATCAAAGCCGTTTGTTTTTCAGGGTGTGCCTCGTAGTATTCCAAAGTGTCCAAGATTACTCTTATATTTAATTTGTCTCTTTGGCAGAAATCCATTTTGATCAGGATGGATAAAATTGTTTAAGTATTTTTTAAGTCTTTCTGCCAATATTGAAGCAAGGATTTTATAAACTGTGTTTAGTAAGGAAATAGGTCTATAGTTCTTGATTTGTAATGAATCGGCCTCCTCTTTTGGGATAAATGTAATATAAACTTCTGACCATGATTTGGGTATCTTCTTATTTAACATAACTTCATTCATAACTTCTAGCAATGGAAGGTTCAACGATTCTTGTAGTGTTTTATAAAATTCTGCCGGAAGTCCATCTGGGCCTGGTGCCTTTCCATTATTTTGCTTCTTGAGTGCTTCAGTTAACTCCATCATCGTTATATTGCTTTCTAACATTGTTTCAATCTCTTTAGGTATCTGGGGTAAATTAGCATTCTGTAAATACTGTTTAACTCTTTCCTCATCAATATTCTCTTGTGTGTATAGTTTCCCATAATAGCCTCGTATGATTTCCTTCTTCTCTTTACTACCATAGCAAACTTGGCCTTGGTCATCTATTAATTGCAATATTTTCCTTGATTCTTTCTCCTTTCTCAATTTATATGCTAACCATCTACCTGGTTTATTTGCATCTTCAAAGTAGTTCAGAGGTTTAGCACCTCTGATTTTCTGTGCTAATTCTTTTTCTATTAGACCCATTTTATGTTTAATTATATCCATTTTTAACTTAATTTCCTTTTTCTGTGTCATTTTCTGTAGCTCTTTTTCAAGTCTTTTATACTCATCCTTTAAGGCCTTAGAGCAGGGGTGGGCAAACTTTTTGGCTCGGGGGCCGCATTGACTTTTAAAATTTGACAGACGGGCCGGGTCAGCACAAGATTTTTTGGGAATCTCCCCCTTCCCCCCCTCTTCTCCTCCTTCCCCTCCCCTCGGAGGCTCCCCTCCCCTCGGAGGCCCTCTGAGTCAGGAGTTGCTACCGCCGGCGCGGCTCCGCGGGGCTCCAGTCCCGCGTTGCCTCAGGAAGGGAAAGGCAAAAAGAAAGAGCTGCGGCGGTGGTTTGCAACGGGAGCAGCGGCACCGGAGGCTCAGGCTCAGCGGCTCCTGGTTTTGCCTTTTCCTTCCCAAGGCAACGCAGGACTGGAGCTGCACGAGCTGCGCCGGCGGTAGCAACTCCTGACAGCCCCAGCCGGACACCTGAGCGGAGCCCGGGCGAAACTGCCTCTTGCTGCTGCCGGAGCACCGCCGGGTCACCTCCTCCAAGCAGCCTGCCCGCCCACCGGGCTTCCTCTGCCGCGCGGCTCGGGGCCAGGCGCAGCGCCGCGAATTAAAAGGAAGCCGAAAGTTGCTGGGAAGTTGCTCGGGTGCTGGGAGCAGGCTTTTAAAGTGCCACCTGAGCAAAGTTTAAGCCTGGAAACCCCGGAAATCCGAGCAACTTCCCAGCAACTTTCAGCTTCCTTTTAACTTGCGGGCGCTCATGCCTGGCCCCGAGCCGCGTGGCGGAAGGGAAGCCTGGCGGGCGGGCGGGCAGGCTGCTTGGAGGAGGCTCCGGGCTTCCCCTCCGCCAGGCGCAAGCACCTGCGAGTTAAAACGAAGTCGAAAGTTGCTGGGAAGTTGCTCCGTTTTCCAGGGCTTTGCAAAGGCAAAGTTTGCAGGCTGGAGCGTCTTCCCGCCGAGGAGCGGGAAGGGTTCCGCCCAGCGGATGGGGCGGGCTGCTTAAACTTTGCTCGGGCGGCACTTAAAAAGCCTGCTCCCAGCACCCGAGCAACTTCCCAGCAACTTTCGGCTTCGTTTTAACTCGCGGGCGCTCGCGCCTCACCCCGAGCCGCACGGCAGCCCGCTCCAAGCAGCCCGCCCTGCCCATCGGGCGGAACCCTTCCCATTCCTCGGCGGAAGACGCTCCAGCCTGCAAACTTTGCCTTTGCAAAGCCCTGGAAAACCAACCAACTTCCCAGCAACTTTCAGCTTTGTTTTAACTCGCGGCGCTCTCGCACCTCGCCCGAGCCGGCAGCCCGCTCCAAGCAGCACGCCCGCCCACGGGTGGAACCCTTCCCGCTCCTCAGCGGAAGACTCTCCAGCCTGCAAACTTTGCCTTTGGAAAGCCCGGAAAACCAAGCAACTTCCCAGCAACTTTCGGCTTCGTTTTAACTCGTGGGCGCTCGCGCCTGGCGGAGGGAAGCCCGGAGCCTCCTCAAGCAGCCTGCCCACCCGCCCACCGGGCTTGCCTTCCGCCGCACGGCTCGGGGCCAGGCGCGGCGCCCGTGAGTTAAAATGAAGCCGAAAGTTGCTGGGAAGTTGCTCGGTGCTGGGAGCAGGCTTTTAAAAGTGCCACACGAGCAAAGTTTAAGCAGCCCGCCCCACCCGCCGGGCGGAACCCTTCCCGCTCCTCGGCGGGAAGACGCTCCAGCCTGCAAACTTTGCCTTTGCAAAGCCCTGGAAAATGGAGCAACTTCCCAGCAACTTTCGGCTTCGTTTTAACTCGCGGGCGCTCGCGCCTGGCGGAAGGGAAGCCCGGAGCCTCCTCAAGCAGCCTGCCCGCCCGCCCGCCGGGCTTCCTTCCGCCCGCGTGGCTCGGGGCCAGGCGCGAGCGCCCGCGAGTTAAAACGAAGCCGAAAGTTGCTGGGAAGTTGCTCGGGTGCTGGGAGCAGGCTTTTAAAGTGCCGCCGAGCAGGACCGCCGAGCCGGGAAACGGGGCACCAAGGCAGGGCAAAGCTCCACCAGCAGCGGCCTAGCTTTAGGTGGCTCCAAGCAGCCCGCCCGCCCGCCGGGTGGAACCCTTCCCGCTCCTCGGCGGGAAGACCCTCCAGCCTGCAAGCTTTGCCTTTGCAAAGTTTAAGCCTGGAAGCCCCGGAAAAAAAGGGGATCGGCGGGGACTCACCTTCGGAGAGGTCGCACTCGAAGGTGATTTCGAACTCCCAGCCGAGGCCTTTGCAAATTTCTTTTCTTTCCTACCCTAGATCGCTCCGCACTGTTTTGCAGCTTTGGGGGCCACGCAGCACAGGGCAATTACGCCACGGCCAGCGATTTTTTTCAGGGGCGGGCTGGATTGGACAGACAAAGCGGGCCGGATGTGGCCCACGGGCCGTAGTTTGCCCACCCCTGCTCTAGCGTATGCCTTCATTGTATCCCATACGTTCTGGATTGATGTATCTTCTTTTTTGTTTTCTCTAAAGAAGAAAGCCAGTTCTTTCTCCATCCACTGTGTGAAGTCTTTTTACTTTAATATAGTATTATTTAACATCCATCTAGATCTTCTTGTCCTTTCCATTTAATTGTCATTGGATTGTGATCTGCCCAAGTACTTATTTCAATATTTATTTCTTGAATATAAGCTAACAATTCTGTTGACATCCATATCATATCTATTCTGGACCATGATAAATGTCTATTTGAGTAGAAGGTGTATTGTTTAGTTTTAGCATTTCTTTCTCTCCATGTATCTTTTAAGTTTATTTCATCTATCATTTTAAAAAAAGATTTAGGGAGAGTCTTTCTGTTTTGCTTTGTTTTCTGTGCTGTATAGTCTAGTTTATTATCTACAATTCCATTAAAATCTCCCATCATAACTATATTAGCATAGTCCAGTTCAATTATTTTCATATGTAATTTTTTATAAAATTCTTCTTGATTGTCATTCGGGGCATAGATTGCAATCAGGAGTGTTTTCATATTATTGTCCATTATTTCCACCATTAGTATTCTTCCATCGTCATCAGTATAGATCAATTTCACTGGGATATATCTTTAATGTATAAAACCACTCCTCTTTTCTTGCATTGTGTCAAAGAAGTAAATATTTTCCCTAATTTTGGCTGTATCAGCAATTGTTCATGTTGCTTTTTGATATGTACTTCTTGTAGGCAGATTATATCAAATTTTAATTTCTCTAATTTATGGAAAGTTTTCCATCTTTTAACAGCTGAGTTAAGTCCATTTATATTAATTGTAATCAGTTTTGTCTCTTCCATGGTTATATTTTGTAGTTAGGTTTAGCAGCTTTCGTAGATCTTAGTTCACGTTGTTCTTTGGCTTCCACCTTTCCACCTACTGCACCTTCTTCTTTTTCAGTCGCCATTTGGCAGTCCTCTTGGAATTCAATTAGTGAGATTTCTTTTTCTGTCTCTTCCTCTGTCCCTCCAAAAAATTCTGTGTAAAATGATTCAGCTTTCTCAATTGAGTCAATTCTATGCCTCTGTTCTTGCCATGTGAACATTAAACCTTCTGGAATCAGACATCTATAATTCACCTCTTTTTTAAGTAGCATTTTGGTCAGAAATCGGTATTCTCTTCTCATCTCTCTCACTCTTCTGGGTACTTGTTTCAGGACCACAATCTCCTTATCTTTATATTTCAATGTTTTCTCTCTTGCTACTTGCAATATTTGCGTTTTAATGGCTTTCTTTGTAAATCTGATGTGAACATCTCTTGGTAAGCTATTTCTCATTGCATATCTTGTGAAGACTCGATAAACCTCATCTATTTCATCCATCATCTTCTCTTTAGTAATTTCCAAAGCTTCAGCCAAAATTTCTATCATTATCTCAGCTAGATTTTGTCCCTTTTCTTCTTCTATGTTTTGGTATCTGAGATAAAATTCTGATCTGTCCATCTCCCACCTCAGCATCCCACTTTTATCTTGTTCAACCACAGTTAATCTGCTATCAATACCTCCAATCTTCTTATCTCTTTGTTTGTCTTCTTCAATTTTTTGGAATCTCTCATCAAACTTCATCATCATTTGTTGAATGTTCTCCACCTTTTCATCAGTTTTCCCTGTTCTCTTTTCAATATTCTCTGTTCTTCTTTGAATATTTTGAATTCCTTGCATAATCAACTGCAGGTCACTTTTTCCTGTTCTTTTTCTTGCTGTAACATTGTCTGTATTGAACATTGTCCTCCAGATGGTGAAGAGGAAGAAGTAGAAGTTGAGGAACCTGGGGCTGTTATTTTCCTACTCATTTCAGACAATTCAAAATCTTCAGGTTCTTCTAGACCTTAATCCACTTGTGAAATAACCAATTGCAATTCCAAATAAAAATAGTAGGAAAAAGAAACCAAATAGTAGCAATAATAATAATAATAAAAATTCTTCAGGTTCTTGTATTCCTTAATCCAATCGATTGGCTAGATAGCAGTAAAAACTCAAAAATGGAAGAAATGACCATAAACACACACAAAAAAGAAAAAATTGTTAAATCCTGAAAAAGGCAGAAAAGTAAAAAGTAAAAAACTAAAAAAGAGAAAAGGAAAGTTCTTCAGGTTCTTCAACACCTTAATCCAATTAAGAGGTCTCAGGTATAAAAGGATGCATAAGAATAAAAAGAAAGCTACAATATATAAAAATTTGACTTCAAAAGACAAAAAGAAAGACAAAAACAAGTTCCAAAAGGCCAAAAATCCAAATAGCTATTACGAAAAGTAAACTAGTAAGGAGGGGGTTTGTTAAAGTAAGAAAGCACAGCTTAAAAATAAAAATAAAAAGAGCACACTGCACCTTGTTTGATTATCCAAGGCTTTTGTTAAAATTTATAACTCTCTTCTCCAGAGACTTATCACCTTTTTTTTCCCTATAAGCTTCAACACCAGACTCCAGCTGTTGATAGAAACCCAGAAGAGCACCTGCAATAATACTCTCCCATGCTCTTCCCTCTATCTTATCAAATAGCAACGTCCTTGAAAAAGAGTCTCAGTTCTTTCTCAGCTTTGTCTGGTCAAGAAAAAGAAATAGAATATTTCCAAGCCTCTAATTGGCAGTGTTACAAAGTTTCTTTGCTTTCACTTTCCCCCTCCTTTTCCAAACCAAATATAATAAAAATTAATTTAAAAGGGAAAAAGATATTTAAAAAGATGACTAAAAAGCAGTCTCTAGCCTAAAATATTATAATGTCAAAAAGGAGAGAAAGAATAGGTGAAAGAAGAAAAAAAAACCAGTCCAGTTTCAAAATATAAAATCATGTGTAGAAAATCCAGCAATGAGAAAAAAAATAAACATATTACTTTGACATTCCTGTTTAAAATTGCCGCTTAATCACTTCTGTCAAAACTTTTACAGATTCTTTCTTTTCCTTAGGGCGTCGTTTCAAATCTTAAAATAAAGAAAAAGTTCTCACCAAACCGGCACACTTTGTCTTTCCGTTCTCTTTTGTTTCAGAGCTGTTCCAATTTCAGCAGCTTTAATGGCTGCCTCTTTGCCGCTGGCAAAAAGAGCTTCTCCTGGATCTACCAGGGACTTTGCGGTATCCCTGGGATCAACAGGATGCGCTCTTTACATTCACCGTCTCTTTGGGATGGTTTAGAACCGATTGGACCATCCAGGAGCAAAGATATCGGCAGCGATCTCAGACCTCCAAGATCGCATGCCGTATCGTCGTGATGCCAGCTTCACCCTCTGGTGGCATAGTTTCTTATGGGACAGAAAAAATAAACAGCATGCCCACTTCCAGAGGCATCAAATTAGAGATGCATTAATTCAAATATGGAGTAAAATCAAGAAGAATCACTATGTCAAAATACCATGCTGGCTGTCAACGATGGAGGCATTAATCTATCCGAATGCAATGGAATGGGCGAAAATGAGGAACTACAAAGATCTGTTAGATGAACAAGGAAGATTAAAAACTATACAGGAGCTACAATAACAAAATATAGATATAGACTGGTGGCTATATATGCAAATACAGGCATGATATAAAAAAGATAAAGAATACAGATTCTATTTAGATAAGCAACATTTAGACAAAATCCTACAAGGAACAGAAAAAAAAGATAATATCTAAATTGTACAATGTTCTTTTAAATTTTAAGATGGAAGAGGAGGTAGTTAAGGAAACAATGGTAGCATGGGTGAAAAATGTGGAACATAACATAGAATTAGAACACTGGGAAAGAATGTGGGAGATAAATTATAAATTAACATTGTCCATTGCATATAGGGAAAACACGTACAAAATGTTTTACAGGTGGCACCTACCCGCCGCAAGGTTAGCAAAAATGTTTGCAAATCAAAATGCAGAATGTTGGAAGTGCAAGAAAGAAAGGGGCACATACTTTCATATGTGGTGGATCTGCCCAGAAGTTAAAAAATATTGGAACACAATTCGACTTTGGTTAGAAGAAATAATAAAACAAAAGACTGAATTTCAACCAGAATTATTTCTATTAGGTATAATAAAAGGGAAATATAATAAAAATGATATATCATGCTGCACATAATAACTGCTGATAGGATCTCATATGCACAGTTTTGGAAACAGGGAAACATACCATTAGAGGGAGTAGTCGTAAAGAAAATACTTGACTGTGCAGAAATGCACAGGACACACAAATCACAAGAAATCACAAGAAATCACAAGGAGAGTTCTCCACTCTTCTACTCGTTGTAGAATACCTTATGCCACCAGACTTGTAATTCTAGAACTAGAAAACCTTGAATTACGCCGTCTTCGGTCTGACTTAAGCATGGTATATAAAATCATACATTGCAATGTCCTACCTGTCAATGAATACTTCAGCTTCAACCATAACAACACAAGAGCACACAATAGATACAAACTCAAAGTAAACCGCACCAAACTTGATTGCAGGAAATACGACTTCAGCAACAGAGTGGTCAACGTCTGGAATACTCTACCCGACTCTGTAGTCTCTTCCCCAAACCCCAAAAACTTTAACCTTAGACTGTCTACTATTGACCTCACCCCTTCCTAAGAGGTCTGTAGGGGCGTGCATAAAGCGCACCAACGTGCCTACCGTCCCTGTCCTATTGTTTCTCTTATTCTTTTATTTTTCTTATATGTACCCATTTCATGTATTCACAACTATGTATACGCTTATACTTATTATCTTGTAAACAATTGGCAAATCAAATAAATAAAATAAATAAAATAAATGGATAGGCTGACTCTAAAACTAAAAGATAAAGAGGAATTGACATACTATATAGTCTGGGATGCTTGGTATCAGAGGTGGTATTCAGCACTGGTTCTGGCAACCCAGTAGCAAGAATTTGGCATGGGTCACAGAACTGGTAGCGACTTCTGGCTGGCCACGCCCCAGAACCAGTTCCCTGGTTGCCAGTCGCTCAGTTGTCCTGCCCACCCGATGCTCCCTTGCTTGCTCACGCAGCTCGCCCGCCCGCTGCTCGCCCCACCCAATCACTCCTCCCTTCTTATGTGGCATGCTGGGCCCTCGTGGCTTGCCTAACCTGACTTCCCCACGTGCTGCCTGCACCCAACTGAGCAGCCCTAATCTGCCTGCTTACAGGTAAGCCTGCGAGTCGTGTTACCCCCCCATTTCTGGATCTTGGCGGAGCCCTCCACTTTTCCTGGGCTCAGCTGGCAATCAGAGAGCATGATGCTATGCTACCCACATCACCCCTTCCTCTCCCACCCATTGATCTGTGTGCTTTGGGCGAATGCAGGCAGCCGCTGTAAGAATGCTGTGATTGAGTCCTAATGCTGATGGCGGGAAGGAAGATCCACACCAGGTTTGCTGCAATCAGCCAAAGGGCTGCCTGCAGGGGGGTATGACAAGGCTGCCTTTTGGGCCCAGCTTTGGCTTCCATGGGGCCTTCCATGTGGGAGGCCTGAGAGAAAATGCCTCCCCCGAGGGTCGTCTGATTGCCCATCTGCCATCCTGGAAGCGGCATGTCCCCTTGTCGTGGGCTGATGCGGGACCTGAGGCAGGGTGGTGGTCAAGCAGGCAGCAACCCAGAGCAGCACCCAAAAGGCAGTCAAGCCTCGCCAGCGTAGATCTTCCTTCCCCAACTGTACCTTCCAGCCCATGGACCTCTTTTAGCGGAGCCCGCACTCTGCCAAAACATTCGGCCCAACAAGGGAGGGGCAGCTGGCCAAGGGGCAATGCAGGTAGAATAGCCTCATGCTTCCTGGTCATCCCCCCTGGCAGGCAGGACCCAGAAGCTGCCGGAGAATCCAGGCAGGGGATGAGATGTGGCCTGGCGGGGAGGGGCGTGCGTATTTCATGGAAGATTAGGATTGCTCAACTTTAAGAACAGTGGGCTAATGGGACTAGGCAATAGGGTGCTCGCAGGCGTGGGTAAGCGCTAGGAGAAAGGGTGAGCATGGCAACCTTTTCCCACCTTTTGATACTCCTCATTGCCCAAAGAGGCTGTAACTAAACAGCTCGCTGGTGGGGGTCATATAGGGAAAGTTTGTGTGGAAAAAAGATTGGGAAACCAAGAAAACGGTTAGCGGGAGTGAAGCGGTGGGGCAGTGGGGCGGGGGCAAGTGCGCGTGGCAGGTGAGGGGCTTTGTGTGGGAGTGTGGACTTTGCTTCACTTTCTGGCTTCGCTTCTCGTATCTTCCCCGCTGCTCTTGTTTCTTGTCAGGCCGTATTAACCTCCTTTTTTTGTGGTGCCTAATGGTGGGATAGGTAGAAGTTGAGCAAATGAAGCTCCCCCCCAACAACTGCCAAAACACTTGTTCAGTGAGGGAGGGGTGACTGCCCTGGGCGATGCAGGCAGAGTAGCCTCGTGCTTCCTGGTCCCCATGCCTCCCAGCAGGCGAGCCCCAGGAGCTGCTGGAGAATCCAGGCAGGGGATGAGATGTGGGCTGGCAGGGAGCCGAGTGGTGACAGCCCTAACCTGGCTGGCTTCTTTCCCTCTGCCACCAGCTGCAGGAGCAAGGTAATGTTTCAGGCAGTGATGAAAGCCAAACCGCTCCCTAGCCCAGAGCTGCTGGCAGGGGAGGGGGGCAGGACGCTGCAGCACTTGCCTCGCTTGACCTTCTCAGCCCTTTCCTTTCCCCAAAAGCAGGAGGGGAGGAAGACTTTGGAAGTCTCAAAGGGGTGGCCCCTTTGTTGGACCCAAAAGCCTTGCCTGTCGGCTTTTCCAGGCAACGTGGGACAGGAGACTGGCCAGGAAGAACCCTCATAAGGAGCGACGCTGCTGGGTGCTTGAAAGCTTGTGTGTGTGTGTGTGTGTTTGCTTCAGGTGGGTCTCCTCTCCTATCTTTAGAAGGAGAGAGGGAAGGAGAGAGAGAGAGAGATGGGAAGAGAGGGAGGGGAAGAGAAAGGAGGGAAAGAGAAAGAGGTCCCACAGGCAATAGCTGCTCATTGTCCTTCCCTTGCAGTATTTATCATATTTATATATCTCACATAAAGATGACTCTTAGTTCACTTTTAGTATTTTAGTATTGAGTATGGAGCTCTTCCTTATCCGTTGTTTCCCCCAGCTGTATTTTATTCCTCTCTTCACCAGTGACTTGTTAGCACAGTTATTTTTGACATGGATTTGGTGCTTTATGTCTAAAAAATAGCAAGCTGATAATTAAGAGATGGAAAAATAGATCACCCCTTAACTGAGCAGATGACTAAATTAGCCATTCTAAGCACCAATCCACACTATCCCATCTTGCCTTATATTAAAGAGAGCAATTAGTAATGTTTTTCCCATCTGCAAGGGATCATTGGTGGGAAGGAAAATAAAGCCAGTTGATTCTTTTTAAACTTACCTACACTGCGGACACTATCATTCTCTGTTCCCATTACTTAAGATAGTGATAACTACTGTTTTCCTGAAAATAAGACCTGGTCTTATTTTCTTTTAGGCCCCAAAATAAGCAACAGGTCCTATTTTCGGGGGATCTTTCCCGCTTACCTTAGGACCGCCTCCCATGCCCTGACACCTGTCACACCATTGCCTGATTTCTTCTATATGGCATGTTGTGCCATTGCATAAATGGTGGTACTTGGCCTCCTGCGAGCACCACCACCAGTGTGACATGATGTGTTGCCTCTTGCTGCGAGCAGCAGCACTGGTGTGATGCCACACATGGCGTCCAGCCATGAGTGGCCAAAGTCAGGTAGCACTGCAACAGGTGTCAGAGTGTGGAAGGCCTGGCTGTGGTAGTCCTAAGGTATGCAGGTGCGGGGTGTGTGGGACAGCTTCACCACCACCCCATCTTGATTTTTACACATGCGCCTCACCTTACCTTATACAACCAGAAGGTGGGATGTAGTTGGCGGAGTCTTAACTAGAACTTATTTTTTGGGTAGGGCTTATATTAGATGTGCACATAAAAATCAAGCTAGGGCTTATTTTCAGGATAGGTTGTATTTTGGAGGTAACAGAATTACTATATAGCAACAAAAACTCTTTTACAAAGTAGTTGTCTGAATTTGTACAGCCTAAAGCTGATGGCTCTAAGTAAACCCAATCAAACAACTGTGAATTCAGATGTAAGCTTATAGTGCTTGGAAAGCATGGCTTCTCCTGACTTGGGATGTCATGTTTCTGTAATAAGTATCTCCAGCACTGTCTATGGAAATTCTCAAGTCATCGTTATCCCAAGGTGCTTTTTCAAAAAGCAATTGGATTTTCTTTGTTTTTCCTTGAAGATATTTCAGTTCTCATCCAAGAATTAATTAGATGCTTTTAATTAGGTGCTTCCCTTTCATGGGCTACTGCCTTATTGTGGCAAAGGAGCTTGCATAACTCAATGAAGCTATGGCTATGCCGTGCAGGGCCATCCAAGATGGACAGGTCATAGCAGAGTTCTGACAAAATGTGATCCACTGGAGAAGGAAATGGCAAGCCACTCCAGTATCTTTGCCATTAAAACCCCATGGACAGTACCAAAAGGCAAAAAGATATGACGCTGGAATATGAGCCCCTCAGTGTCCAATATGTTACTGGAGAAGAGCAGGGGGCTAGTACTAGTAGCATCAGAAAGCCAAAAGGACGCTCAGGTGTGGATGCATCTGGTGGTGAAAGGAAAGTCCAATGCTGTAAAGATCTATTCTTCATAGGAACCTGGAATGTAAGATCCATGAATCCAGGCAAGCTGGACGTGGTCAAACAAGAGATGACAAGACTGAACATCGACATCTTAGGAATCAGTGAACTAAAATGGATAGGAATGGGTGAATTTAATTCAGATGACCATCAGGTATACAAGGCGATCAAACTGGTCAGTCCTAGAGATCAACCCTGACTGCTCTTTAGAAGGCCAGATCCTGAAGATGAAACTCAAATACTTTGACCACTGGAGAAAAGCCTAATGCTGGAAAGACTGAAGGTAATAGAAGAATGGGATGACAGAGAATGAGATGGCTGGATGGAGTCACTGAAGCAGTAGGCGTGAGCTTAAATGGACTCCAGAAGATGGTAGAGGACAGGAAGACCTGCAGGAATGTTATCCATGGGGTCATGATGGGTTGGACACAACTTCGCAATTAACAACCAACTAGATGCTTCTGTCCGGTAGGATGGATTATTTTCCTTCTTTGGCCAATTAGGGCCCTGCCTGCTTTGTTTGAATAAGAAAAAAGATTAAAAAGGCTTTCCTCATTGGTCACTTTGTTGTTGTCTATTGGTTGCACAGCCACATCAGTTGCATCTACCAGAATTAAATTACTCTAAATGAATGTCATTCTTCTAAAAACTAATAGGTATAATGCTTGGAAAACAAGACATCTTTCTGAGAGTTACCGTGTACTTACTGTGTTTTTTCCTGCTATAATCCCTTCTTATACAAAGCTCTGAAAGAATGTTTTAGCTAAGCCAGGAAAAAATTGTTTCCTAATCCACTTAATAATTTAATTGACAAATTAAATCAAATGTATGGTGGGACTACCAGAACTAAACTGCCAAAATCTAGAAAGCTACTAAATGGCATCAAAATGATTACAACTTTCTGGACGATTTTGTTTTCCTCTAGTGGTCATCTGGATATTTACAGCCCAGATCTTTACCTCTATTATGAAGTGACAAAAGAATTAACTGAAATTTCTACTGGGTAATGTTTTCCCCAATGAATAAAAGATTTTATTTAGCGTATGACATACAATGACAGGGAAATTTATAAATGCTAGACATAGTGCAGCCCTGACAGTGTAGGTTAGTTCATTCTGTTCAGCACTTGTATGTCAATCACTGATGCACTGGGGTGGGAGCAAACTATGGTAGCTTTACATCAGCTAACTAGCAGTGCTCAGGTTGCTGGCTCTTCTGGGCTCCTTCACTGGTCTCATCTTGCCTCACTTTATGTCATATTGCCTCACATTCAGCCAGATCCAATGCTGGCTTCCACACTCTACCCCCCAAAAAAAACCACAAATACAGCTAGATTTTTCCCGCTGAAGTGGTACCCATTTATCTACTTGCAATATTGCTTGCTTTCAAACTGCTGGGTGGGAAGGAGCCAGGGAATGAATGATGGGAGTGGATTTGAACCATTGGAGTGCAGACCATTTCTGGACAATAATTCCAGAGTCATTACATCATTGCGTCCCCATAAAGGGAGATGATGACAGATGGAAACAATCCCCAGAGTTCCATAATCTTGTAACTTCAAATTTTTTTTTGGCATAAGACTAGCACCAGGGCAAACTAAATCACCAAGTTTTGTATCTTTCCCAAAATGCCTGGTTACAATTTGTTTTTTGCTATCTAGTCAGCATCCTTACTTCACAAAATGCTGTTAATAGAATTAGTAAAAAGGTTGAATAAAACTTGGCAAGCAGGCTCTCTTCAAAGTTGAGTTGAATCTCCCATTACTATTGTGTGCTTCCTGCACACCTTAGTTGATTAGCAAAACATTTATTTTTATTTTTTTGGTTTATCTGTAGTATGCACTTATGCCAATGTCATTATTTTTTTCTTTTATTTTAACCCAATTGCATTCAAGGTTTCAATTTTTTCCATTCCTAGAGGTGTGTGTGTGTGTGTGTGTGTGTGTATAATTAGATCAATTTCTTTTGAACAATTTAAATTCCTCTAGGCTGTATGTTCTAGTCATAGGTTTCATTGTCAAGTTTTAGTAATGGCTACAATGTCATAACTGCCCTTGTATAGTACTTCAAGTCCACCATTTCTCATACGTTATGCGTGAGTGTATAGACATCCAAGTCCCTTTTGACTGATCCTGTATTTGCTTCCTACATCTGTTTTGTATCTGAATTCCTATTCTTTTAGACTTGGTTGATTTCCCTGAGATTTATGCTTGGAATTAGCTTCTAAAAGTTCATCTCCCTCTCCTTTCCGTTTTAGTTTAAAGCCTTTTGGATACAATGAACCAGTTGGTTTCCAAAGTGTTCTTCCTGGTTATTGTGAGGTGCAGTTCACTCCCTGCCAAATATTGTAGATTGGGAATCCAAAGTTTTATTGATGGCACAATCTACTGCATTCCCTCATTGGATGCCTCCCTCTTGTTGAGAATACAGAAGAAAATACCACTACCAGAAAGCCATCTTTTTAGCTTTCATGCCTAATTGTTCATAGTCTCTTCATATTGTTTTTAGGCTCTTTGTTGTATCAATCATCCACACACGAATGGGGAGAAAGGGATAACAAACTGTGGACTTTACATTTTCAACTATTGCGGTTTCATTTTTAGCTGTATACTTTAACATATTTTGTTCTGGAAAATAATTACAACTCAAAATTTATTGTAAGCTATTTTGGGAAAACATGATGTCACATAACAATAAATATGGATTTGAGAATGCAACAAGGGAAAAATTAAAATGAAATTCAGTGGAGCAGATATATCAGCAAAATTGCACATTTAAGTTTTTTAAGATAAGATTGAGAATATTCTTGTGTTATATTAATTAACTTCTCTCTGCCCCCCATTAGTCAAATTGAATTCTGAGAAGTTTCTTAATTTAAATTAATTTAATTTTAAAACATTTTTCTCTAATAAATGTATGTCCTTCTCTACTAGATATTTGTTGTTTTTCTCTAGGGAAAGCACTGGGGCTCAGTGCTTAAGACTCTGGGCTTGTCAGCTGGATAGTTGGTAGCCCGGGTTCGAGACCCAAGCTCCATGTGACAGGATGAGCTCCTGTCCTCACCTCACTGTATGCTTTTGAACTACCAACCTAGCAATTTGAAAGCATACAAGTGCAAGTGGATAAATAGGTACCATTTCAGTGGGAAGCTAACTCCAGAGGTGGTATTCAGCAGATTCTGACCAGTTCTGGAGAACCGATAGTGGAAATTTTGAGTAGTTCGGAGAATTGGAAAATACCACCTCTAACTGCAGATTTTACAGTATTCTTCCCCTGCCACGCCCACCAAGCCACGCCCACAGAATGGTAGTAAAAAAAAAATTGAATCCCACCACTGGCTAACTCCATGACGTCATGCTGTGGAATGTCTTCAGACAGAACTGACTCAATGGCCTTGAAATGGAGATGAGCACCTATAACTGGCAATTACTAGCAAGGTGATACTATATCCACAGGAACTCCTTTATGTATTTTTGGGCATTTTTTGATGATGGGTGTAAGGTGTTGTTTTGTAAGGACTTGAATTATAATTAATACACTGCAGATAAATCACTCTGACATATCTTCATCAATAATATATATTTAAAATAATACATCTGTATATTTGAGCATCCTTTTCATGTTACTTTTATATATGAAAGAAACTTATTTTTGGAAAAAGTAAATATTCTATTAAATTTCTACAGAAAAATAGACTGAGAATGTCCATCATTAATATATTATGGAATTTTAGTTCCAAATCCATTTGATATTGCAAAATCCACGGCAAACAACACCCCAGATTTTAGCATTAAATTCTTATTGCTTCTCAACTCAAAATAAAATATGCTGTTAACACATAATAACATTCAACCAAAAAATGGACAATCCACAATATATTTCATTTTGCTTCTAAGTTATCAGCATTTTTTAACCATATCAGACAACTCACAGGTCTGTTTGGGATTATACAAGCACTGAGAGAATTGTAAATCATTATCAGACTATCTGCATTACATTGCTAAATCGATTAACTAGACCTACACAGTATTCTGTAATAATATCAAGCAGTAAGTAAGCCATATTGTTCATATCCTAGTTTTAAACTGGCTGAACTTAAAGTTCAAGCTAATTCGTACAGAGTGCAAAAGAAAAGAATAATTTCTAGAATGATGGTGTTTCTGCCAGATAAAAGTTCTAGTGGATGGCATAATAACAATGTAACTCTATGTTACATCGAACTACATAGTTTAGCACCTTTTCTGCCAATTGAGGAGTCAAAAATCTACCTTTGATCTCCATCATAAATACTAATTATTATTTTTTTAAAAAGACTACTCTTAGCAGATATTGGGAAATCTAAGTGTTATGTCTGGGAGTCAGAAATTCATAATACTCAAAATTAATTGGAAAAGGCTGGAGTAAAGTATTGCTTAACTAAGTGCATTTTCTGCTCCTTGTTTCAAAGTTTCCTTTAAGCCTGTTTTCAGCATCTTCAAGAGGAAATATTCAAACCTTGTAAAGTCTATGTCTGAGCAGCAATAATTTCATTTATATTAATTATCCTTCGCAAACATGCTACTCATATGACTATCAGGTTAATACACACACACTCACTCACGATCGCCAATATTCAATGATGGATATGGCACAAGAAAAAGAAATATAAATATATTATATATTAACAACTACTAATGAAGAATAAGGCTGCACGAGAATTTAATTTGGTAAGAGTATTGCCAAGATGCATATGATGGTGTGGAGAACAGCTCTTTAAATGAAAAGTATGAATACAAGCAAAAATAAGCATTTTCATTAATGAGGGTCATATGAAGCATGTAGGAGGACCAAATTGATAAAAACTTTCATGTACTATATGAAATAATAAAACTATAATTGCTTAAAATCTGAAAATTTAAGGTACTCCTTCAGATTCTGAGATCCTAAACTGTAACTTACTTACCTGGGAAGTTAATTTATCAGTATTAATGTTTATGCAAAATTGATTTTCTAGCTGTCTGTCTGATGCTGACTCAATATAACCAACAATAACTAGTATTATACATACGTTAAATCTTCTAAATTGAAAAATAAATTTCCTATTCTTATCTCTGTGTATTTAGAATCATTTTTGGTATCAAATGAAGCAGAATATAACTATATTGTCTGTTTAATAAACAAAATGGCTTTTGAATAACTGGCACACAGTTTAGTATCATTATTGCCCTCATAAAAGCTGTGCTTTTTTCTGCATGCATATATATTTAAGTATGGTTTATGAATTATTGCATAAAATGTGGAGGATTTATAACCTTCTGTGATTTTAGTGTTTCATATCTATGTGCGTGTGTGTCTGTGCAAAGACACACACACACAGTTACACATATGCATGTGCACACATGCACTCATACAAAAATAATAGTGTTTCTTGCAAGATATTTCATACAAGAAGAACTATGGAAAATCACTTCCATCATAAATCACTGGCCGTTGAACAGATAGGTGGAAAAATACTTTTTTTGAGATAAACCTGTAAGAAAAACAACATAGGAAAATTAGTCGAAATTGTAAAATTAAGATCATCAAGGAGAAACAATGGAATTACAGGTAGTCTTGACTTACAATCATTAAATGTATTTTCTAAACTACAATGACACTGAAAAAAAGTGATTTATGACTGTTTTTCACACATGTTGCAGCATCCCCATGATCAAAATTCAAATGCTTGGCAACTGGCATATATTTATGATGGTTGAAGTGTGCGGGGTCATGTGATCAACTTTTGAGACATGACAAGCAAAGTCAACAGGGAAGCCAGATGTACTGAACAAC
This sequence comes from Notechis scutatus, assembly GCF_049901735.1. Taxonomy (NCBI): domain Eukaryota; kingdom Metazoa; phylum Chordata; class Lepidosauria; order Squamata; family Elapidae; genus Notechis; species Notechis scutatus. Next base: position 57,708,021 of record NC_142025.1, on the reverse strand, counting down.
CATGTTACTAACTTAACAACTGCAATGATTTACTTAACAATTGTGGCAAATGAGATTGTACAATAGAGTAAAATTCACTTAACAACTATCTTACTTAAAAAGAACTAAACAACTAAAATTAAATAAAGTTCAAATCTCTTTCTCTGAATTGGATCAATATGATCCAATCCATACATGGTTATTTTTTTCTTTATGGCAAAATTGCTTCATTCAATAGAATATCATAATATATAAAAGAGTAATGAAGAGCCAAATAAAATGACATTTTAGGACTTAGAGATGAACAATTAAAGCATCAACAATAAAAAAAATAATTTTGACTAAGAAGATAAAAATATTTCAATATTTTTTAAAAAAGATAATTGTGTATTAATTCTTTCTATGAGGTTTTAGAGGAACACAATTTCTATATTCACTCCACTCAGAATGAAATATCATATTTTTCAGAGTATAAGATGCTCTGAAGTATAAGACGCACCTAACTTTGGGGAAGGAAAGCAAGAAAAAAAAAATCTGCCACTGCCTCTGCGCAATTTTCCTCCTTGCAGCAAACAAGGAGGTCAGCTTCAGTACAGCCTGATTAGTACAAGCAGCTGATTGTTGGATCAGCCTCCCAATGATCAGCTGTTTCAAGCTGCAGGAATTGCCATCGCCTATTGCACGTCCCATTTTCGGGCTCCACATCCCATTTTTGGCCTCCTTGTGCTCTGTTTTTGGCCTCTGCATGCCCCATTTTCCGCCCATTCTGATCTCTGCCGCTCGGAATGGGCCAAAAATGGGGCACGTGGAGGCTGAAAATGGGACGTGAAAAGGCTGAAAATGGGATACAGAGGCTGAAAATGGGGGGCATGGAGGTGGCAATAGGTGATGGCAATCCCTGCAGCCTGAAACAGCTGATTGTCGGGAGGCCGATCCAATCAGCTGCTTGTGCTAATTAGGTTGTTCTGAAGATGACCAGGCTGTTTGCTGCAAGGAGGAAAATTGGGCAGAGGCAGAGGCCAAAGGGTGGAGGTCGGCAGGGCTTCGGCAACATTGACTGTATAAGATGCACATACATTTACTCACTTTTGGGGTGGGGGAAAGTGCGTCTTATACACCAAAAAATACGGTAAGTGATAATTTCTAAAATCTCCATAACATCACAACTATATAAAAAAATTCTCTGCTCTGTAGCACACCAACCTAGAAAAAGTGTTGTCAAAAATAAGTATGTAAATTCCAGCATTTCGTATTTTTACATTCCCTCTGATAGTTTCCTTATGAGAATTGCAGCGAGTCATGGGAATAAGAACCTGCAAAATATATATCAGTATATTAGTCAGAAGGAACTTTGCCATTATTAACTTGGGGAATGAGTGAATGAATATGTTTTTAACCAGCCTGCCCATACAAATGCTTTCTTTATGTGTTGACCAAAGCTTCCATCACTATCAATTCATAATCAGCCATCAATTGATTATGTATTTATTTATTAGATTTATATATCACCCATTTCACTATCAAGCGACTTTGGGCAGCCTACAATATTCAGCGTACAATATAGTTAAAATTATATATAAAAAAGGGGTGTCAAATTCGCATTGTCATGGCAGTGTCACATGACGTATCAGGATTCCCCCCCTTTGCTAAACTGGGTGAGGGCGTGGCCAGTGCGTGATGCATCTGACTCACGGGGCATGAGTTTGACAGCCCTGATATAAAACATTAAAATGTTAAATATTAAAGTTAACAAAATTAGCTAAGATAGGAACCAATATACAATAGGTAGAGATGAAATCTTTTTTTTAACCCACCAACTACATTATGGAATGCCCCAGGCTAATTGGCAGAATCAAGTTTTCAGGCTCTGAAATATTAATTGGGCCAAAATGTTAATTGAAAGATACAGTAATGAGAAGGAAATAAAGACCAGAAGATTTTTCAGCAGCAACAATCTTGTGTTTGATACTAATAGGATAATGGATCAATCAGAGCTTCTTATGACAGGGATGGACAACTTAGGACTCAAATGCCCCCACATTTTTAACCCCAGATCCTCTTCACGCATGGCAAATGCAAACAAAAATTAGCTATATTGTTTCCTGCTATCTACAGATTACCCACTAAAACTATAGCATGTTGTTTAATTATATTTTTGGGGCAGAGATTTAGAATGGTATAGCTCTGGTAACAAATAACAGGTTTTTAAAATTCAACTGATTTGTTCATAATTATATTATGTGCAATGTTTCCATGAAGAAGAACAATTCTGTATGAGGGCTAACTTACTTTACATTGATCCAGAGAGGTTTCTTCTGATTGCTTGAACACGACACTGAATGATACGCTCTTTGGGTCTGATGAAAACACCCAACTTATTGTAAGGCCAGTTTCATCTACAGTGATTGGAATAATGCTGTAAGTATTTGACTTAATAAATAGTTCTCTGGTACCTTCTCCAAACTTTAAAATTTCCTCCACTGTGAGAGGCAGCTTTAGCCTGAAGACAACAGATAAGAACAAAAATAATACTTGACCAACAAATGACACAAAATGTAGAAACTCACTTCTTACTTGCAAGAACACTTGTTATAAATCAGTGTTGTAAAAAGAAACAATTGTTTAAGATTATTGTGCTTCTAGCCAATGGCAGTTTCTTCCAAATAACAAGAGGAAATAAGCTGGCTTACATCAATTCTCCTGACTTCAGCAAACAAATCTCTGCATCTTGGGTAATTTCCAAATCCTCAGATTCATCAACAATTGAGGAGCTATAGGTGCTGTTTCTGAGGACACAGAAAACCATATCATAGTCAGATATTAGTCTCAAAATGTACACAGAAATCTTCTGAAAATCCAGAATACATGATGATAAAATTAAATTAAAATTATCAAAATTAGCTAAGATAGGAACTAGAACATATGGGAGGGAGATAGAGTGGTTATGGAGTGGAAGAGGCGGTTCTCTTGTTATTGTGTATGAAACGGATTATCTGGACTTCTTTCAGTCAGGATTCAGGCTCAGATATGGAATAGAAAGAGCACTGATTATGCTATATGATGTCTTGGTGGGAGCAAGACAGGGATAGTTACAACAATTTTTTGCACAACTTGACCTCTCAGCAGCTTGTGATACCATTGATCATGGTATCCTTCTGGAATGGCTCTAGAGGCTGGATGTGGAGGGCACAGTGTTCTCCTGATTTACTTTCTTTCTTCAAACGTTCTCAGTTGGTGTTGATCAGAGGCAAAAGTCTAATCTCCAGTCTCTATTTGCAGTCTCAAGACTCAGATTCTGTAAATAGTTCTATAAACAGCCTGCAAATTCCTTCTTTATTAGTGAAAAGATTCAGAGTTTGCCAGTTACACAAAGACAATAAATAAAACAATTAGAAAGATTGTAACTTATCCTGAGGGCATTGTGTATGCTCGGAAATGTTTCAGTTGCCGCAATCCTGATATTCTCCAGTATGCCGATTGGAGAATCCACACTTGGGTTGACACATGCATTTGTGCCCAGAGACTGAGTCCTCAATCTTTTGCTATGCCTCTCTGTCAACTGCAGAGACCCCAGTTTTGACTCAGTCTTGGCCCTATAGAGATGTGGAAAAGATTGGCTTAGCTCTGAGAAGATATTGACTTTGACTAAAAGGACTTTTGAATAGAACTCACCAGACAGGTTCGATCAGGGCGATCTGTGAGTGAAGAGGTGGATGGTCGTTGCGCCATTTCGTTCCAGTCTTGCCGTGATTACTGACTTTTGCTGCTTGACTTCCCCCAACTTTGGCAGCTGTGTTGCTTGGGGGGGGAGTGATTCCACCTTAGCTGGCTGGCTCACCTGGGTAACTCCAGTGAGGCCACCAAGTGCCAAGTGCCTTTTCAAGTGTGGGAGTGTGCTGGCTCACCCAGTCTCTCTGGCGCCATTGTCACCCCAACCAATCTCCAGCCGGAAAGGAAAGTGGAATAATTAAAACTGCTCACACAGGCGCTGGTTCACCCAGGTCCCCTGGAGCAGCTGCCAACTATCAAGCCCCAAGGAACGCTGTAGAGCCATTGTCCAGTTGGCTCTAGGTAGATTCAGAGCAGCAGCCAATAATCTGAGTTAAAGGTCATTCACTCTAGTGCTGCCTATCACAGGAACCGGGGCTGTCATGGCAGATCAAAAAACAACAGCAGACAGCATGGAACACACCCTTTCCTCTGTTCCACTCAGAAGCCTGGAAAAAGTTCCAGGAAACTGATCAGCTAGTAAAGAAGGCAGCCGAAAAAATTAGAGCAAAAGTCCTGTATCCTATGAAGGCTTCCAAAGCCGAAGAAAAGGACACTAGAAGAAGCCAAAAAGTCTGGAGAAACAAATATCCGAAAAACAGGCAGAGCAGGAAAGGATGCCTAATCCAGCTCAAATAGAGCCTGTCAGTTCCTGCTCTCTGCAGCGACAGTTGTTGCCTCTGTCAAATGCTGCAGTTCCAATGGCTTGGTCACCAGAGGGTGATAGAGAGCATATTCTCCTTCAGCCTTTTTCAACAGGAGAAAATGAGAAAGGTATTTTTTCCTTCTCCTACCTAGCAACAGAGGAGGAGGAAACACAGTCTAGGAATAGAGCCTTGGCCCCAGAGGCCACATTCACTCACACTGCGGCGGGGCTCCGCCCAGGGGACAGGCAGTGCTCTGGGTTATCTGAAGAAATTAAATTCTTCATTTCAGAAGCAAGATCACATGGTATTGCCACAGAATTCAAAAAAAGATGGCAACTGACCTCATTAGCAACTGAACCACTCTGCCAACCTAACCAACAATACCAGCTCACAACAGAGACATTTAGGTTCCAGGGTCCTCCATCTCCAGAACCTTCCATGAGAAACTCAGCATCAGCATTGGAGGATGAGGAGCAAAGAGATCAGGCCATGTCAGAGGATGAGGATCTCATCCCTGATGCTCCACCTTTTACCGGCCTTTTCCATCCAGTTCTTTTCAAATCCTGGTCCACAGTTCAGAAAGGAGTAGAGCGCCGGGCCCCTGAGGAACCTTCAGACTCCCAGGGCCTAAACAACATCGTATTCTCTGAGCCTGCCATAACGCAGAAGGACATCCCATATCCTAAACTATTTTTGAATGTAGTTCAGAGACAATGGGGCCAGCCATGTTCCATTCCTGCCATTCCAGTCATTCCCCACCCCTGGTGGAAATGACAAAAGGTTCTTCAATATAGCTCCCATCCTCACTGAGGCTCTTCAACTTCCTACAGTGGATGAACCACTGGCAGCCCTGACATTTTCCATCGTCATGTCTGGGGACATAGCAGAGACCCTAAAGGCAGAGGACAGGAGGGCAAAACTGAACTTCTACAGGATGCATCAGGCCAATGCCTGGGCTGTCAAAGCAGCAACAGCCACTCCCTTCTTTACAAGAACCTCCTTACACTGGCTTCACCAGTTGCAAGCGAGAATGCCACCTGAGGAAATTTGGCTTCTCCAAGACATCAATAAACTGGTGGCCGCAGCCAAATTTTCAGCTGATGCTACTTTGCATACAGCTCGGTTTCCCTCTAGGGCTCTTGCTTCCACAATAACACCACGCCAACTGCTATGACTTCACCAATGGCAGTCAGACATAAAAACCAAGTATAGGCTAGCCTCCGCCCCCTATAAGGGGAACACTCTATTTGGGGAGGCCCTAGAACCTTTTCTTGTTGAAAACAAGGATAGACGGAAGATCTTGACCTCTGTGGCCAGGCAGGCAGATTTCTGCCCCTCGCCATATGTGCGTCGGCAGTCCTTTCAGCCGACGGATGCCGGCCTCGACAATGCTCAATTCCACCAGCCCTACCCACAGAGACCTGAACACCAACTGGACAGATCAAGGTTTAGGGAAAGGTCCAGACAAGAGTTCCAGGTCAAGTGACCATTTGTGGGTCAGGAGGCTACCACCTTCTGCTGCTCCATGTGACTGCCAGGGTGATCCTCCTATTGGCAGATGCCTAGCCATATTTACAGAACAATGGAAGAACATCACAACTGATTCTTGGGTCCTAAACACAGTGAGGCTAGGCCTCACTCTAGAATTCCTCTCCACATCCCCGAAACACTTCATCTTTTGCCCGGTCTCCAAAAACAACATCATGGACATGGCAATCCAACATTTGTTGGAGATCCACGCCATTGAGCCAGTTCCAGAGGACCAACAGTGGCATGGATACTATTCCATTCTATTCATAGCTCCAAAGACCTCGGGGGGTGGGGGGGTGGAGAGCAATTCTGGACCTCAAGAAATTAAACTTCCACTTAACCTACAAATGGTTCAAGATGTAGTCACTTCAGTCAATTTTGGAGGGCATCAGGGAAGGCGACTTCCTGACGTCCATAGACCTGATGGAGGCTTACCACCCTGTCCCTATCCTTCCATTTCATCAAAAGTATCTCAGATTCTGTTATGCAGGGTGCCACTTCCAGTAGAGAGCCTTACCATTCAGCTTGTCCTTGGCACCCAGGGCATTTACCAAGTTGTTGGCAGCACTGGCTCAGGGCAATCCCGATGCGCGTCCAGTGCTACCTCGATCCGGAGGTAGAGATCCGGAGACAGCAACTCAAGTGTTGGGGTTCAGGTCTCCTTAGAGGTATTCAGGTCCTTTCAATGGTGGATCTCCCTGGCAATCACCAGGGGAAGCTTGTTCAAGGAGCCCAGCCATTTAATCTTGACCTCTTCGTCTGGGATGCCAGCACCAATTGGCATAGGGACAATGGACTTCTGGTAGATCTGAGAAACAATATAAATTGGCTGGTGCTCCGAGCAGTTCATTTGGCCCTCCGCCACTTCTAGGACACTGTGTCAGGACAGTGTAGCCGCCAAGGCTAACATCAACTGCCAAAGGGGCACCTACTCCAGGTCCCTCATGCACAAGGTGGAACAATTGGGACTCTGGGCAAAGACCCACCTGTGCTCCATCAAGGCGGAGTGCATCTCAGGGATGACGAACATGCAGGCGGACTGGCTCAGCAGGACCACAATAGACTGTTCCGAGTGGCACCTGCATCTGGACCTCTTGAGGGAGCTGTCCGAGAAATTCAGCCATTCAGTCCTGGACTTGTTCACTACTCCGGCAAACTCGCAATTCCCAGGTTCTTCACCAGATTTGCGACACCAGAAACAGAGGGGGTCAACATCTTCTGTAGTCCATGGCCCAGAGAACTGCTGTATGCCTTCCCTCCTCTTCCCCTCATTCCGGGGGTGATCAGGAACGTGATATCGGAGAGGGCGGAAATCCTACTTCTGGCTCCCCATTGGTCCATATGGCCATGGAACGCAGATCTGGTCAGCCTATCAGCATCTTGCCCTTGGAGGATTCCTCAGGACAGGATCTCCCTCAGCGAGGAGGCCTTGGTCCACCTGGAGCCTCAGTGGCTCCAACTGACCATCTGGCACTTGAGAGGAGTATCCTGAAGAAGGACAATTTCTCCAGGAAGGTGATACAGATGATCTAGGCCTCCAGGAGACCTTCTAATAATAGAATTTACGATTCAACCTGGAAGGCTTTTTGCAAATGGTGTGCTAGGAAGGACATTGACCCTGCTGCAGTATCTGTCCCACATATCCTGGACTTCCTACAGGAAGGTCTTGATAAGGGGTTATCCTCTAACACCATTCTCAGACAAGTAGCTGCTTTGTCCATGGTGCTAACCTACAGGGACTTGGAATCCCTCACCCACCATCCAGTGGCATGCACATTCATTAGAGGGACAGTTAACTTAAAACCACTTGTGGTACACAGGTCCCCCACCTGGGACTTGTCAAAGGTACTAGAGGCCCTCACTGCGGCACCTTTTGAGCCTGCCTGCCTCAGACAGCTGGTCTGTGCTTCCTGACATTCAATGTTGCCTTCCTAGTGGCCTTCACTTCAGACAGGTGAATATTGGAACTGGCAGCTCTCTCAGTCAGAGAGGACCTTTGTACTTTCCATTCAAACAGGGTGGTTCTGCAGTTGAACCCCTCCTTTGTCCCCAAGGTGAACTCCTGGTTCCATAAGGCTCGGAAGGTAATACTGCCGGACTTCTGCCCATGGTCATCTCATGATCTGGAGAAAAAGTGGCACACCTTGGACGTGAAGAGGGCACTCCGCAGATACCTCAAGAGAACTTCTGCACATCGAAGAACTGAATCCCTCTTTGTGTCATTCTAACCATCTTCGATGGGTACCAAGGTCTCATCATCAACCATAGGCTGATGGATAAGGGCGTGCATCACCAGGACCTACGAGGATTAAGCTCTCCCAGTACTCAGACAAGTAACTGCTTATTCAACAAGAAGCACAACTACTATGGCTGCATGGGCAACGCAGGCCTCTATTGAGGACATCTGCAGGGCAGCAACATGGTCCTCCCCATTACCTTTCGTAAGGCACTAAAAATTGGACACCTTTGCTTTGGCTGAAGCTGCCTTTGGCAGGAGGGTACTCCAACAGGTGCATACAGATACGGATATATCAGGACCAGACCGCTACCCACCCATAGGAGAGGCTGCTTTGGTGTGTCCCAAGTGTGGATCCTCCAATTGGCATACTAGAGAAGGGGCGTCGGTTTTACCTGGAGAATCCACTCCCACCCTGGCGACCATCTGGATGTAGGCTGCCTCAAATCCTTCTGTCTCTTCATCTAATCCTAACCAGACTCAATTATGTTGAGATCAGGGCTCTATGGGAGCCAAACCATTACTTCCAGGACTTCTTGTTCTTTTTTTATGCTGAAGATAGTTCCGAATGACATTGGCTGTAGGTTTGCCCCATTGTGCTTCTGCAGAATAAATTTGGGGTCAATCAAATGCCTCCCTAATAGTATGGCATGATGGATAAGTATCTGCCTATATTTTTCAGCATTGAGGATATCTATCCCGACCAAATCTCCAACTCCATTTGCTGAAATGCAGTCCCAAACTTGCAAGGAACCTCCACCATGATTCACTGTTGCTTGCAGACACTCATTATTGTACTGCTCTACTGCCTCCTGCTACAGCCAAATCTTTCAAAATCTGGCTCATCAGTTGAGAGCACCTGCTACTAATTTTCTGCAACACACTTCCTATATTTTTGTGCATAGTTCAGTAGCTTAGCCTTGTTCCCACACTGGAGCTATGGTTTACTGGCCGCAATTCTTCCATGAAGACCATTTCTGTCCAGACTCTTCTGGACAGAGATGGATATACATGGGTCCCACAGGTTTCTGCCAGTTGTCAGCTGATGGCACTGATGGATATTTTCCAATGTTGAAGGGAAGAAAGCATGACATATCTTTCATCTATTGCACTAAGTTTCCTTGGCCAACCACTGCATCTATGGTCATCAACACTGCCTGTTTCTTTGTGTTTCTTCAAAACAGCTTGAACAGCGCATCTTGAAACCCAAGTCTACTTTGAAATCTTTGCCTGGAAAGACCTTGCTGATGCAGTATAATTACCACTTTTGCCATGGTGTATGACTTGTGACATGAAACTTGTCCACAACCTCACCTTAGTAGCAGTTTGGCTGATTTCCTCCAAAGATGGCTGCTGAATGGTAAAAGCCTTTTTATTCTCTTACCAACAACCATCTAATTTTATGTTTATGTAAAAACTTGGAACCACACTGCTTGCCAAAATATATGTATGTATGTATGTATGTATGTATAAACGTATATATATACATACACACACACACACACACTGCTCAAAAAAATAAAGGGAACACTTAAACAACACAATTTAACTCCAAGTCAATCACACTTCTGTGAAATCAAACTGTCCACTTAGGTAGCAACACTGATTGACAATCAATTTCACATGCTGTTGTGCAAATGGAATAGACAACAGGTGGAAAACATAGGCAGTTAGCAAGACATCCCCAATAAAGGAGTGGTTCTGCAGGTGGTGACCACAGATCACTTCTCAGTTCCTATGCTTTCTGGCTGATGGTTTGGTCACTTTTGAATGCTGGCGGTGCTTTCACTCTAGTGGTAGCATGAGACGGAGTCTACAACCCACACAAGTGGCTCAGGTAGTGCAGCTCATCCCAGATGGCACATCAATGCGAGCTGTGGCAAGAAGGTTTGCTGTGTCTGTCAGTGTAGTGTCCAGAGCATGGAGGCGCTACCAGGAGACAGGCCAGTACATCAGGAGACGTGGAGGAGGTCGTAGGAGGGCAACAACCCAGCATCAGGACCGCTACCTCTGCCTTTGTGCAAGGAGGGACAGGAGGAGCACTGCCAGAGCCCCGCAAAATGACCTCCAGCGGGCCATAAATGTGCATGTGGCTGGTCAAACGGTCAGAAACAGACTCCATGAGGGTGGTATGAGGGCCCAACATCCACAGGTGGGGGTTATGCTTACAGCCCAACACTGTGCAGGACATTTGGCATTTGCCAGAGAACACCAAGATTGGCAAATTTGCCACTGGCGCCCTGTGCTCTTCACAGATGAAAGCAGGTTCACACTGAGCACATGTGACAGATGTGACAGGGTCTGGAGACGCCGTGGAGAAAGTTCTGCTGCCTGCAACATCCTCCAGCATGACCAGTTTGGCAGTGGGTCAGTAATGGTGTGGGGTGGCATTTCTTTAGGGGGCGGCACAGCCCTCCATGTGCTCACCAGAGGTAGCCTGACTGCCATTAGGTACCGAGATGAGATCCTCAGACCCCTTGTGAGACCATATGCTGGTGCGGTTGGCCCTGGGTTCCTCCTAATGAAAGACAATGCTAGACCTCATGTGGCTGGAGTGTGTCAGCAGTTCCTGCAAGACGAAGGCACTGATGCTATGGACTGGCCTGCCCGCTCCCCAGACCTGAATCCTATTGAGCACATCTGGGACATCATGTCTCGCTCCATCCACCAACGCCACATTGCACCACTGTCCAGGAGTTGGGGGATGCTTTAGTCCAGGTGTTGGAGGAGATCCCTCAGGAGACCATCCGCCACCTCATCAGGAGCATGCCCAGGCATTGTAGGGAGGTCATACAGGCACGTGGAGGCCACACACACTACTGTGCCTCATTTTGACTTCTTTTAAAGACATTATATCAAAGCTGTAGTGCATCAAACCTGTAGTGCTTTTTCCACTTTTTTCCATTTTGAGTGTAACTCCAAATCCAGACCTCCATGGGTTGCTAAATTTGATTTCCATTGATAATTTTTGTGTGATTTTGTTGTCAGCACATTCAACTATGTAATGAACAAAGTATTTAATAAGAATATTTCATTCATTCAGATTTAGGATGTCTTATTTTTGTGTTCCCTTTATTTTTTTGAGCAGTGTATATTGCTTTTGGGTTGTATATAGTTCTCTCCACACATCCTTCAAGTTTAATTCCCTCAGAAAATTTTTTATTATTATTATTATTATTATTATTATTATTATTATTATTATTATTATTATTATTATTATTATTATTATTAGGAACTTTTATAGTCTTTGTCCTTGTCTGAAAAGCATTTAAATCTCCTACAATACATACATTTGTATATTCATTTTCTGCTATCTTATGACGGAGTTTATCATAAAATTCTTTTTGATTTACATTTGGGGCATATACTGTAACTAACAAAGTCTTTTTCTGGTTTAATATTATTTCTATAAATAACATTCTCCCTTCATCATCCTTATATACTTGCTTGTGTTGCAGCCAATCTTTTATATATACTACGATACCCCTTTTTCTTTGATTTGAAAGAGCCCAATACATTTTTCCCAAATTAGTATCCTTTAGGAGGTCTGCCTGTTTATCTATGATGTGTACTTCTTGTATACAAGTTATGTCTGCATTTTGTTTTTTAAGTTTTTCAAATGACTGTTTTCTTTTTAATGTTGAGTTTAAACCATTGATATTAACTGAGAATAAGGTGATTTCTCTGCTCATGTTACTGTCTGTGTAGAGCGTTTTTTGTTTCTTTCCTTGTTCTGGGTTCTCTTGTGCTCTTCTACTTCTCTAAGTTTCTGAGATTCTGACTGTGGTGCAAGTTGTTCTTCCTGACTTCTTGTATTTAAATCTTCTCCACTTTCACGTTCTTCCTTAGGTCCCAGATATTGTTCGCAAAATTGATGTGCTTTCTCTGTTGTATCAATTTTATATTTTTTATCCTGCCATGCTACTAGGAGCCCTTCTGGGGTGAGCCATCTGAACGATATACCATTCTTAATTAACTAGATGACAAAAACTGGTAACCCCTTCTTTCCTCCCTAACTCTCCTGGGTATTTGCTTCAACTTTACCACTTCATGATCTTTATATATCAGTGGCTCATCTCTGGTCTTGCCGTATAGCATGTCTCGTATCATCTTTCTCACGAATCGGATGTGGACTTCTCAGGGTAGTCTGTGTCTTCGGACGTAATGCGTGTATACTCTGTAAACCTCATCAATGTCATTCTCAATTTCCTGTTTGTCTTTCTGTTAGGGCTGTTGCTATCAAGTTTGCCATTATTTCATGTAGATCTTCCTTTTTATCTTCAACAATGTTCTGGAATCTCAAATAAAATGCTTTTTAAAATTCTATATGCACCACAGAATCCCAAAGTTCACAATATAAAACTTTCCAATTTTGTTCCAATTCCTCTAATCTCTTTTCCACCACCTAAGTTTTGTATCTCGTTCTTCACTCCTCCTATTTCCGTTCTCATTTCTAATTTCATGTCTTCGTGATTCCTCGCTATCAGTTCATGGGTTTTTACCATCATTTCCTGCATCATGGCAAGTGTTGACTGTACTGCCTGCAAACTTTGGGCGGAACTTGTCTTTTCCGCCAATAACATTGGTACAATCGATCTCTGTCCCAGAGATGAAGATGTCACTGTTGTAGGTTTCTTCCCTGATTTTACATTTGTAGTTATTGTTGCCATTTTAACTATTTGTAAATGCTCTCTCCAATCCACCATCAACTATCCTAGTAGAACTATCCTAGTATTGTCTTCTCCTTTAAATACAGTATACGTATTTATACATGTATTGTTAAATAAGAGTTTTCTATTATAGATAGTCCCAGACAGATCTTATTTCTATTTCTTAACTGGTCAAATATTCTAAGGTTTAGAGCAGTGGTTCCCAACCTTTTTTTTGGCCCACACCCCTAAAGAAATTTCACTCGAACCTCGCACCCCCTGAAATAAATAATAAATAAAAATGCCAACATATAGCCAATATCCTATTATTTACCTGGACTTTTCTCGCACCCCCTGGAATATCGTCTCACACCCCCAGGGGGTGCGAGCACCCCAGGTTGGGAACCCCTGGTTTAGAGAGTTAAATATTAATCCAATATATATTTAGTTAATCCACTATAAATACAAGTAGATACCAGTATGTTTAACCAGAAAACACCAAACCTATATAATCACGTAATTAATGTAAATAGTTAAAGCACCCAGCTCATTAATATATTTAAATATATGAATGTATCTATTTCCTTAAGGATATATATTTAATTGAAGTAAATAAGTCTTTTCCCTTTCCTTTGTTTAACTTTCTGAACCATTCCCTCCTTCATTATCATATCAAACCACAAAATTTTGACTTTAATTCCCCCTATTTAAATGGTTGTTGTTCCACTTGATATTCAAGACTGGTTTCCTATTTAACTCCTCCCCCTTGGTTCTCTTTGTTCTTCTTCAATCTGAATAACCATTTCTAGTTTTTGTAGTATATTGCTGCACATTTCCAAGTTTACTTTCATCCTTTCCTTCATATCTTGTAGATCCAGACTCATTTCCGTAAATAATTCTCCCGTTTTGTATGTTGCTACTTCCCACCCTTCCTTGATAATTATATCCAACCCAAATGTCCAGTGTTATTTCAACCAGCGTCTTTAATATTTAATTTCAACAATCAATGTCCATAAGTCTTTTTTTCCAGGTTTCTTCTATTAGTTTCTTTTCCAACTTTTTCCGAAAGCCACCAGGTGGTTCCAAAGCAATTTCTTCAAATATCTTTCCCTTTGTAATATTCTAGAATTTCACTTCTCAGGGTTTTAAATTTTATTATGATGGAGTTTATTTTATTTTAAGTTCCAAGTTTAAAAAGACCAAACACTTTTTAAAGAGTCACTGAAATTTTTCCTGTAGGTGGCATTCTCAGTTCTATTTCCATGTTCCACCCTTTCTTTCACTTTTCCTTTTTTTTGAATAAAATTTTTATTAATTTCACTAATTCCAATTATTAGCTATTATTCCTTTTCAACACATTCAATTCCAGCATTTACTTATGCCTATTTATTGCCAAAAGTCCAATAATTATTCAATTTAATTTCCAAGCCTTTTGTAATCAAATATTTTCCTCTTCATTTTCACCTCCAAATTAATTTGTTTCAATATTCAAAGCCAGTTTTATAAGTTCCAGTTTCCTTCTCTCTTTCTCTCTGATCACCGCTTCTACACTTTCATCCACATTAGTTCTTTGTTTCTTAATTCCTGGATACCTTAATGTCCTGGTTCACACTCTGCTCGCAACTTCACCGCTCCAGCACAGTCTTAAAATTTCCTGGATTGCTTCCTGTCTTCGTGGTGGCCATTTTTGATCACTGCTGCCACTTGTCTTCAGAGGGGTTTTATCTTGTCAGGGAGGGGAAATGCGGCTTCCTTCAATCCTCCAAGCAATTCCCCCTTTCTTTACCACCCCTCCAGACTGATTTCGGTCCTAGTTGCCCTGAGCACTCATGAAAACAAGCAGTACGTATTGCACATTTCTCAATATACCTATCATGATTGTATGGGGGGGGGGGTGTTTGACAAGGAAAATGAAGAGAATCTCACTGCAGTCTTAATTCTTATGCTATAGGTTTCATCTGATGAAATAAAGACAAAATTAAAATATGCTAAATTATATAGCAGTTTTGGAACAAATTCTAAAATGCTTAGGCTAAATCTTGGCATCTTTTATTTGTAATCTATTGGTATTTTGAAAATGCACTGCCAAAAATTAAGAGTGATTTGAAGAAAGCACCAATATTTTAGCCTATTTTGTTCAATGTAAGAACCTTTTCACATTAAACACTGATAAGTACAGTCTATATAGTACAATCTATATAGACCTTCTATTCCTGTTTATAATAGGTTCATGAGATATAAAGTAAAAGAGCTTTCATAAACTTTGTCCCCTCAGTTTAAAAACAGTTGTGTGGTGCCTAACTCGATTATAAAATATTTCCTGGTTGTTATTATTAAATAAAATTAACTCAAGTCAATGGCTAAATAAACAGTTGGCATCTGCTGAAATATCTCTAAATTCAGTTTTCCCATCTGCAGATAGAAAGGGGAGGGAAAGAAACACGGAAGGCCAGGCATTGCCTCAGACATTTTCTGTGTTTTTCACACAATTCTAAAATGTAGTTTGATTTATGAGATCTTCTACTTGCTAAATTGGCCAAAGAAATAAATACCTTCAAGATTATGCCTGAGTTTATCATACATTACTTTGCATTAAGTCCTCATATCTATGGAGCTCACCACTGCCTTCTCTGTGCACAGAAGCTTGGCTATGCAGCAGTCAAATCCGTACATTCATCGACCTACCATTTATTGAGCATGTACAAGTCGAGGGCCGGCTGTCATTACAAATTCTTTTATCCTATGTAGAAAATGTCACCGATAAGGCATGAAATTAATGAGGGGGTTGAGACCTATTATATGTGAATGACACCAACAGAGACAGGCTAATAGCACCAATGATCAGTTAATTTGACCAATTAATTCTTACTACGTCTTTGTTCCAAAAGATTATTTCACCAAACAGAAGTTACGACAGCACTGAAAAAAGTGACATGATAGTTCCAAAGGTGCTTTTTCAACTATGACTTGGATGACTGAAAATCTCCATTAGACATGACTTATGATAATTTTCACACTTACGAGTGTTGCAGCATTCCCATGGTCATGTGATCAAAATCCAACCACTTGGCAACTGGCTCATTTTTATGATGGTTGCAGTGTCCCTGGGTTATGTGATCACCTTTTGTGACCTTCTGACCAGCAAAGTCGATGGGGAAGCCAGATTCATTTAATAACTAAGTTATTAATGTAACAACTGCAATGATTCTAAATAAATTCTAATAACTGTGGTAAGAAAAGTCACAAAATGGTGTAAAACTCATTTAATAACTATCTTACTTAGCAATGGAAATTGTTGGCTCAATTGTGGTTGTAAGCCAAAGATTATCTGTATATAGGCTCAGATATCAAGATCAAGTACAAAGAATTTAAAAATGTAATTCTTCAACTTAAAAATATGTTAAGAAGAATATCTGTTATTTATAGAAGTATTATTACTGTATAGATCACCAATTAATTGAGCAACAAATGAGGGCATGAAAGCCCAGGAAATAAAAGCTGTTGGAAAAAAAGGAACAACATTGGTTTGGTAAAATAGAAATTAAAGTATCAAGTGAGCTTACAGATATCCATTAGAGACATGATGATATCACAGTGAAGTTGCAAGTGCCATTAGTCATCAAACAAATCACATGAATTATATATTTGCCTGATGATTTCATGATGCATGCAACTTCATTTCTCTCCCTTGCTATTCCTGTAGACATCCATGTCATGTTCTCTACAAAAAGAAAACAACACTTACAGAAGATTCTCTGTCAAAGTTTGAATCTACAAATATAACAAGATATATACGAAGACAGGTTCCTAGGCACAACTTATGAAGGGCTTTAAAAATCTAACACAATAGTCTGAACTGGGCCTAAAGGAACAACTCCTCTCACCACTACTCATATTTCAAAGAAAGGGAAGAGAGATGAAAAGTTACACATCTCTTATATTTTTTGCATTATTCTGACAGAAATAGTAAGGACTCATCTATATGGTCATTGGCAATGTGCTTTCCTCTTTTCCTTGAGATGAAGAGAAATCTGATAGTACAAAAAGTGCTATCCCAATATATTATCCTTAATGCATCCTGACAATAAGGCTGGTCAGTGCAGTGCCCACACACTAGCTTCAGGGCACTGCTTAGTGGGTTGCCTGTCATTCATTTTCTTACCTGCTCAAATCATTATTACCACTGTACTGAATGCCTGTAATGTGCTTGGGAGGCAGTGCTTCTGCCTCTGAAAAAAGAAAAACAAGGCATTTTAAGAGCTACTTCAAGAAAGTTAAAAATGGGGACTTCTGGTGATGAGGTATGGACGAGTAGAGGTGGTGAAGCTCCTTCGTGGCTTTTCTTGCTGTTGGTGCAACCCTTAGGGGTGCACATATCCTCTCGGTGTGGGGAGATTCGAGTTGTGGTGTGGAGAAAGCAATTCTCATTGTGACATAGATGGAGCCTCTAGAGACCAACAAACAAGAGACCGTCAACCAGTAATGACGGTCCTGACGTCCGAACTGTCACCTACAAGAGGAAGCGAGTGAGTAACAGACTGTGGCTAATGGAGAAGAGTGTGTGTGAGGAAATCTGCGGCCCTGATAGAGCATGGAGCATTGGAGAAGTCCCGTAGATGAAAATAACAACAGTTGGATCGGAGCCTGAAAGAAGCGGTTAAGAAGTGGATGCGAGTGGCAGTGAAAGCGAAAGGGCTTGAGAGACGGAAGAGGGTAAGGACGCTAATGATCAGACAGAGAAGACAAGAATATCGGAGAGGTTTGTCTCATCAATACCAACGGGGAAAAAAGTTTAACATCTGGAAAGTGTGAGCAATTTGGATTGTTTTCATTCGGAAAGACTGGATTAATAAGTTGGAGATGGGAGGAAGATCGGAAGTGGTGAAGTAAACAAAGCCATTGTATTACTATAGACAATACTTAACAATTCACTTGAGCTTTTTAGACTATTGATTGGAGGTGTAATATGCTGATGAAATGTGTTAATTGAAGAGACTGTATTAGCTGATGAAATTTGGAAGATCTGACTGTAAGAGATTTGAGCGAAAGGAGGAACAGCTACAGCGGAGTGTGCTGTGATACTTTGAAACCAGAGACATTACTCAGCAACTCTCCACTTCCAGTGTGCTTGGAGACGGAACTTTCTAACTTCAGAGACGGAGAGTTGAACAGTTACATTAAGATACTTCATGCTTTCTAACCTTTGCTGTTTGGACTAATTATTCCTCCTCTATTAATTTTTTTTCTTTAGTTACAGTTAAGAAAGAAAGATAATTGATTGTGGTAACTATCTGATTTAGTTGATGCATTAGCAATATTGAGGTTTATACCTCATTTAAATACTGTATATAGGAAAAACAAAGGAAATAATAATAGCAATAAGTATCAATTAAGTAATAAATATAATTAATTAAATATCAGTATTTGAATATATCTGTTGATCATTTTAAATAATTAATTGTGATATTTACATTTTAAATAATTAATTGTTGTATAGTGAGGTAAACTTATTCCTACTTAGATTTATAAACATTTAAAATTATTTTATAGTATATATATTTAGATTAAGTGCTTGACAGTATTTATAGATATTTGGATTCATATATAGTATTTATATATAGGATTAGAGCGATAGGATAAAGCAGTTATTATTATTAATATTTATAAATTAAGTATAGAGATTTTGATATAAGTACTGGATTCTATATATTTATATATCTGATTTAGAATTTGAATTTGAAATTACCTTGGATAATATTTACATTTATAAGAGTGTCTAGCCTGCCAATATACTAAGGAAATTAGGAAACTAATAGATAGAGAAACCAATCAATTAGATTAGTAGTTACTCTCACCTGATATTATTGAATATTGAATGTTAATTTAGGATAACGTATTTAGTATAATACAAAAACAGAAAAAATCCTCAAAGAAATGACTTCTACAACTACTACAACGCTTAAAACTGGGAAGAAGACTATCCCAACACTAACAACCACGGCGGCATTGCCCTGAACTATGGCACAAAAGACAATCGAGGAAACATTACCGGGGAGAAGCAATCCTGTACCACAAATGCCAATATCCAGTTGACACTCCTCATCTTACAAGAATCTACGCTGAAGCTTCAAGAAATAATGACGAAAAACCATATTGAGACAAGAGCTGAACTAAAATGAACTAAAAGAAGAGATGGGGAAACTAAAGGTGGAAATGAAAGTAGATATTTCAAAGTTGGATGAGAACATTGGAACAATTCATCAGGCATTAGAGACAAACGAATCGACAATAAAAGAGGTAGAGAAAAGGACAGAACAAACTGAAAAGAAACTGGAAATGGTTGATGAACACCTAAGGAATGTGAGCAAAGAAATGGAAGACTCACTGGTCTACTTGGAGATGGATAAGGCTGCAGCATACTTGAGATTCCAGAACATAGTGGAATCAAAAGAAGAGGATCTGGAACAGGTGATAGCAGAAATACTAGCAGAAATGTTGGAAAAAGACAAAGATGATATTCTGAAAGAGTTGGACAAAGTTTATAGAATGAGTACAAATTATGCAAGACCCCACAAATGCCCAAAAGAAGACCATGTAAGATTTGCTAGAAGGTCCAGGATATTATATACAAAATATCTAGAGAAGAAACAATTACATACAAAGATAAAGCAGTCTTGGTTCTTAAACAAATCCTAAGAAGAGTGAGAGAACAAAGGGGAGACTATAAAATTTTGGCGGCTCAATTAAACTAAAAAAGTATTGTATTTAGATGGCTAATCCCAGAAGGGATGTTAATTTCATGGGAAGAAAGGAAAACTAGAGTAGATTCTATGGAAAAAGTTCAAGAATTTTATGAATGACTGGTAGGCCCGGAAGAACTGAGTAGCAAAGATGAACTAGAATCAAACTCCCAAGACGACCAAGATCACCAAAAGAATAGAGATGGGAGCCCTAGAAATCCAAAAACTACACAACAAGAAGAGAGAGAAGAACCGAGGACACACTACCAATCACAAAGAGAAAGAGGAGTACTACAAGACAAAGAGCAAGAATTAACTAGACAATGGATGAGGAAAAGAAAATACTATCAATTAACATAAACGGTCTAAATTCCATGACAAAAAGGAAAAGAATATTAGCCAAATTAATTAAACAAAATGCAAATATATGTTTACAAGAAACCCACATAAGGAAGTCAGGTTAAAAAATATTTAGAATGCCCGAAGCTAGGGAAACTATACACGACACCCGCAGACCCCGGGAAAAAGAAAGGGATAGCAGTATATGTAAAAGAGGATATGAAAGCAGACCTAATTTGGACAGATCCCAACGGAAGAATTCTGGTTTTACAAATCTGGATTAATTCAACCCCAACTCTATTAGTGGTAATTTACGCCCCCAATGAAAACCAAAAAGAATTCTTTAAACATTTGCATGAAAAAATAGTGGGATTAGAAAAAAGAAACATTTGTATCTTAGGGGACTTCAATGCCATTGTGGACCACCAAAAAGATCACAGTAGTAGGGGGAGGAAGAGGAAGAAAAAGAGAGAATTACTGAAAACATGTGTGGAAATTATGACTGAATTAAACTTGATAGATATGTGGAGAAAATTAAACCCAGAGAAAAAACAATTTACATTTTACTCAAATCCACACCAATCATGGACACGAATTGATATGGTATGGATGAACGGTGAAATAGTAAATGAATTAAAAGAGATTGAAATTTTACCCAATGAATGGGCAGATCATAACCCGATTCAGATACTGTGGAAAGGTAGGCAAAAGCCAAAGAAAAGGTGGACACTAAATATACAGCTAATTAAGGAAAATGAATTTACGAATAGACTCAAGGAGGAACTAAATTATTTTCTAAAAGAAAATAATAATGAGGCAACTACGAAGCAAAATATTTGGGATACAATGAAGGCAGTAATAAGGGGCACAACAATATCACTATATGATCATATATCATATCATATATCATAAATTATGCCCAGCAAAACAAATTAAAACAAAGAATTAAAGAATTAGAAAGCCAGTTACAAAGTACCCCAAAGGATTGTAGATTGCAAAATGAGATGACAGTAATTAAACACAAATTGAACTTAATTGAACAGGAAGGAATGATTAAAAAGTTGAATACAGCTAGACAGATATTCTTCGAACAAGATAACAAACCAAGGAGATGGCTGTCCTACAAACTCAAGAAAGTTTCAGATTAATTTACCAATTAATAGATAGAAATGGGGATGCCCAACAGGGAATAGAACAGAAAAAAGGAATTGCATATAAATATTTTGAAGACCTTTATAAAAAGGAGGAGGTAAATGAGGATATGATAAGAAATTACTTGGGCAAAACAAAAGATAAAGTAGTTGGGGATGAGATGAAAGAAATACTAATTAAAGATATTACGTGGTCTGAACTGAAAACAGCAATAGAAAATCAAAAAAATAATAAAACTCGGGGACCAGATGGGATCCCAGGGGAACTCTACAAGGCAATAGGAGAACAAATAGGACCCTTTATGGTGGAAGTATATAACAAGGTTTTACTTGCAGCTAAAATGCCAGATTCATGGAGGGACGCATTGATTTCGTTGATCCCAAAGGAAGATTCAGAGCCCCGACTCATATACAAAACTATAGACCAATTTCTTTGTTAAATACTGACTACAAGATTTTTGCTACTATCATAGCAAATAGACTAAAAAGAACCTTGAATGAGTATATACATAAAGACCAAAATGGATTTCTCCCCAACAGACAAATTAGGAACAATCTAAGAATAGCGTTAGATGTCTTGGCATAATACGAAGCCCATCCAGAAAAACAAATAACCCTTGTATTCTTGGATGCGCAGAAGGCAATTAAATTGGCAATTCTTAATCCAACAAAAATTTATAATATGAATTTAGGCACTAAATTTGAAAACACTGTAACTACAATTTACGCCTCACAAAAAGCAAATATTGTAATTAATGGAGAATATATTTGATCAATAAAAATAAGAGAAAGGAGTTAGACAGGGATGCCCACTATCACCCCTGCTCTTCATACTATCCTTGGAAACATTACTCACATGAATTAGGCAGAACCCAGAAATAAAGGGGTTAAAGATTAAGAAAGAAGAATATAAATTGCAGTCATTTGTAGATGATATGGTCTTTTTCATTGAGGATCCAATTGAAAAAGGACAGGAATTGTTGAATGAGTTAGAACAATTTGGAAAAGTCGCAGAAAGAATAGAAAGAAAATGAAATTAATAACCAAAAACTTAACAGAAAAACAGAAATCAGAATTGGAAAAGGCGATGGGATTACAAGTGGTAAAGAAAATTAAATACTTAGGAATATGATTGACGGCTCAATGTAAGACACTAATGGAAAATAACTACAATAAATTATTGCAACAGGTAAAGAAAGACCTAGAGATATGCGTCCAACTTTCCCTATTAGGAAGGATTGCCACTGTCAAAATGACTATTCTTCCTAAATTTATCTACTTATTTTATCTTAAAATTTATTAGGTTTATGACCCACCTCTCCTGGAGTTCAAGGCTGTCCTCAAATTTCTCCCCATAACAAACCTGTGAGCTAAACTGAACCAAGACAAATGGATTGGCTCAAAATTACCCAGACAGCTTATGTGATCGAAGGTAACCTAACTTCCCAGACCTACTCCAACAGCTTAACCACTATACTGCGCTTTTATTTACTTCAATCCTTGCTGCAGACCTAGATCTTCTCCCATAATGTGGAGACATGCTCAATACTTTTTAGATGAGAATTAGCAACTTTTCATGACCAAAATCTTACAGAATTTTTCTCCTTTGATTCTTGGCAGCCAAGAACTTCAATAGGCAGGATGATGAAATGACCTTATTAGAAAAGATTGAACCAAATTTTTGCTCTTTTGGAGGTGGCGGGATTTTGTTGGTTTGGTACTAGGAATGTGCATTAAAAAAGTTCCCACTGGATATACTGTTTATTTTGAAAGAACATATGCATTTACAATCCTGAAAGAAGGCCAAAGCAATCTCCCTCTATAATTATATTCTCTATGAATCGACGATGTTTTTGATTTTTGAATGTGAAAGAAATAATTTTCCTTTCCATTACATATCATGCACATCCTTTTTCTGCTAATCAGTGGCATTAACATCTATTTTTTAAAGTTATATTTACTCACAGATCAGGCACACCATGGTCCAGAGATTCTTCAGTTCGATTTTTGCTGTGAACAGAATCACCTTCCTCTATTCGACCTACTTCTTCTTCTGTTATTATATCAAACAGTGTATCATCTGTGGACTTAGTGGCCTCGTTTGTAACTATGCCAGAAGGAGAAGATATAAAAATATTATTTGTGTAGCAGGAAAACTTCATTTTGAGGAAATAATTGTAGGGTTGGGTTGCCAGAAAAGACATTAAACAAATTGCATTGATATTTTACCAATAGACATTTCTTATGTACTGTATTGCAAAAAGTAACGACTACATGCAGAATGACAGTCTCCAAGATTTGAAAAGTGGCTGTTTCTAATAGCGTACAGCACACATCCATTTCTGCCTAATCCACATAAACTTTCATAAAGGTAGATTCTGATTTTTGAGCTGAAGGAGAACCTATTGTATTGATAGATTTTGAGTGCTGCATATGTACTATTAAGGTTCTAATACCTAACTACCTGAACATGAAAAGCATGCATTTGAAAGAAAATCCAAAAGCTTAGGTGCTCTTTTGCACACATTTCCACCATAGTGAAAATACAGCATTGCACTATTGTAGGGAAAGAAAACAGATCATTCTAGCATGTCACCATCCCAGTTTCACAGGATAATTCAATTTCCTCATTAGGGTCTCCTAAATTAGGAAATATATCCTGCATTATTTAACAAACTGACCAAAACAATCTGAAGTTTTGTAAAGTCACAGTAAATTCTGAAAAATATATTGAAGCTCACCCAAAATTTTGTGGACCAGGGACAATGCTGAGGCTAGCAGACTTGATGATGAAGATGATTCTTCTGGTGTCAAGTTTAATTCAGAATCAATGGGATTGGCAGTTACTTTTTTTAAACAAGCTCGACAACAGCGTTCTTTCTTTCCAGTTTGCTTTGAAAAGGCATAATTGTTGCAGCAGTAATAGCAGAAAATACGTCCACACATTCTACAAAAAATGAAGTAAAAACATATATTTAAAATTAAGGTGTTAATGGGACACAATAAAATTGTATCTGAAAAAAATATTTTATTTTATTGTCAAATAATCACAGCAACCAGAAATTATTTTTAGCAGGTTCATCTTGATCCTGACACTTATTTTTTTCATTCTACACTTTTCAATACAGTTTGTTCTCAGTTAAAAGTGTAGAATGAAAAAAAAGATGATGAACCTGTTAAAAATAATTTCTGGTTGCTGTGATTATTTGACAATGAAATAAAACATTTTTTTCAGATATAATTTTAATATTTCTAATGATTTCAAGGAGATCTGGTTTTGAACTTTCTCTTCAGTTCATCAATTATAAGATGACATCCTGCTACAAAAGTGATTTCCTAATAATACACTTACACATATGTTCATCAAAATCTGAACCAATTCATTTTTTGCCATAAAGGGCAAAAACTTTGCTGCTGAGTAAAACATGCTTATTGCCCTTCTCTCTTTACTCCTGCCTTCCTTCTCATACCTATAGACTATTGCTTTATATATAGTTTCCTAAACCATAACAATACAATATAATGTTCTAGGAATATAGGACCTGAAAGTTTGTATTAGAAACCTACGAAGTTTTAAAAACAGTCAATGTTGTGATTTAATAACTGAATAGGATGATTGAGAATTCTGTTTACAGAAATACATACAGATTAACTACCCATAGCAAGATCTGTTACAACTCTCTGCAAAAATATTGCTGCAATGGTTGTAAGTGTGAAAAATGGTCATAAGTTACCTTTTTCAGTATTATTGTTAACTTCAAACTGTTGAAGAACTGAAACTGTTGATGAATGATTGTAAGTTGAGGACTCACTGTATGATCAAATATTGAATTCAAAGTAAAGCAACATTATTAAAGATTCTAGAGTATACAAATAAATGAATTTCTTCCTACAGGCTTTTATTTGTATTTGATGAAACACAACTTAGTAATACCTTAAGAAAATAATAGTAATAATTTATTTTGGTCTGAATCACTAAAACTTTGTGAGAGTTTCACACTAGAGATGGTGTTTATGGAAACTGCATTTCTGACTCTAAGTAAGCGATTTATTTATTTATTTATTTGATTTGTCAATCGCTTATAAGATAATAGGTATAAGTATAAACATAGTTATGAATACATGAAATGGATACATATAAGAAAAATAAAAAGAAATAATAGGACAGGGATGGTAGGCATGTTGGTGCGCTTATGCGTGCCCCTTTTTTGGTGCAAGTAACTCAGCACTTCGGACAAATTACTGTTTTACCCTAAGATTAATCCACAGAGAATATAGAGTCCTTCAATGGACTCTGTATTCAATGACACTGATTGAATACAGATTAAGTGAAGTGATAGAAAAAGTACTAGTTATTACGGCATAATTGAAGCCCCAATCATTTGTATGTAACATGACAATAACTAAATATCTTTTGGATAGTGTTACTATTTGAATAGTATTTTGGATGGAACTGGGGACAACCCCAAATTTGTGTATAATACACAACATAAAAATAAATTGTGCTGATTATTAAACATCAAGCTAATCATCACTGCTCATCACCTCAAATACTGACCTGCAATGATGTCGGTGATTCATCCAGCCAAATTCTTTTTGACATTCCAAGCAACTGGTGACTTCGGCATCACCAAGCCATCTTTGTTCTGCTGTGAGTTTCTGCTGGAATTCCAGAGCATCTGATTTCTGCCAAAGAGCATCCTTGTCCCTTTCAAAAGCACGTATGAAAAATAATTTGTCATTTGACAATTTGTGTTTTAAAATCTTAAATCTGGTCCCCTATAGGAGAAATTCACTTTATTAAGAATTGTCTGATAAATCTAAAGTTGCTTGGTGTCCTGAGAGGCTACTTTGATTTTTTTAAATTTCCTATAGTATATAAAAAGTTTTAGAAAGTAGCTATATGTGTTGATCATGGCTGGTTTTAAAAACATATGCAAGTTTGTATCTGGTTAATTCTTCGATGGGACTACCAGGAAATATGAAGGTAATTGTCTAGCCTGTGGGAAAAAGGGGAAAACTATTTCCATATCGCCACCAAAGCAAACTTTATGGGCAATCCATGAACTCACCAAAAGTCCAGCTTGAATTGAGGGAGACTTTACTTTTTAGCACATAAGAAATGTAAAAATAAAGTGTACACACACACACATATTCATATCAATAAACAAAAACAGAATTCTGGTTCATTAGAGAACAAGGAAACTCAATGGTACCCATTTCTCATTAATTCTTCCTTGTTTCTTCCTTTAGCAGAAACAGATAATAAACTATGATTCTGTGATAAACATTATGTGTGAATTAGGACCCACATTTTGAGGCTCTTTCAACATGTTTCAATCATTAGCCAATTTATATCTTAGGAGTATAATGACCCAAAGTTCCCACATGAACATATTACGTTAAACCAATAACAGAACCCTTCTGGTTTGTTTAGCCAAATTTCTTACATAATGCCATAAACTGATCATCTGTTACAATCCAAAAAGTTTTGGCTGCAGTTATTGCAATTAAAAATGGTACAATCAGTTATGAAATCTAAGGGAGTACTTTTTCCCAATGATGCATTGCACACTGGATGACTCTGCTTTCAAACTGAATACAATCAGCACCATTTTGTGGTGATTTGTTCATTCAGATTCCTTTTACATATCAATAGGCTATACATTAGGCTCCGATAATAATAAATGGCAAATATTCAAAATTATTGAAAGGGCAAATATTTTTTGCAGAATTTCACATAGAAGAACATAGCCTAAGGAAGAATAAATTTACAAAAACGAACCAGATAAAAAGGCTACCGAACACCCAAGGAAGGTAATTTGTTACAAGCATATAGACAGAAAGCATTTGGGTAAATAAACATTATTAGAGAAGAAGCACTTTTTTCTCTGCAACTTTAAATGTCAAGCTATCATCCACAAACCACAGGATTTAACAAATAGTCAAACATACAATGAAAAAAATTAGTTAACAGTGCAGAGTGTGATGCCACAGCCAGATAGAGGTTATATTGCTTCCAAACAATTACACATGCAAAAGAAAAAGATACTGAATACTCCTGAGTCTGCAAATAAATTCTTCCATTTTAGATTTAAAACAGACTATATTTGCAGATTAAACAATATTAATTTTTTCTCATCAGTATTAACTTCTTTTCATCATTAAAGAACAAGTGAGCAAGTGTATCTGGGCTGAAATGTTATCTGACCCACACCACAATCTTTTCCTGTGTTGAACATGTGATGCAATCAGACTTTGTAGTCAGTGCAAAGGTTTAAATATGTATTGCCTTATCAATATAACAATAAAATGGAAATGTTATTGGTATCATATATAAAAATGATGGGCTGGATAAAAGAAATGGATTCCCTATGCCTGTGATAGTGAACCTTTGGCACACGTGCTGGAAGTGGCTACTACCAATTTAGTGACCTTATCAAAGAATGAAATAAGATTGGTTTGGCATGATCTGTTTTTAACAAACCCGTGCTAGCTACTACTGTGTTTCTCTGAAAATAAGACCACATCTTATTTTCTTTGGGGCCTCAAATCATGCAATCAGGCTTATTTTGGGGGAGTGCCTTTTTTTCATGTACAGGATGCTCATTTCTTCTGCTTGCTTGTGGCAATGCAGAAAGCCGTGCAGTGCTCCAATGGCATTGCCACGAGGTGGGGGTGGAGCTCCCATGTGTCCCCCACCAGCTTACCTCAGAGTCCCCACAGCCAGGCCATGCACACCACAATAACTGCCTCACCTCGCGACCATGGCAGCAACACACCACTTGGCCTCTTGCTCTGTTGTAGCTGCAAGCAGAAGAAGTGGGCCAGTGGCCCTTGGGCTCCTGCTGTATATGCCTGCTGGTGCTGCGCCGCAAAGCAGGTGTTAGGATGTGGATGTCCTGGCTGCAAGGATCCTGAGGTAAGTATGTGCGGCAGCTCTACCCCCCGCCTGCAGCACCGCAAGCAACCAAATGAAATGGGCAGGCGGGCGGCTGCACAGGCTCTTAAGTAGGGCTTATTTTGGAGTAGGGCTGATATTAGGCACAGATGTAAAACATGCTAGGTCTTATTTTTGGGATAGGTCTTATTTTCGAGAAAATGATAGTTATAACTTTATTTGCTTCTAGTTGTTTGCAGATGTTTTTTATTATCTTTTCCAGTATCTTCCCAGGTATTGATGTTAGGCTGATTGATCTGTAGTTTCCTGGGTCTTTCCCTCTCACCTTCTTAAAGTTGGGAACCACATCAGCCTTTTACAATCCTCAGGTACTTTCTTGATGCTCCAGGATATGGTACAATGGTTCTGAGATAACATCTGCCAGCTCCTTCAGAACTCTGGGATGTAATCTGTCAGGTTCTGGTGATTTATATTTGCCAAGGTCATAGGTATTTTAACATTTTCTTGCTTATTTTAATTTTTATTTCTAGTTTGTCTTTTACAGTAGGTTTTTTGGTACGTTGGGCTATAATTTCTTTTTGTGTGAAAACTGATGCAAAGAACAAATTAAACAGGTCTATTTTCTCCCTTCTGCATGTTACTTCCTTGCCATCTTCTTTCCTTAGGTGACCTACTGTGTCCTAACTTTTTTCTTGTTATTAATTTGTTGAAAGAAACTTTTTAAAAATTATCTTTGATTTTTTTATCCCTGTCAGCTCATTCTATTCTAAGGACTGGAAGCAAACTCCATTCCTGAATGATAACATACTTCCTGGATAAAGGAGGAAGAAATACTGTTTCTTCTAGAATTCCAAACGGAAAAAAGCATAATTAGTGCTGCAGAGAAGAACACAATATATTTAGAATATATTAAATTGAAGATTGTAGATTTTAAGATAACTTTGTGTGGCACTGCCAACCATGAATTTTTTAATACAGAATTCTTTAAATTCTGTAGCAATAATTTAGAAGTGAAAAAAAACAGATTTTCTACTTGATAGTGAGGATACCCAAAAATACATCTACCAACCTGAGAAGTTCAATTAATTTTTCTTCCAGGAACTGCTTTGTTCTAGTTAGATCATCCAGTTCAACCAGTAACTTGGCCTCATTGTTTTCTCGCTCTGATTTCATGTTGTTCAATTTACCACAGTAGTCTTGAATTTGTTCATTTGTTCTGCTGACTTCGGTCTGGGCTCTGTTCAAAAACATATTCTGTTTTCTTTAACTGCTTTTATTATTATCCAGATTACAATTAACAGAAATAATACTGCTAATCTTCACAAAGTACTTAATATGATAATGATTCTATCACTTCTTTATGTTCAAGATAACATAAAGATGTACAGATAAGACTCTTTCAAAAAAAAGTTATCGAACTGTCAACATAGATTTTTTTTTAAAAAATCAGATATTGTGAAACAGCAATCATCCTTAAACTTTACCATATATTTAGAACGCTCATAGAGATCAGAATGCAGATCAAAATTGAATATTTGTAATTGATAATAGATTCCAATCTGAAGAACATAGTTAACCACACCCACTTAAGAGCAATTTGACCTATCCTGGCTGTCGCAACTATACACATAGTCCTCAAGTTACATTTGTAATGGAGCCTGCCAATTATATTCGTAACCTGAGGATTCGTAGGAGTAAATTGATCACAATCACTCCCTGCTTTCACTCACTCATTCACTAATCAAAGGCATGGGTCGTTAACTGCACATGAGATATCTCAGGGTAGGAAAGGCCATGGGGGGCTTAGTGATGCAACAGGCCACCTGCTTAAGACCACCCAAGGTATCCTTGACCCACTGAAATACCTCATGCTTCCCACAATTGCTCCCCACCGTCCTGCCACACCAGGTCACTTACCTTGCAAAGATCTAGCAAGCTGTCTCCTCTCCAGCCTCTCTGCTGCATGAGACCACAACACTCAGAAGCTTCCAATCTCGGCCCACAAAGGGTTTGGAAGCCAATGAAATCTGTTGCCTAAAAGTGTGCCATTAGCTTCCAAACACTTCAGCAAGCTTTTGTAAAAAGCTTTTGCCAGCACGAATGGAATTTGGGAGAGACACGCCAATCCCTCTCAAGCTCGCTCTTGCAGTAAAAGGGTTGCCAAATCCAGCAGCGAGACTGTTTCCTTGTAGGTTTCAGCAGTCCTTTGCAAAAAGTTGTTGCCAGTATGAATGGAGCTTCAGGGGGATGTTGCCCACTCCTCACAAACTCGGCTTGTATTAACAAAGGCACAGGGTACCGAAGCCTACAGGGACACAATCTCCCTGTAGGCTTCAGCAAAGAAAAAGCAAATAGAGGGAAAGCCTGAAGGACTGAAGCCTTTCCTCTGTTTGCAAAGCCTTTTGCCACAAATCTCATTGTGATGACCTGTGGTCTCTCAAAATAACCCAAAGCCCAAAACATACATTAAAGTCCGGTAAGGCCTTCAACTTAACTTCACTGTTTTATTAGGCACAGTTTAAAGTCACAAAAGTAAATAATGAGGCAAAAAGAAAACCAAAACAAACTGCATTGACGAGAATTCTGAAGCAAGCCAAGATAACTAATCATAAACTCCAGGAAAATAACCGAGGAGAGTCCATGGGAAGAACGCCAGCAAAGATAAACCTCTTTCAAAGTAAACACTAAATTGACTCCAGTAATTCTAACTGCGTAGTTACAAACATATATACATAGCTCCCAGCTGCAAGCCACAAAGAGGATCACGGTAATCTTCTCTTGAGTAGACCTTGCTTTTCCCTGATCCTCTCCTCCCTGTGTGACCTAGGATGGATAGCAGATGGGCCTGGATCCTCCTCTGACTGCTCAGCTGGCCTCTGCCCTTCCCCAGCCTCCTCCACCACCTCTGAAGCCACACTCCCACTCCCTGTTGGCTGTTCCTCCTCTTCCTCGGAGTCAGTGGAGACCGGGGCATGACACTTATCCAGGCCTCAATTCACAGAGAACATAGGCCTAAAGTAGTGCAAGATCATGCGAGGTCAGTAAAATGAGTACGTTAGGCCTCTGTTCTTTGAAAATGCACCGAAGGCCTGAAGTAAGGAAGCAGGCAAAGAAACCATAGCAGAGAGGAGATCTTCATAAAGTAATTGAGTCTCCAAGACCTGGCCGGGGGAGGGGGAATAGGCAGGGTGAATATTGCAGCACTTCTGCCATTATTCGTGTGAATGATGGTTGTGGTGGTGCAACATTCGTAACTTCAGGACTGGGTAGTAAGTACTTAGAAGGGCTAGGTCATAGCTTCAAATGGTTGCTAAGTGAACTGTCATAACTTGGAGATTATGTGTATTGAATTACCACTTACAAAGTTTTTTAGGAAATATTAGAAGGAAATTCTCAGAGTTGATTTCCAACATATTTGAAACAAATTTGTAGTGGGTAAACAATATTTGAAAATCTCTTATCCTTAAGAAGAACAAGAGGTTTTCAGGCACAGCTCTAAGGCTTCAGAAAATTCTCTTTTGTTCTGCACAAAAGATGTAACGGCTGTAACAAGACAACTCTTCTGTACAAGATAATGCAAAGATTGATTTTAAGTTGGGGAGAGCACAAAGTTATCACTTGAAAGCATACTTAAGTTTGTTAGCCCTGATTTTGTCTCCCTTCTTATCCTGTTAAACAGAAATTCATTTCTGCCACTGTGTCTTGGCTTGCTTGCATGCTTATTTATTTTATTCAGAACCATATTTATAAAGCTGCCCATCTCACCAAAACCGAGTCTTAATATAATTCTTGTGATAGTCATGTATAGCCTATAAGTTTTGATAAACTATTTATCTAATCTAGAAATGTATTGTATGAATACATTGTATTCACATATAAATTGTGTTATTGGTTCATTTATAATTTTTTTCTTATGGTGAGGTTATTTTTGTGTTTCTTTTTATAATTTCATGTTAATTTTATTTATGTGCATTCTAATAAATATCTATTAGAAACTTCTAAAGAAAGAGCAGAGTAAATATTTGCAAACATAAAAATAATTAATATATGTAGTCTTCAACTTACAACTATTCATTTAGTGACTGTCCAAAGTTACAACAGCACTGAAAAAAGTGATTTATGAACCTTTTTTATACTTACAACCATTGCATGATCAAAATTCAGATGCTTGGAGAAGTCAGCTTCACTTTATAACCATATTATTACTTTAACAACTGCAGTGATTCACTTAGCAACTGGGGCAAGAAAGGTAATACAATGGAGTAAAACTCATTTAACACCTGTTAAGTGTCCTGTTCCCTTGCTTAGCAAGATAAATTTTGGACTCAACCATGGTTGTATGTTGTACAATTGTACAACCTGTACAATTGTACAGTACAATCAAGGGAAACACATTATGGGCCCTCAGTGGTTTTTATTACATCTGACTCTTGAAATGTTGAGAATATTATGAACTAAGAGGCTGCCTCCTGCAATTAATGGGAGAATGCAAGATCAACATTCAATCAATCAGTGTTTTGCCTTCCTTTCACATTTTCAGTTCGTTATGTGCACTGATTGATAATTCTTCCATTACTGAATGGAGAGGAATTGCTTTTAAACTCTAGAGGCAAAATTATCTGGTTATCTTTTTTAAAAACGATGAAGCAATAGCTTCTCTGCAAAATGCAACAGTAGCTGATCCTCTATTGTGAAAGAAAAGTTGTGTTGATTCAAGGAGTTAAAAGTTATTTCCATCAAGCAAAAACAGCTGCCCATATACTTTTCACAATAAATTTAGCATAAGCAATTCACAAAGTATGATTTGAAATGTATCACAGCTGCAAATAAATCAGATCTGCTGACAAACACAAAATATGGATGTCTGGAAGTGCAAAGACCAAGAGGAGAGTATCTTCAATATTATTGTCTTCCTTAATGCAAATGATGGGGACAGTGAAGAAGAGCAAAATAATTTCTTCCAGTCACTTGGCAATCATTGGCACCACTGCTCATCATAAAGGAGCAATGAAAACAATAGAAGGAATTATTTTAATCACTGAACTATAGTTAGTCCTTGACTTATAACCACAATTGAGCTCAACATTTTTGTTGTGAGACATTTGTTAAGTGAATTTTGCCCTATTTTATGACCTTTCTTGCTACATTTGTTAAGTGAATCATAACAGTTGATAGGTTAGTAACCCAGCTGTTATGTGAATCTGGCTTCCCCATTGATTTTGCTTGTCAAAAGTTTGCAAAAGATGATCACATGGCCTTGGGCCCCAGCAATGGTCTTGAGTATGAACCCTTTGCCAAGCATCTGAATTTCCATCACATGATCATGGGGATGTTACAAAGGTTGTAACTGTGAAAAATGGTCATGTCACTTTTTTCAGTGTGTTGTAATTTTGAACAATCAGTAAATGAACTGTCATAAATCAAGGATTCCCTATATGATCAAATATTTATAAAATCCTACACACACACACACACACACACACACACAAAAGACTGAAATAATTTCGATTAAGTTCTAACCTTTTAAGATCTTCTTTAAGTTCTGCAATTTCTTCATCTTTTTTTTGTTGGGTTGCTTTGTACTCAGTCACTTCATCCATGGAAAGGTTCAGTTTTGCACACAGGTCTCTTTTCACAGCCTAGCAGCATGATATTTTAATTGCATCAAAATAGAGCAGTATTTAATCTCCTACTTAGAATAAAAATAATAATAAAGCAGACAATTTTGTTTCCATGTGATCATGGTGTTAAGGGATTATAGAAAATACTGTCCAAGTAGATGTTCAGAGAGGAACAATTTGATGACATATTAAGTTGATAATCTATGCAACATTTTCCATCAAAATGGGTAGCCATGCCACTTTATCAAAAAGTATCTGACCACTCAACCCAATATAGCTCAATGAACAAAAGCTGTTAAAGGGATAAGGATAACACTGCCATACATTAAAAACATTTCAGAAATCGCCAAGACTATTATAACCACATAAACCAACTAATGCCCTCCAAAGCATCCTAAGTAAACCAAAGCATCCAAGAGTCCCGTAAAGAAAAACAAGAGTCATCTGCAACATACACTTTTGCAGCACATGTAGGACAAACGGGTAGAAGATTAGCTGAATACATCCATGAACTAGCAGTGAGAAAATACGAATGAAAATTCCTTAATTTCAAAACAGAACACATGGATAAATGCAAAGTTTCAACAGGGAAAACTATCAGTATCTTAGACCAAGAAGCCTGGAAGCCTGACACTCAGACAAATCAGCTATCAACAGGCACATAGAGATAAACAACATGATTGTACATGGCATTCAAATGAGACGATCAAAAAGTAAAAAAGAAACAAAAAGACCAACTATCAAGAAGTAAACCATACTCCACCAACTCAGGCAAACAGTCTAATTAAGGAATCACCAACATCCATTCCCATCAACAAATAGGGCAATTCCCTTGTATATAAAAAGAATGCAAACCCTATTCTCTTCTAGCAACTGATGATTTTGTTTGGTAATGAAATAGCTGCAAGAATACAAGCAATCTCTGAGAGCATCAAGAACTCCATAGTTCAACTCTGAGCTATAAATATTATCTTCAATACTGTATCATATGCTTAATATTTTATGGTATGAAGAGTTGGTTAATTTTTATTAATGCTGTATGCTACCCAGAGTCACATTGTGTATGTTGGGCATTTCAAATTATATACCAAATGTATTATTCTATAGAAGACAATAGATTTAACAGCCATGGGATATAGCAAAAAAGGTTACTGTTACAATCCTCGCTTATCTTTTACTATATGATAGATGTCCTTCTGGAAGTTACACAGCTATTGTTGGAGAAAGAAAGCAAACTCTGCCAAATAATGGCGGAGTTTACTCTCCTTTGCTCGGCATCCATAGACCACATGGCTGCATCCAGGAAGCGACTGCCATTTTCAGAATGGCCGCAATGAACTGTAGCTGTTTTAAAATGGCACTTGCCAGTTGTGGACGTAAGTGTGTAGCTTGAGTGCGGTGAAGGAGACATGCCTAGTTTCACCTAGCTGACTGTGTGGCTTAAAAGCAGGGGCTTTGTGCAACCTTCTCCTTCCCCAATGCTTCTTGTTCACAAGCCATACAATCAGTTAAATGGCACAATTGCAAATGTGCCGCATTGGGGAAGAAAACTAAGCTACTCCATCCATAGGCAAACCTAAGGCTGCATTGCTAGCCAGCACCCCTTGACCACTCCAAAAATGTCTACTTCTGGGTCTGGGCCACATGGCCTAGGGATAGAGCAGTTAACTCTTCTTTCCCAATGCAATCCACAGAGCTTCATAACAAGATCTATAATAAAAGGAAATGAATGATTGGTGATGTGGGGATGGGGAGAAGCATATGAAAGGAAGACTGAATGCCTGTGGGTCCCAGTGGGGTGGGTGGGATGGAAGAAAGTAGAGGGGAGGGGCATGCTGTAGTGGGTCTGCAGTTGGTCATAAGTAGTATTCAGCAGGTTCTGACCAGTTCTGGAGAACCAGTAGTGGAAATTTTGAGTTCAGAGAACCGGCAAATACCACCTCTGACTGGAGATTTTACAGTATCCTTCCCCTGCCATGCCCACCAAGCCACGTCCACAGAACCAGTAGTAAAAAACTTTGAATCCAACCATTGGTCATAAGTGTGAATGACTCCGGAGGTCTAACTTTGAAACCAAGATATAAGTAGTTTTTGGAGGATCTGTTGTAATTTGAGATGATTGCTAAATGAACACTACCTCTACTTGTTTACTTTCTGCCTATGAATTGGCTCTGTATTAACATACTGTAATAGTAAGACTGACCAATATTGTTCTGTATGGACGAGGCTTAATGCTGTTTAGAAACAGGCATTTTTACATGTGTTTTAACATGTATTTTAGAGGAATTTTCTTTGTGCCATATTATGCATATTATTTACATCTACTTACAATACTATAAATTATGCAGGATACAATCGGGCCAGAGGTTTTGTCTTCTGAGCTGTCAGACTCGTTTGCTGGAGTCCATCCTCAGGAAAGTTCTCTGTGTTTGGGATGTTTCGCGTATAGTATTTACAGTATATGGTGCCTGTTGTGTATAGCTTTTTAGATGTAAATTGGGGAGTTGATGGCTGGCTATTAAGTACTAAGTAGTTGGCTGTTATAATTTTTTTTCCTGTTTTTCTTTCTCTAGTGTTTTCTCTGTGTTAAAGAAATAAAAAACTTTTTTTCTATATTGTTTAAAAATGGTGGTCACAATCTTGATGTAAGCATTCTCAGTTTAATAAATACCCATGGAAGTGTACAGATTCTAGAAGCTACATGCATAGGCACAATGGAACTATACGCTGAAGAATTTTGCATCATTGTC
Organism: Notechis scutatus; assembly: GCF_049901735.1. Lineage (NCBI taxonomy): Eukaryota > Metazoa > Chordata > Lepidosauria > Squamata > Elapidae > Notechis > Notechis scutatus. The sequence goes on along the minus strand of NC_142025.1, from coordinate 57,671,710 downwards.
TCTCAAGCTTTCCAAAGTTTTGGTCTCATTATGGTCAGAAAACAGGAAATCAGTTAACATTTTGAATTAGTTTATACTAATGAGTATAAACTGAGTTTGCAGGTCTGTTCTCTTAAAATAATGTTCAAGATTGAGGTAGCTTTCAAAGAGTTTACAGACTTTAGGAAAATCATAAAAATGCATATAGTATAAAGTATTTGTACATTTCTTGACAATAATCATGTTCTAGCTGCCACTCAGATTAAGCTTCTTTAATTTAAGCTTCCTTAATTTCTTTAAACACTGGAATATATTTTCCACTTACTACTGAATCAAAAATGTAGTGGGGAGAGAACACAATGAAACTAATTTAGCAGACTAGATGTCTGTTAAAGGGTAAATTATATTTATGCAATTTATGACATTTGAGTAATAACATAAATGATAGAAATGATACAAAATTAATGTAAACTGAACTGCCTCATCCAGACTATGTTGGATGCACTATCCATAACTTGAGGGTAGATGTCAAGACAAAAATTGGATCCATTTGTATCCTCAGTTTGCTTAATGGGAAAGAAGGTGTTTAATCAAGATTTTATTGTACCAGTACTAGTAAGAAGTCTTCCTACTGGATGATCAACATGCTTAAAACATCAATAATTAGCTCAGTTGAAATAGTTCTGTGAGTTTGTTTAATTAAATATCAATTAATATTTATATTAAATATTAATATAATTAATTAAATATAATATAATAATTAAATTAATTAAAGTTTCAACCTGCATTTCCTTGAGTGCCACTTCTGCAGCATTTGCTTGTTGGTTTTGTTCTACAAGTTGTTCCTTTAATTTTTCACATTCTTCACTGAGAGCCTGCAAAGGTACAAAACAGAACAAATAAAAATGGTTTTTTTCCGAAAGATTATGCAGTTTTCTGTTGATTTCAGGAACCAATTAGGGAAACTGTCATCATTACAAGTGCAACAAACAAAAGCTCCTATGAGATTGACAGGCATTCCTTGCTTAATTACCACAGTTGGGATTGGTTAATGACCTTCACTAAGTACCACAATCACTAAATTGAAAATCCTGTGACCGTGGTGGTTTTATTTCATTTATGAATTAGTGGTTAAACAAAACATCTTGTGACCATGCTTGTGATTTTGCTTCCATATTCTCTATTAACTCTGCTTGGTCACTAACAATGCAGTTGGAAAACAAAGACTATGGCACCTATAGTGCCATATTTAGACCGGGAAATCGCAGTCATATTAGCAAATGAAATCTGAGGGCCAAAAAAAATCAGTGTTATCATTTCAACCATCATAGGCTCACATAGGGTCAGAATCCACATGTCAGCACCAATTCCTCTGTCTCCCATAGTGATTTTTTTTCATCTCTGGGCTCGCTCAAGTTTCACCATTAAGGGAATAAGTAAAAGGTTGTGTGCATGGGTCAAAAGCTTGTGTATATCCTGTTCTATCAGTTCAAGAGATAATAAACCAAATCAGGTTCTCTCTCTAGTTCCAAGTCTTTCTTTCTATATACATAATACTTCAGCCTGAAGTATACCAGGGACTGGTATGCAAACTTATTTCCTGAGGTATTTCTGGGAAAGGTATTGCAGGATCTATTTTCCCCTTAAAATATTTACAGTTGAATATTATTATGCTTTCAAGTTGGAGTACAGCAGAGGGTGGGAACTGAATTTTATCAAAGGGCTAAATTAATTCTCCTCACAGTATTCAGTGGATTAGATGATATAAGGTGAAAAACTTTCCTCCTGGAATAATTATCTTTTCTTTTGGTCAAGTGGCTTTCAACCTTCATTTAACTGGAAGAAACTGGCATTTTTCCTTTGGGTACTAAGGCTGCGGATCAATCAGCAGTTGGAATTGGTAAACTTGTAAGAACAGCTCTGTGTTCAAATGAACTATAAAATTGCAGCCTTATTTAATTAAAAAGGAACCAAAATTTACCTTAAATTTTGTCTGATAGTTTAGAATTTCTGTGCTCAGTTGAAATTTGATAGTAGCTATCTCTTCTTTGCTGGTTTCTTGCAAACTTTTGGTTTGTTTCTCTGTCAATTCCAGCTGAGTTTGCAGGTCAGGTACAATGGCAGCACAAATATTTGAATCTTCCAGTCTCTCTTGTAATTCCTGTTTCTCCTTCCTGAAACTTGTCAGCTCAACTTGTTCTTTGATTGATTTTTCTTTGATAGCTCTGAGCTCCTCTGTGACTTGGGAGAGCTTCTCTTCCATTTCTGTCTTTTCAGATGTCAGACAACAAATCTGAATACCCAGCTCAGCCATGTCCATGTTGGTTCTTTGGAGATGGTCTTTGATTTCCATGTTTTCCATATTAACAACTTCCAAATCACTCCTGACTGTGGATAATTCCTTTGTCAGGCACACCACATTCTTTTCCAGTTCAGCTTTCTGTTGGGCTACTTTTTTCCATTCCTTTTTCTCCATTTCCTCTTCTTCTTTACATTGAAGTAGCTGCTGCATATGGTTTCTGTTCAATATTTCATTTTGCTGTTTCAGCTGCTGAGACAATAATTTTTGCTCACTTAAAACAGATTCTGTGACATCCAATTTGCCCTGAAGCTTTTGTTTCTCTACAGCTGTCTGCTGAAGCTTGGCTTGAAACTCTTTAATTTCTTTCTGGAGTCTAGATATCTCTGCCCAACTGATATTCAGCTGTTCCTCAGAAACAGCCAGTCTTAATGTCAAATTTTTAGCTTCATTCTTTTCATAAGATACTAATTCCATTTGGGCTTTCTCTACAGAAATCTTTTCAGAAGTAAGAGATTCAATTATTTTTGCTTGATGAAGGCCATTTTTCTCAAGGTTTTCAATTTTAATTCTATACCCCTCAGCGTATTCTTGAAGTTGACTGCATTGGCTCTTTAGGCCTTCTAGTAACTCAATTTTCTCTGTGAGTTGTAACTTCAGAGATTCTTCATTCTGCCTTGAAGAAGACAGATCCTTTTCCATTTGCAGATTATGTTCTTTGGCATTCTGGAGCTCTTCTTGGACTACACTTAAGAATTCTGCAATCCTATTTTCATTTTGTTTCAATTTTTGGTAATCATCTTCCAGAGCCTTCAATTTTTCATCAAAAAGCTGGTTCTGTCTTATAGCATTTTGCAAATTTTTATCCAACAGTGTGTTCTTTTCTTGAAGTATTTTCTCCTTTTCATCCACAGATACCATGGCATTATCTATCTGACTCTGGAATTGTTTCTCAGAGGCTCTTAATTGAGCAACTTCTCCTTCTAAAAATGATTTAGATATATCTAACTCTCTGCACTTTTCCTCCAACTTCTGATAGGTTTGCTGCTGTTTTGTATTCTGGGATTTGAGATTTTCATTCTCTTCAAAAGAATTTCTGAATGAGGAGCATTGTTTCGTGATCTGGTGTTCCATTTCCAATATGCTTGTCTTGAGATAGTCTCTTTCCTTAACAACTTCCCCTTTTTGCTCTTCTAAATTTTTCACCATGTCATTGAGTTTTGCCAGCTGCACTTCCAGCAATTCAAGATGCTCCATTAATTTTTTTATTTCTTGTCCCATTGTTGTTTTTGTATGACTTAGTAGCCTTTCAGATTCTGCCTTTTCTTTTTTTTCTTCCTGAAGCTTTTGCTCTAATGATTTTACATAATCCAGTATATCTGCCAGCTGGGTTTGAAAATCAATTACCATTTTGTCTTTCACTGCTAGCTCTTTCTGAATTTCAGCCATTTCAGTAGTCATGGCTTCCAGATTAATAAGCAATTTTTCAGATTCTTCCTTAGTGCTAATGGTAAGGCTTTTCAGTTTCATTTCAAATTCTTTCTGTTTCTCTTCTTTCACATGGAGTTGCTGTTCCATAATTTTAAGATGAGAAAGAAGTTCACTATACAGTTTCTGAGCATCAGCCTTGTCCTCTTCTGTCCAACAAAGCTTTTTAAATAACCCCTCAACCTTTAGTACAGACTCATATTGACTGATGGCCTGGTGACTTTTTTCATCCATAAGACTATTTGCTTTTGCTGCAAGCTCCTCAGTTTTCTTCTCTGCTGACTTTAGTTTAGCAGTAAGTTCATCAATCAAGAGATCTTTCCTGGCCAACCTGATTTCCATGGTTTTTACCTCTTGATTCAAAAGAAAGATTTTGGAATCAGGGGCATTTTTCAAGGACTCCAGGTTCTCAAGCTTTGCAGAGCATTCTTTCTGCTTCTCAGTTGCATTCAGTTCTAGTGTCTCTAAACATTTCTGGAACTCCTGAATGGTGCCCTGAGTATAATGGGAAATCTGTTTTTCTAACTCCCTTAGCATTTTTCTTAGCCTGTCATTCTCTTCTGCTATATTGCTGTTCTTCTCTCTTTCCATTTGCACTTGCTGCTTCTGAAGGCCAATGGTGACCTGAAGCTCTTGCTTTTCTTCTTCCAGATGCTGGATTCTATCCTGTAGTTCCTTCTGCTGCAGCTTTGCCTGGTCAAGATCCATGTGCAAACCATCTAGGCTTTCAAGAGATTCAGTATTAAATAAGCTATTCTCATTTGGGCTAGAAAGGTTCTCTGGAGCCTAAAAAGAGAGAAAACATCTGAGTTAGCAAAAAAAGCTGTTTATAAAAGGCTTTTCAGTGAATGGAGAATCCTTATAATAGTCTGGTAAAGCAGACCAGCAGGGTTTTTCATAGTATTATTACACAAAGTACAAATGAGGAACATATATTAATTCTGATAATAGGGCAACCACCTAAAATAAAAGGATATTGGCTTATGATAAACATTTTTAAAAACAGCCCAGAAGTGAGAAAAAGTGATGAATCACCATAGTGAGGTTATTCATCAGAGCTTTCGAGAGATAACATTACTGCTTCCCTCATTATACATTTATTGGCCAATACAATTACCTGCACAGAACTGCTCACCAAACTGCTCATGCTTGAACTGTGGCTTAGAGACTTCCATAGGTAAGCTGAGGAGCCAAGTGACCACAACGTTCTCCTGAACATGGAAGAAGGATTATTTTTTTAAAAAAATGTTTTCCTATTTTGAAGCAAAACTTTTAAAGATGAAACTGATATTTGTTTATATTTTTAAGAGAGCTTCCTACTTCAGTTTTTTCATAATTTTGAAGTAAATGTTAAATAAGAATTACCTTCTACAATTCTTATCCTACAAATTATAGGTTTGTACAATGTTCATCACTTGGTTTCCATCTTCTTCTCTCATGTGGGTCCTCTTCATCAATTGCTTCTTTTTGTTTTTATTACAACTTGGAATAAGAATTTCAGAATTCAGCTCTTCTTTGAGCCCTGCCTGAGAGTTATTAGTTGGCTCCTTAATTGGTCAATTTTACCAAGATTCATTTGGTTCAGAATTGAATATAAAGATAATTGACTTACAATTGGTTGCTTAGTGACCATTCAATGTTCCAACAGATCTATCTGGGGATACTTACAACTTGGATTCCAATGGTTGGGCCCTCCTGCAGTCATGTGACTACACCTTGAGTGCTCAGCATTTACAGCTGTCTCATGGTATTGTAATCATGTTCTGAATTTGCCAAAAATCAGTATTTACAGCTGACTTTTGGCAAAACCAAACTTGAAGCAAAGCATGTTTGTTTAATGATCAGATTTGCTTAATGACCATTGCAAAAAAAGTCATAGAATTTTATGACTGTCACAACCGTGATGGGAAGGCTCCATTAAGTCCATAACTTAAGGACTATCTGTATGCCCTTACAGCTGCAATGTGTGTTTTAAAAATGTCGGATGATAGGTATATTTCTGATGGTCCTTCTCAATGTCTGATCTGATCTGGAAATATTGCAAAACTGTGAAAAGTCGGTATTATTTGACCACTGATTTATATAAAGAAGCTTTAATACAGCCTGAGGCAAAATTGCTTTATGAAAATTATAGACTTTATAGAAGTTTTTCTAATATAGTGACAGCAGGTTTGCATTACCTGGCAAATGTGGGCCAACCAGCATCTAAATCATAACCTCTTGATGCCAAATCAAATTGAATTTCAGTTAATTCATAGAGGTGACCAACAATATCAGAACTCAGTTTTGGATTGAGGAAGGGACTTCTTGCATAGTACCAGTCACTTTAAAAAATGAAAAAAGAAAAATGATATAAATTCAATTAAGTAATCACCACTACCAAGAAGAACAAAAACAGCCATGTTTACCTTGTTACTTTGGTATTCATAAAACACTGTTGTAACGTGTCTGCAAGCCTTTGGTGCACTAAGGAGTAGCGAATAAATGCCCTGCCTTTACCAAGAGAAGTGCGGAGCTAAAAAAAATAAATCAAATTTATTAAAAATGCTTGATTTCTATTACTCTGTATAAGGATTTTAAGAATTTGTACAGCCAATGTTCACCAAACCAGCAAATAACAAGATAAATTGTTGTCTAGTTATATAAATATTTGAGCAGAACTGCTTTGCTATAAGATATTCACAATAAGCCTTTTCAGATATGAGCAAAATGGGCCTGGAATGCAAACATAGAAGTGGTTGATCCAGAATGTCAAAAATACTTTTTAATAGTGAGTTGCTACTGTATAGAAGGAAGGAGTAAGAGTTTAGTAAACATTTAGACCCTGGGTTTTCTTTTTATTGTGATACAGATGTAATTCTGGAAACAATGAAAAGAAAGATTACACATAAAGAAAACCAGGATCTAGCATTTATCTCTGCACTGAGCTTAAACAGAAAAGGCAATTGTCTTTTTTAGATTAAATAATAATACAAATGGAAAATTAGTAATAGCTTAAATATCAAAGAGGAGATAGTTTAGATAATGGCTGGATTTGGATGTCACATTAAACAAAGAATCTTGGCATAATAAATTGAGGAGTTAACAATAGATCGGTTAACAACACATATAGCAATAGAGCCTTTGATTGAGTGACAATCCCCCTACCCCCTGCTCCAAAGTGTTGCAAGGAAAATTGAAGAGGGAGTGACCTTACACCATGCAACCAACATTTGTATTTGCCCTGATGTCATAGTTCTATCAACTGGGCTGTAGACTGCTTTAAGTATTGAGTCACCCTGGCATGGAAAATAAAAGAGCAAGTCTGGGTAATAGGGAGTTTGGTCATATTGATCAAGGAAGAACTTGGATGGCACAGAAATTACCATAGTTGACTCTTAGTCTTTTTGCTTAGCTATTAAATTCCAATATAAAGGCTTTGTGATTGTGATGTTAAATGTATATATATCTCCACAAGCATCTACATATTATTTCTCTGACATGAGGGTGAATTTAGAACAAATCCTGATAGAGCTAATTGTAAAAACTCACAATACAGTTTTCATGAAGTTGATGTCTTCCCATATTAGTAATCTGAATATCCCCAAATAATTTCACTCTCTATTACCTTTATGATCCTTTAGGGACCAGAAAAGGAATACTGCTGGTATTAGTTGTACAACCTGCTAACTGTAGCTTGCAAATTCTAGCAGACAAAGACCAAATTTTTGTGTTCCCTTTTACTTACCATTGAAAGAAATCAAATAGAATTTTAAAGTACATATGACTTTAATAGTAATGGGTCCCTTATCTCAAACTTCTGGTTTATGTAAGTGATAGTGACTACCGACTGTGGCTGTTAATTTCTACTTCGACCACACAATTGATAGATAGGTTTCATTTCATCTAGTAGTTCACCAGGACTGAAGGATAAAATGGATCAAAGTGGATGTGAGGGCTTTGACCTAATATATTAAATCTGGTCAAGCCCTGATTCTGGTAAACACAGTTATTTCACCTTGCATATATGTCAACTGTGTATTTACAGTCTATAAAAATCTAAGTGCAAAACTAAGAAAATTCTTAATTGAAAAGGCCCTTCATAGAAAGTAACAGATGGAGACTTCCAGTTCAGGCTTCTTCAGTGACGGACCGAAATCTGCGATCGTGTGCGGTTTTGATCCGTGCTCGCCACTGGAGCGCCCCGAGCTGCCCGGATTCGGGGCTGAAGCTACCCCGTAGAGGTGGTGAAGAAGGGGGAGCCGTCAGCGGGGTTGACGCATCACTCCTCCTCAGCTGGCCATTACTCCCTTTCCCAAAGGCAGTTGCAGCAGTGGTCAGAAATGGCCACCTCAAAGAAGAACCCGACCGGACAAGATTGTGCAGGAGGAAGTTTAAAGGAGAAAGTTTGACTGACCGGGTCGAATGGATAACATCTATTGAAGGTACCTGGAACCTGAATTTTATAGACTAATACTATTCCTAAAAAAAGATCTTAAGCGGCGAAAGAGAAAGGGAAAGGAAACGGAATTGGCTTTTTTTCCTCTCATATTGACAGTTTTAATTGACTTGGAACGTTAAAAAGAAGAGATTCAAATAAGAAATTGATACTAATCCACTTTGACATTAATAGGCTATTTCTAGCTGAAAATAAAGTGTCAAAAGGATAAAGATTCTTGAATAATTTAAAAATTTTCTTTAAAAAAGAAAGAAAGCAGAGGAGGGAAAAAGGAAACAAGAGGGTGGAATCTGGAAAATGGAGGAGACCACCTGGAACTTAAAAAAATTGATAGTGGAATTTTAACAAGGTTTGCAAAAGATACATTGTAGCTTAAACTTTGTTATAAGATAACAAAGCCCCTGGAAAGAGAAAGTGAGAAAACAAGCAAGAAACAGTTTTGGATTATTGGATGATTCCTGGAATTTTGGATGGTGGATCCTAATGAAACAAAAAAAAATCAAATGGGGGTTGTTTAAATTTTTTTAAAATGGCATCACTCCTTGAAGAGTTAAAAATGAGAGTTAAAAAAGAGTAATTTGAAAAGCAATCATAATATCAGGAAGAAACAGAAGGGAGGATCACAGAAGGGAGAATCTGACAGAAAAGGGAATAAAAAGGGTAGGGAGAAGAAGAGAGGGAAGAGGGAAAGGAAAAGAAGCTACAAAGGACAGAAACAAGATATAAAGGTACAGGAAAAGCGTACAAGAATTAAAGGTATAAACCTATTAAAAGACACAGAGACAATGGTTAAATTTTAACTTAAGGAGAGGATTCTGCAAGGGTACATGGGATAGCATTATTATATTAGAAATAGAAAAGGGTTAGAAAATATGTTTAGATGATTAAAGTGATAGAAAAAATTGTATTGATGTGTAATGGAATATTTGTTTGTAAAGAGAATAAAGCTCTCAATGATTTAAAAAGAAAGTTAAAAAAAGATTTTTATCAGTTGACAGGATGAATTTGAATAAGAATAATAATTTTATTGACTACTGTTAATAACTATTGTTTTGTTTTTTTATTTAGAGACAGTAATCAGTAAAATATGAAATATAGATGATTAAAGTAAAAGACAACTGATATTACTAGGTAGTTTGTTAAAAGAAATAAAAATGTAAAAGATTGTTATTAATATTTATGGCAGAGCTGTACTTGAATAGAATAATTATTCCATTTACTATTGTTATACATATATACACAGATATATACATATATATACTTTTTTCTTTTAAGAATTTAGTGTGTATTTTTAAGGGAATGTACCAAGCAGAATTTGATTGAAAATAGGTATGTGTTATAAAATAGAGGTTAAAAAATGAATGTTATAAGTAAAGGTGTAACTTAAATTTTTAAAAAAGATTTGAAAAAAGATACAAAGGTGTTATACTCCAGTCTAGTAATTACAGGGGAAAATTTGTTTTATGAGAAAAGATAATATGAAATTGTAAACAGGACAGACGAAAGTATAAAAACATGGATTAGAAAGATTTTAAAAATTAGAAAAAGATATGTAATTGAATTAGGACAAGAATGAGATAATTTAAAATAAGGCTATAGGAAGTAAAGAAAGGGAAAAGCTATTGAAAAAATTGCAAAAATAGTTATAAGATATGGATTAGAATGTATAAGATAAATATGTATTGAGTTTATGTCTGTATGGAGAAGTGATAACCCGGGATCACATTGTTCTCAAAAAAAGATATTTTATTCGTATTTATATGTTTCGTGAAAACTTAAATAAAACTTTTATTAAAAAAAAAGTAACAGATGTTAATAAGAATAAGATTGAATCGGGAGATAAGAGGGTTTAAAATCAAACAAGAAGAATATAAGGTCCAAGCATTTGCCGACAACTTGGTATTCTTCATAGAAGAATCATTGGAGAAAGGACCAAAATTAATACAGGAGATAGAAAAATTTGGGGAAATAGCCAGCCTTAAAATTAATAAAGAGAAAACTAAAATGATAATTAAAAATCTAACAGATGAACAGAAGAGGGAATTAGAGAAAGAAACAGGATTGCAGATTGCAAAGAAAGTTAAATATTTGGGCATCTGGCTAACAGCGAGATGCTCATCAATAAAAGATTATAATTATATGAGTTTAGTACAACAAAGAAAGATTTAGAAGGTGGGGGGAAATACAGTTATCTTTGCTAGGAAGAATTGTGGCCATTAAGATGAATATTCTGCCAAAAATACTCTACCTGTTTCAAACAATCCCTGTGAAATTGGGCAATATTTTTTTTTTAGATCTAAACAAAATAACTTGTATGGGTGGGCAAAAGAGCAAGAATAAAATTAAGTGCATTGCAAAATAGAAGCAGAGGTGGCTTTGGACTCCCAGCTTGGGAAACTTACTGTAAAGTAGCAGGCCTAACATGGATTAGTGCAGCGGTTGCCAACCGGTGGGCCGCAGCCCACTGATGGGACATGGAAAATTTTTGGTGGGCTGCAGAAGAAATGGCCCCCAAAAGCAATTAATCTGGGCCGCACAGTTCTCTCGCCTCCCGACTCTTCGAAAGACCCTGGAGTCAGGTCCCTGAGATGCACGCGCCAACCAGCTTCCACACACAGTGGCAGCGGCGGCAACAACAGTCCCCACCCCAGCGCCAACTGTTAGCTCTCCCCATTAGTTCTCTAGCTTTGAATTGCTCCCGCTTCTCTTTCCTTCCCCCTCCCCCCCACGTGCAGGCAGGCAAGGAAAGGGAGACGGAGCTGTGTGCAGCTCTCCACTCTTCCAGCCCTCGCTGCCTCTCCCAACATCGAAGCCTCGGAGACACAGGCAAAGCTGCCGCAGCGGTAGCGTCCTGAGTTGCCTTAGCATGCTTGGTTAGTTAAGAATCGCCCTACCCAGAGGTGGAGGAGGAGGAGGAGGAGGAGGAGGCGGCAGTAGTGGAGAAGCAAGCAACTCAGGGCAGCTTTGCCTGCGTTTCCGAGGCTTTGATGTTGGGAGAGGCAGTGAGGGCTGGAAAAGCGGAGAGCTGCGCACCACTCCGTCTCCCTTTCCTTTCCTGCCTGCATGTGGGCGGGGGGAAGGGAGGAAAGAGAGAGAGCCGAGACCAATTCAAAGCTAGAGAATTAATGGGGAGAGCTGACAGCGGGCGCTGGGGGAGGGTACTGTTGTTGCCGACTCACACCCACAGAGATGATGAGACACGACCACAGACCAGAAGCCGTACCACAGCTGCATCACTACCCGCTTCAAACCCCTCCGACCCATACATGAAGCGAACAGACGCCCACCATGAAGATGTGGCACGACCACGAACGCGAAGCCAAACAACAGGAGCACAGCTCACCAGCTCAAATCCCCCAGCAACTAAGACTAACCTGAGAACAACCAAGCCCCCACCTGAACAGAACACACCCCCAGCCAATCAGAACACAGCCAACCCCCCAACCAATCAGAACACAGCCAAACCTCCAACCAATGAGAACATACCCCCACCCAATCAGAACACAGCCAAGCCCCCACCCAATCAAGTCACACCCCACTAGCAGTTAAAAGGAAGAAGCAGCTGCAAGCTCACATTATTCTGAGAAGCACAAAGCCGAACACACAAGCCTGAAGATGATGAGACTTCATCGAAACGTCACCTAGATACTTCCAATTTTACGTGGGAGAAAACCTGAATAACCAAAGATCCACATACAAATACCCGCGAAAACCTCAGAATATATATATATTTGTTTTCTTAAGTTTTCACGGGTATTTATGTGTATGTTATTCAGCTTTGTTCGGGTATTTTCCCACGTCATTATAGTTGTGCTTTTAAAGTTGTCGCAACGTTTCGGCAGAATCTCATCTGCCATCATCAGGCTTCTGTATTGTGTTTGTCTGTGAGTCAGATTTTCACAGCCGTTTCTATTTTAAATTTGGGGCTAGCCTACTGCTGTGCCAGAATGGTTTTTTCTTCATCCTGATTGGTTGGGAGTCTTGGTCTGTGTTTATTGGTCTTGGAGTTCGCTGTGTTCTGCTTGATTGGTGTTTCTAATATCTTCTGTCTGTTTTTTGGCTCTTTTTGTATCTTGATTGGCTGGCAGCATTGTGTTACTTTAATGGAGGCCTTTAGTGCAGCTTGGCTTCGGGTAAATGGACGGCTATCATTAGTTAGGAAGCTGGGTTTCATCTGGGTGCCTGGTTGGGGTGTGTTTGAGCTGGAGGTATCAGGGGGAATCTGTTTGTGCCCAGGTGTTTGCCTGGCTTGTGGTGTGGAGATTTTTTTTTTGTTTGAGAGTGCAGGCTTCCAGATAATTGGTGACTGGTGGAGTCATCTCTTCTATTCATGCTTTCAGGTCTTTTTTCAATCTCTATGGCTTCTCTGATAATTCTGTAGCTGGGGTTTTCTATAGTGGCTAGGGTTTTGGTGCCATTGAAGTCGATGCTATGACCTGTGGCTTTCATGTGTTGGACTAGTGAGGAAGTGTGCTCCAGCTTTTTGACTGCATTTTTGTGTTCATCTAGGCGGGTACTTATTCTTCTATTGGTCTGTCCAATGTATGTGGCAGGGCATGATGCACAGAGGACTTCATATATGCCTTGGGTTTCCAGGTCAATTTTATCTTAGGATGGCTGCTATTTTTCTGTCTGTTTTGAAGGCAGTCTTGATGTGATGCCTGTGTAGTATCTTACTGATTTTGTCTGTAATACCTCTTATGTAGGGCAGGACAGCTGTTCCATAGGTCTGTTCATCTTCTAGGTCTCCATCATGTCTCAGTGTGTTTTTGTGGATCAAGCCAGTTATTTTGCTTTTGTGGAAACCGTGGGTGTCAGTACGTTAGTCAGGGTGCATAGTTCAGTCTTTATGTGTGTCTTGTCTGCCAGGTGTTTGGTTCTGGCAATTAGTGTTTTGGCCACTGAGTTTATCTGTGCTGGGTGGTGGTGGGATTGGGCGTTGAGGTAGCGGTTGGTGTGTGTTTTCTTCTGGTATATGGTGTGTCCTAGTGTGCCATCTGTTTTTTTGTAGATTAGTGCATCTAGGAATGGTAGTTGTTTGTTTGTTTCCATTTCCATGGTGAACTTGATTTTTGGGGTGTGTGCTGTTTAGGTGTGTTAGGAAATTGTTTAGGTTTTCTTTTCCATGGGGCCAAATAACAAATGTGTCATCGAGGTATCTTAACCATAGTTTGGGTTTGTGGGTGGCATTGGCTAGGGCTCTGGATTCGAATTCTTCCATGAACAGGTTTGCAATGACGGGTGACAGTGGTGATCCCATAGGGGCTCCTTCAATTTGCTTGTATCTTTGTCCTTTGTATATGAAATATGTGTTCGTTAAGCAGTGCTCTGTTAGTTCCATGAGGTGTTTGGGTGGTTGGTATTTATTTTTGATGATTTCGAGAGTTACAAAGAACAAAGATACAAGCAAATTGAAGGAGCCCCTATGGGATCACCACTGTCACCCGTCATTGCAAACCTGTTCATGGAAAAATTCGAATCCAGAGCCCTAGCCAATGCCACCCACAAACCCAAACTATGGTTAAGACACATCAATCCAAAAAGTTGGCGACCCCTGGATTAGAGAATGGATAAACTTAAAAAATAAAAGAATTCTATTTCTGGAAGGGCACGATCTACAGGTGGGGTGACATGCCTTCATGTGGAGTCCCAGAAGTAAGGCCCATATATATTTCCACAGACATATCCTATGGGACTCGCTCATACGAATATTGGAAGAAATTAAAAATAAACATTACATAAAAATCTCGGGATGGGTATCCACTGTGGAGGCAATAATACACCCCAATACATTAGAGCTAGGAAGAATGGCCAGATATTATGAAATTTTGTACCCCAAGGAGCATTAAGGACCAACCAGGAATTAAGAGATCTGGGACTAAATATAGACTGGTGGCCATACCTCCAATTAAAATCAAGATATAAAAAAGACCAAGAGAAATTAGGAATTGAGGTGGAGCCAAACCAACTAGACAAATTAATGGTAAGTACAGAGGAAAAATTGATATCAAGGATATAATTATTTATTAGAATATGATTTGGCAGAAGAAATAGTGAAAGGACCGATGATAGCGTGGGCCAGGAATTTGGGATATAACAGAGCTGGAGGACTGGGAAAAGATCTGGAAAAAAAAACTATACAATAACAAAATCAGCAGCATATAAAAAAAATCTATATAAAATGGTGGTATCTAGCCCCCTTGAGATACCGGTGGTATCTAGGCCCCCGAGATACTGGTGGTATCTAGCCCCTCAAGATTGGCTAAAATGTATCCTAATTTAAGCCCAAATTGTTGGAAATGTAAGCAATCACCAGATACCTTCTTTCATGTATGGTGGCTATGTCCGAAAATTAAGAAATATTGGTCCAAATATAAAAATGGTTAAAGGAAATTATGAAAGTTCAAATAGAATTTAAAGCAGAAATATTTCTCCTGAGAATTATCAAAGGGAATTATACAAAAGAGATAAAATATCCAATCCTGCATATAATTACAGCAGCAAGATTAGCACTCACACAATGCTGGAAAGGAGATGCTATGCCAATAGATGGCTTAATAATCCAAAAGATTTTCGATTGCGCGGAAAACTTACATTGGAATTAAAAGAGAAGGAAGACTCAGATTATTATAGAGTTTGGAAAAATTGGTATCATTGGGTAAATAATAGAAACAAGCAATCAAATAAATAAGAAATGTATAGTTTAGAAAGATAGAGGTATATATATAAAAACAATTAGGAGTATAAAATACGCGCTGGATTAAGAATTAAAATGTAAGTACTGTCAAAATGGATTGTAATATATACAACATTTTCATTTTAAATATCTGTATTGTATTTTCTATTTTAATGTTTTAAATTTTCAATAAAGGTTATTTTTAATTTAAAAAAAGTAACAGATAAAAGGCTCTCATTGATTTGACTCAAGAGAATCACTCCCTGAGAAAAAGATTAAGGCTAACTATGCATTCAGCATAGAACTATCCATCAAATATTTGTGTTACAAGGCTCTTGGGAAAGATCTTCAACTTTCTGAATTATTTAAATGTCACAATGACTAGTGGGCTCCACTCATAAAATTTATTTAGTCATATAAATAACTTTTGCCAAATTCCAGCTGACTGGGAGATTTCTATTGTGGTCCCACATTTTGTATAACTGAACTTTCCAATTATGGACTGATTAACGTAATTGACATCATTGCAAAATTGTGTGCCAAATATATTTTATACAATATAATTAGTTAACTGAAAAAGCTTGCTTCTTGAAGACCAAACTGGTTTTAAGTTGGGTCATTCTACTGTTGATAACTGCTTCATTTTATGTTATCTAATAGAAAAATATACAGTTAAAGGGAGCCAACTCTTTACAACTTTTATAGACCTCACTGCAGCATTTGATTCAACATAGAGGGATCTTCTTTAGAAGAAATTAGAATTTGAGCATGGACATGACTTGTCTCTTTAATCAAGGCATTATACTCAAATTCATGCCTAAGGGTATGCACAGAACACAGAGTTTCCTAACAGGAAAAAATAGTTCCAATAGAGGAGTTAGACAAGAGTGTATACTGACTCCTTTTTGTGGAATCTGTATAAATGACATCACCAAATCCATTCACTCTACTGATACACACGTATGCCTAAAGTTAAAAATAAACATGTGAGCATTCTGCTTTATGTCAATGTCATAGGGATCAGAAGAATGCTGTGAAGGTATAGCACATACTGCACATTCAACTACCTGAACTACTGTAAGTCCAAAATGAAGCTAGTTGCTTTGGGAAAGAGGCAGACAACGTACAACTGGAGCCTGGATAGGGAACGCATAGATCAAGTTAAGTTCTATACTTGTTTTAACAGAAACAGGTTCCTGGCTCCCACATTTTAAGATAAGTTCTTTAAGGGCTACAGCCTGCCAACAACATAAGGTAACTCACTAAGCATAGCAACCCATGTTGTCTAATTCTGATTATAAAGATTTATAGAGTTACAAAAAAGTTCCAATGATCATATATGATGCAGAACTGTGGGAACATACAAAGGCCCCCTTATTGGAACAGATAGATTCCACTTTTAAAAAAATGTATCCTGGGGTGGATAAATCTACTTTATCTCTAGCTTTAAGAGCAGAATATACCTGCTACTAAAGCTTTGTAGTAATTAAAATAATCAATTACTAGTTGAAGATATTATCTATGAACCCAAACAGACTACCCAAGTTATGTCTTGAAGAGTAGCTGCACAAGAAGCAACCTCAATTTGGGCCTCCCAACATTCAAATGTCATCTCACAATGTTCTCCATCCAATTCCCAGCCAATCAGATCTAAAGGCAAAGAAGCTTTGTAACAAGGGGTTATTAATGTGGCTGCTCAGAATGATATTGTACAACTTAAATATGTTCAGTCTTTGAAATGACTCAACACAAACCAGCTTCTCAGTTACAGAAATATTGAACATTCCTCAACATTTCACAACAGCTTTTCCTAAAACTTGTTTCAAACAACCGGACTCCATAATAAGACCTGGGAGGCCTCATGGAGTTCCACTTGAAGAAAAACTGCATTTGTGAGCAGCAGCCATTGAAGATATTCTTGTTGACTCCAAAGTATACCCTGCAGAACAAAAAATATTAGGGTACCCGGGGGAAACTTTTATGTTTGGAGGAAACAAATCTGCACATCACTAATAAAACTGCAGTCTATATTTCAAAAGCCATTTCAAAGAGGGTAGAATATTTAGATTGGGGTTAACTGTAATGATGATGACTTACTATCAACATGTCCTATTGTTTTCTTTGTATCTGTTTCTATAGGTTTTATATATTTGATATGGAGCACTTTAAGTAAAGCTTTCTGTAAGGAAACTGTGGTTGTAAGATGACTACACTAACAAAGGACATCATTCATTTCCCATTCTAAATCCCTCTGACTTTATACTTATGAAATCACATTATTCCTGCTATTAAAAGACATTAACAAAAATTATTATCAAAAATAATATTCAGATTTTACACCACACAGATCCAGGTTAAGCGATATATTTATGTCAGACTGAATCTGATCTTAAGGGACAAAGTAGCCACCCATTAGAATTGGATAAATTCCAGGAAAGAGGGCACAATAGAGATTTGACACTGTTGATCAGAAGTGGCATAAAGCCAAACAAAAGAAAATATGTCTGTATATCATTAACTATTAGGATTCAGACAACTTATGTGGCTGATAGCTAAAATGACTTTAAAAGGTGAGCAGATAAATTCATGGAAGATTGCTTTATTGACAGAAATCAGTTATCACAATAAATCAGTCTTCCAAGTTCAGAAGTAAGATGTTGTAGAAAACTACCGTGTTTCTCATATAATAAGGCCGGGTCTTATTTTTTTTTGAGCCCCGAAAAAATGGCTAGGCCGTCTTTTCGGGGGTGACTTAATTTCCCCCACTTGCATCTTCGGGCGGGTGGGCAGTGACAGCTTGGATGTTGATCTCGGCGTTGGTGGGGCACTTTGTATCGGGGTCAACGCAGGCAGCACCATATCCGGGTGTGCAACAAAAGTGCTTCCTAACGGCAAGCCCCCCCCCGCCATTTCCCCCCCCCCCCCATTTCGCATGTTTTAATATAGGCCTTAATTTGGGGGGAGGGGCTTAATTTCATTTCATGCCTATAAAACATGCTGGGATTTCCTATTGGGGGAGGCCATATTGTTGGAGAAACAGGGTAGTTATAGGAAGCAGGGAAAACAGGGCAAATATGCATTAGTTACTGCTTTCCTAGTTTTTTTTTCTGATATAATGAGGTTATTCATTCAAACTAGAAAGATGTCAAATCCAACATGAGGATCTTACTGCAGTATAGTAATTACACTTCTAAACCACATTTTTAAATTTAACTTTTGGGAAGGTTTTCCTAAAAGGATTTATATATCCAGTTTGGTAATGTATACAGAATATAATCAATCCTTAGATCCATTCATAAGATCTTCAGAACTCCTCCAGCTACCTAAATTAGACAACAAAAAGGCTATTTTCAGTAGCATAAATTTTTTGAATGAAAGGCTTAAGTTCTGGACATGCTCAATTCTATATGACTAACTTTCTTCTCTATTCCCTGAACACGTTGGTCCAAGTCCGAGGAAAAAAAATCTCTTTTTGTTGTTTTTTTGAAGAAAGAAGTAAATCTGATATAGATTCTTGAGTTGAGGAAGCTCATTATGGATCAGACAAAACAAATGTACATATGGCACACAGATTCAAAATATGTAATGACAGGATTAGTGGTGATTCAATAGAAAACATTCAAGGAGGACAAGAGAACAGTGTATAGGGTGTTTTTTAAATTTATGAATAAGTGCATGTTTTCTTGTTGTTTTCCTCCATATTTGGGCCCATATTCACAAGAACATATGTTCATACTGAATATAGATCATCAGAATATGCTGGTGTTAAATAAAGTTAGTAGTAGTGTTGATCCCTACAGTTTTTTCCCTAGACAAGATTGATTGGTGCAGTTTATTCATTGCTTCAATACCAAAATTTTCTGAGCAGCTGTCAAGTTGGCTTATAAGGCAGGAGAAAAAAAGGAGCACTGAAAGAACTAGTGTTGGTCTACTTGTTGACAAATAGGAAGTGATCCTCACATGCATTATTGGATTGGCTGCCCTGAAAATTAAATTATATGGTTATAATGACAGAGCAATATACTTTACTTACTTCTGAAATAGATTTGACAAAGCGAATCCCATCATTTGCACCTTTTACCTTACCCAGACAGTCACAAAAATAATCCCAGTAGTCCTTCGGATTGCCTAGTAAAGTGGATTTTTCCTTCTGATCAAACTTTGAAACAGAAAAAGGGGAAAAGGTACCTTTAAAGCAGTGATGTATAAAACAATTCTAATGTGTCAGAATTAAATGAATTAGTATAAGCTAATTTTTGGTACAGGAGCCTATTAATCATTTGAAATGAGATGTGTGATCTAATAATGCAATTAATGATCTGTAAATAAGCCACTCAGATAGCCATCGGCTACATTCTGCTGAACTTTAGAATGAGCAGTTAATTGTATTACAAAACTCAATGATAGCCATGAGAATATACCCTGCAGTTATTTTTATTTCCTGCTTACAATTAAATTTTTTTGTTTAAATACAAAACAAATTGTATTTATTTTTATTCATTTTTCATTCTTCTTTTCTATAAATGGTATTTAAAATTCACAATACTTGATATTAATTCTGTATAATATCTTAATTTCCTGAGTCCTTACCTGCAAGAGGTACTCAAGCTTATAAGAAAACTTGTGCAAGATTATACAGTCATCTGTGATTGGTTCTCCTGCTTCCAAAAAATCTTTGTTCAGTTCTGTCACAGCATCTTTTGGAAAGAACACAATGCAATCATTTGTAGTTAATTAAGAACAAGGAATGACTGTACAATTGTCTTT
This sequence comes from Notechis scutatus, assembly GCF_049901735.1. NCBI lineage: Eukaryota > Metazoa > Chordata > Lepidosauria > Squamata > Elapidae > Notechis > Notechis scutatus. The sequence continues at coordinate 57,652,063 of NC_142025.1, read as the reverse complement.
TTTCCTCAGAGAAATCTTGAACAGTTGGCAATGTCATATGCTAGTACCAAAATACCACACTGAAAAAAACACAATTATTCTATTACAATTTAATCAAAATATAAATTAATATAGTATTAGGCCTACTCTATTTATTTGTTAAATTTATTTGCTGCTTATTGCACCATACAGCTACTCCAGGGAACTTATATTAATAAAAAGAAAGAAAATGAAAGAAGTTGTAAATAGAAGTAAAATAATAGAACAATATTATCTTTCTCTCTGGTAGAGTCAGACTGATGCAACTAAAGCATAAGAATCTTAAAAGCTAAGATTATATGCATGTGACAATGCCATAACAAAATGAGAAAGACAGGTGTGGGGGAGAGAAGGAGAGAGAGAGAAAGAGAGGGAGAATTATCAGTCGAGGGTATAATGCCTATACTATACATACTTTAGAGAAGTAGCATTAAATTATGCATATTGTATAACTGCATATTTTACCTCCTTTTATTTGGGAATAAAATACAGTTCCCTACAAGTTGAGAAATAACAGAAGAAAACTACAGGGCTTCAGGTTACCATACAATATATGCACAAAATGAGGGGAGCTTGCATTTATGATTGTGTAAGAGAGAGAAAAAAATCTGCTAAAATGGCTGCAATCCAAATCTCCAGCCAATGCTAATAAAAATAGATCTGTCGTTCTTGGAATAGTTGTGGTACATTTTCAAGAATCTTTGATCAGGGAGAATGAAAAACTATAATTTAAACATTAAATAAGGTCTGAAAAAAGACTGGACTATTCCAACAATCAAATGGTTTCCACTGTAATTCTCAAAAAAAAACAACCAACCCTAAATAAAACCATCTACATATTATGGCCAACTTGCAAAGACTACTTAAAACTGAAAACAAGTTCTGCAAATGTTCTTCCTACTTGACTATAAAATTAATTTCTGAGTTGCCTGGTGAGCATTTAAATATTTCACAAGTCAAGTGTAGAATTTAAAGAAGATTCCTATTGGATAGTTGTAACAGACATACGGGAGCCTACATTGTCTTATTCTTTGTATCATGGGAATATTCTTGTTTTCCTATAAAAGGATGTGATATTCGTACTGGAATAAATAAATAGAAAAACAAATAAACAAGTGACATTTACCCTGCATATCCCATATAATCCTCTGTAGCTGAGTTTCACCACTACTTTTTGCCATTGCTGAAATTAAAATGTGGAGATTGCTCTTTTCAATTTCTCACATAGCTAGGTAGAAAAGGGAGAGTTCATGTTGTCAGTAATCTTTAGATTAGTGGTAAGTAGTCATCTCTTCAGTATTTTTAAGTCTAGAAGAAAACAATATTTTGAGTTACGATTGCTAACATTCCAATTGTTAAAAGTCATGTTTAATGTCTGGCTAATTTTTAAGTCATAATGTTTTTTCCCTCTCTCAAATTATACATTTCTCAAGGTTAAGACAAAAATCATCAAGGTTTTCATATTAGCAGTCTGCATTTTAAAATGTTTACCTGTTTAGGCTTCCAAGGGGTTCTAAAACATATTTCAAAACATGGTAACATAATAAAAGGTCTGTTTAATTTTCTTTTAAAGTTTGAAATGATTTTAAAACTACAAGTAGATATGTATCCATTTAGCACCTTTTGGGGAGAAGAAACAAAAAAAACCCATCACTGAAAATTAATGTCATAGATTCAGTTTGGGGACCATGACAAAGTTAGGCATAGAGATACACCATAAATAAGGCATCCAAGTATCATTTTCAATGCTTTCATTGCAACCGTATGAAGTGTCAGTAAATGGAATATTTCTTGACTGCTAGTTCCTTTACAGTTGACAGTGGATCGTAAAAGGCAGAAAATACTCAGTACCTAAATATCTTCATAGTCAATTCTAATATCATATTGTGGGTTTGTTGTTCAGGTTTAGGTAACTTGGAACTGACACATAAATGGTTTGTAATGTGTTCTACATTCAGAATAGAAAGGAAAAAAGTCTACACACTATGGCGATGAAATCCAAATGCAGACAAATGCAGTCCAACATAGTCAATTCTAAGGAACTCAAACTGTGGTAAAAATGTGTCTGAGCTAAGAAGTGTTGTGGTCCTTCAGTTGTGGTCAATTTTGGCCCAGTGACAAAAGCCAATCCTGTGATGGGGATAATTACAGACAGAAAAAAAATAAATTAAGCATAATTGGTTGTATTCAAATTTGATGGCTCACATTTCAAAAATACATTGTACAGTTGAATAAAATGTTGAAAAATATACCTAATATTGTGCAAAGGCTAGGGGAAATTCATTGTATGGGAAGCCTGCAGGTTTTTCATTCTTTTAAAGGGGTGCTAGATCTGTGTTCAGAAATAGCCCAACTGGCAAATCACAGGAGTGGAACATGTCCATGTCAGCAAACTGTTAAGCAATTTCGCAGGTGGCTAAATACACCACACCTGTCTCTCTCTTTGTCCAACTTCACCCACTCTATATAAGGGAGATTGATTTGCTGTGTGCTCTTGTTAGCACATGATATTTAGGTGAGAAAACAAAGCAACCAAGGTAATCATGAATTTTCTTTAAGCAGCAAATTTTCTTTCCACATACATTTCTGCTGTTTTAGGGCTATTTGACCATACTTTTCTCACAATTAATCCAGCCCACTGTTTATTCAATAACCCAGTTGTGCCCCGACATGTTTTATAACTAAATACCTGATGCAATCCATCAAATATTTTCTCAACCAAAAGAGCTGCAGCCAATAGTTTGACTTAACCGGAGACAAATGAGAGAAGAATCCTGTTCGCGTTAACTAGTTGCTTCCCTAGAAATGCAAAGGCCCTGTCTGCTCCTTCATTCCTCTTTTCTGCAAGTCGATGTTGCGCTTAAAGTGCTTATCTGCTGTTTGTGATGGGTTATTGTTATCCTTGTTATCCAGAGCTAACCTCCGACGCTTCTTTTCGAAATCAGAAAGAAAACACTCCAAACAGAACGATAAGTTGCAAAGCGACGAACTAAAATGACCGGGATGTCGTTCAAAAGCGCGTGCTTATGGAAGAAGAAAAAGAAAGGAAGGTCTGTGTGAACTAATAAGTTATGCTGAAAAGTTAAATGGGACTCTTTTCCTGCCATTTTAGCCCTGTTAAACCTCGACGCTTTCAACAATCATTACAGCCAGGACACTGCAGCGCATCCAGGAAAAAAAAGCAACAAGTAGAAATAGTAAAGTTGGTGCAATAAGACATTGACACACAAAAACAAAGTAGATAAGATAATCTTCCACCAGCCACTTTCTGTAGAAGAAATTATCTTTATCGGGGCGCTTCTACGAGTTGGTGGATAGAGGAAAGGGGGTGTCATTATTCCAACAAGACAAACGCACATTACCTCAAACTCAAGGCAGCCATGACATAGCTAACATCTCCATATTTTCCTACGATTCCCATGATTCACAGAGGCAAAATAACTCCCGTGGCTCTTCCGGGCAACCTTTTTTTTAACCCTTTAACTGCAAACCATAAGCAGTTTACTGAAAACCTATTAGTTTTCGCGTGTGTCTGCAAAAATCAAAGTTCTTGAACACTGATATACTAATATATCTTTTATGATTGAGAATTGCCTTAATAAATGCATTGGCCCACCAAGGTTTGGGAATTTCACTGGAGTTTTGTGTGGGTGTTGTTAATGTTTGTTTAATTTTAGTATTTATCCCATTCCAACCTTTTTCCAAGTGTTGCCAACAGACTCAGGCATCCTGAACTTGATGTTTGGTTCGAGCTGCCAAGAATTTGATCTCCAAACTTGAGAGAAAGAGACACTTTTGTTCTGCAAAGAGGCATCTTTGGCCACTGGAAAATAGAAATCACCAAGTAAATTCAGGCAAAGCAAAAAGCATTTATTATGGGAACACCACATCTTTTTTTATCAGAAACAGAAACAAATGATATATACATTTCTATACATAATATATCAGAAAACAAGTGATCAAACAATAAAAATGGGTGAAGGCATTTAGCTGGGTGTCATCATCATCATCATCATCATCAGTGTGAGACTTCAATAGTAGTGTATTGTAGTGTAGTGTGTGAAGTATACCCCAAAAGGACAGTGCCAGAAACCTCATAGCACCAGAAACCTCAGAAAACAGTGCCAAGAGATTCAAGCCAGCCCTTCCCCCTTTAAGAAAAGGGGGAAGCACCAAGAAGCACCAGCTGAAAGGAAAAACTCAGAGCAGCCCTGCTAATACCTGTTACAAAAGTAACAGAGCTGACAACAGAAACATTTAAGTAGAGCCATTAAGATAAGGGGAATAAGCTGTGGTGGGCTGCAAAATTTTTAACAACCAGTTATCTGCCCTAATGACTGGCCAGGTGGACGTGGGTGGGCATGTGTGGGTGGGGCCATGTGACGGAGTGGGCATAGCCAACTCTGTCACTTGTTTGGGTGGTACCTATATTGGACAGGCAGGGTTGGGTAAGGAATTCAGGTGTAAGAAATAAGAAAATTCAAAAATAAAATGTAGGTAAATATGTTAGAGATGCATATAATCATTATCTTGCTTTAAGATGGCTGGAGAAAAGATGTGCTGAAAGTACACTAATATTGTTTTATTTTTTATTTATTTTATTTGGTTTGTCAATTGCTAACAAGGTAATAAGTATAAGTAAAAACATAGTTATGAATACATGGATACATATAAGAAAAATAAAAGAAACAATAGGACAGGGACGGTAGGCACGTTGGTGTGCTTATGCATGCCACCTACAGACCTCTTAGGAAAGGGGTGAGGTCAATAGTAGAAAGTCTAAGGTTAAAGTTTTTGGGGTTTGGGGAAGAAACCACAGAGTCAGGTAGAGTATTCCAGACATTGACCACTCTGTTGCTGAAGTCATATTTCCTGCAATCAAGTTTGGTGCAATTAACCTTGAGTTTGTATCTATTGTTTGCTCTTGTGTTGTTATGGTTGAAGCTGAAGTATTCATTGACAGGTAGGACATTGCAATGTATGATTTTATATACTATACTTAGATCGGACTGAAGGCGTCGTCGTTCTAGGTTTTCTAGGTCTAGAATTTTGAGTCTGGTGGCATAAGGTATTCTGCAATGAGTAGAGGAGTGGAGAACTCTTCTTGTGAAATATTTCTGGACTTTCTCAACCGTGTTAATATCAGATACATAATGTGGGTTCCAGACTGATGAGCTGTATTCAAGTATTGGTCTAGCAAATGTTTTGTATGCTCTAGTCAGTAGTGTAATATTACCAGAGAAAAAACTGTGTAAAATTAGGTTAATAACTCTTAATGCCTTTTTGGCTATGTAGTTACAGTGGGTTCTAGCACTTAGGTCATTAGAGATGAGTACTCCAAGATCCTTGACAGAGTTTAGATCATCAACAAGGTCTTGATTATTCAGCCTGTATTTTATTTTCTGATTTTTTTTTTGCCAATATGTAAGACAGAGCATTTATTTGTTGAGATTTGAAATTACCATTTGTTTCACCATTCTGATATAGTCAAGGTCTTTTTGAAGGGTAGCAGAATTGTCTGTGGTGTTGAATAGCTCTACATTGTCAGCGAAGAGAACTCAGTTGCTCTTAATATGATCACAGAGGTCATTTATGTAGAGTATGAAGAGGGTTGGTCCTAGAAGCACTCCAAGATCCTTGACAGAGTTTGTATCATCAGCAAGGTCTTGACTATTCAGCCTGTATGGTAACAGTGTTGTGTTAGAAACAGATATTTCTTTGTTCTCGGATCATTAAAAGAGGTCCTACTGAAGGAACATTCCTTAATGCCAAGAAGATAAGATGGGTACTTATGGGGAGGTGTTGAAGGAGATGATGTTGTCTCCATAAGGCATTTTGGATTAGCTGTGATTGGTCACTGGACCCAATATAGGAGGGGCATGGGGGTGTCGGGATAGAAAAACTATAAAATTAAATTTTCTGAAATCTCAAGGTGTAGTTCTTGGTTCAAACTTCATGTTGAAGTCAGCTAAGATCCTACTGCTGTTTGCAAATAGCTCTTTTTCATTGTATGCTTTGATTTAAGCTTAAAAATAAACTTTCTGTGTTTTCACTGATCCAAGTTCTTATTATCTGGAGTCATTTCCAACACAGGGGTCTCTGGTGGGGGGGGGAGAAAGATCCAACCTGTTTGTGTGTGTGTGTGTGCATGTGTGCGTGAGAGAGAGAGAGAGAGAGAGAGAGAGAGAGCACATTGCTGCCAGCCCTGATACTACTCTCCAAGATTGGATCAGAGATCTCTGTCTCTCTGTCTCTATCTCTATCTCTGTCTCTGTCTCTCTCTCTCTGTCTCTCTCTCTCTGTCTCTCTGTCTCTCTCTCTCTCTCTCTCTCTCTCTCTGTCTGTCTCTCTCTCATATACACACACTGATTTAGGCAAGTTTAGAAAGCCTGCCAGGCCCGTCATGCTGCGGATGCCCCTTGCTTGCCCCTTTGCCTGGTTCACATTCTCCCTCCCCAATCTAGCTTGACGCAGGTGGCAGCACAGCTCACATTGCCTGTTGTGTCCGTCGCGGGAAGGAAGCTCGGAGTCAGTGACTTGGTTTCAGCTCTTTATTGGGCTCCGGTTACAGCTTAAGCTTGAGGGAAAAACTGCGGCTTTTATTTCCGAGCCACGGCAGTCACGAATGGCACCGCTGAATCTCCCGCGATTAGTTTCCACCAATCGCGGGGATTCGTGAACGGGCCAATCAGTGCGGCTCGCCGACCAATCCGGTCGCCGCGCGCTTTAGCCAATCGCGACGCGGGCTACGAGTATGTAAATTGACTGTACAGAACACCCTCCCTCTTGGTTCGGTCCCACGTAACGTAGTCCCGTAGGTAGGCGGGCTTTGATTGCCTACTTGACTTGCGCAGATTAGTTGTTTGGCTCCCGGCCGGTTCGGTCGGGACCTCTGTTTCTCTTGGCCTTGTCGATGGAACCCCTGGAAGGTGTCGCTGGGCCTTTGTTGCAGCTCCTCCCGGTCTACTCCGGGTTGGTCGAGCTGCGACTTTCGCCGCTCCTGCCTGGTCTTTCCGGGCTGGTTGAGCTGGCCTGGCTGTTTCTTCCTGGTGAGGCTTCGGGCTGGCTGTTGACTGGTGAGTATTGCTGGTTATTTTCTATTCTTTCTTGATCCCCTGTATCTTCCCTCCCCTCTTGGTTTGTGTTAATGGGGTCGTCTGTGTTTGGTTGCGGTCGGTTGTGTTTTTTGTTCTTGATCTTAATTGATCGATGTGGCGTTCCATGTTTGTCCGTCGGTTGTCTGCAGCCGGTAGGAGTGGGGTCCTGTCAGTTGGGTTATAGTTGCCGGTACCCATAGTGGGTCTCCGGTAAGGTTCTTTGCATAGATCATGTCGCCTGGTGCAAAACCCGTGCTTGCTTGATGAGTCCGGGGTTTTTTCCGGGTTGTATGTGGGGTGTAGTCTGTCGAGTGGTGACCTTAGTTTTCTCCCCATCAGTAATTCGGCCGGGCTTTTGTTTGTCGTTGTGTTTGGGGTTATATGTTGTATTAGGAGCATTTTATTTATTTTTTCTTGTATGTCCCCGTGTTTGATTTTTTGAGGGTTCTCTTTGTAAATTGAACCATCCATTCTGCCCTACCATTGGCCGCCGGATGCGCCGTCACTGTCAGTGCATGTCGTATGCCTCGCTCCGCTAGGAATTTTTCGAATTCCAGCGAGGTGAACTGGGGTCCGTTTTCTGACACGATGACATCCGGGAGGCCGTGGGTTGCGAAAAAGCTTGTTTAAGACCTTGGTTACCGCGCCTGTTGTGGTGGTCTTCATGTTGCTTACCTCCAGCCAGTTGGAGTAAGCATCCACCGTGATGAGGAATGTGTTCCCTTTGTGGGCCCGGCAAAATCTATATGGAGTCTCGACCATGGCCCCCTGGGCGTTTCCCATTCTAATATTGGTGCTGGCGGGGGATTTGGTCTGGTTTCTTGGCAGCGCGAGCACTTGGCTACCCAGGCCTCGATCTCCTTGTCCATACCTGGCCACCAAGCGTAGCTTCTGGCCAAAGCTTTAGTCCTCACAATCCCGGGTGCCCTTCGTGTAATAATTTTAATACTTTCCCTTGCAATTTTTCCGGTATGACCACCCTGTCCCCCATAGCAAACAACCTTTCTGTAGTGACAGTTCTGTTTGCCGGTTTCGGAATGTCCTGAATGCTTCATCGTTGTCTTTCTTCTGGCCATCCCTTTTCTACCCAATGTAATACCCGCGCCAGACGCCTGTCTTTATTAGTCTCTCGGGCAATGTCTGACGCGGTTATGGGTAGATCGGGCAATGTCTCTATGCTGAGGGTGGTCGCCGTGGGAGCTGGGTCGTCGCCTCAGGTCAGGAAGCGGCGAGCGGCTCAGCGCGTCTGCATGGGAGATCGTCTTACCGGGTCTGTGTGTGAGCCGGTAGTCGTAGGCGGCGAGGAACTCGGACCACCTTGTCATCCTGGGGGATAGGATGTTCGGGTGGCCTTGTTCCCCGCCAGGATGCCCAGCAGTGGCTTGTGGTCCATGATGATGGTGAATCGGCGGCCGTAGAGGTACTCGTGGAACTTCTTTACCGCTGCGACGATGGCCAGTGCCTCCTTGTCTAAATGGCTGTAGTTTCTTTCGGTTTGCTGAGTGTTCTCGAAAAGAAAGCGATGGGTGGTTCTTTTCCATCCGGAAGTGTATGGCTGAGGACGGCGCCGACGCCAAAGGGTGAGGCGTCGCATGTGACGGCGATGGGTAGGGTCTCATTATACTGAATGAGGATGGCATCCGAGGTGAGCAGGTCTTTGGTGTTCTTGAATGCGGTGTCCTCCCATTTCCCCCAGGTCCATTTGGCCGTCCTGTCCAGGAGCCTATGCAAAGGCTCCGCCGGGTCGCCTTTTGGGGCAAGAACACATTGTAAAAATTTAGCAGTCCCAGAAATGCCTGCAGCTCTGTTTTGTTCTTGGGTGTGGGGGCTTCCTTTATGGCTTTGATTTTGCTTCCGGTTGGGTGGATGCCATGTCGGTCTAGGAGGTACCCCAGGAACTCGACTTGCTCTGTGCATAGCTGGCATTTCTCTTTCTTCACCTTTAGCCCGGCCCCTTTGAATTTTTCTAGTACCTCCCTTAGGCGACCCTCTAATTCTTCCTGGTTGGCTGCCGACACTAATACATCGTCAAAATAGGGGACCACCCCCTTGATTCCTCGCAACAGCCTCTCCATGAGGCTCTGGAAAATTCCTGGGGCCACGCTGACTCCAAACTGGAGTCAGTTACAATGAAACGCTCCCCGGTGGGTGACTATTGTTTGCGCCTCGGCGGTTTCTTCATTGACCGGCAGTTGCTGATAGGCTTGCGCCAGGTCGAGCCGCAAAGACCTTGCCCCCCCAGCGAGTGTAATAGGTGTTGCACTACTGGGACGGGTAGGCGCTTTGTTGCAGGGCGCAGTTGAGGGTGGCCTTATAGTCCCCCGCAGATCCTTACTGACCCATCTGGCTTGACTGGGGTGACTATAGGGGTCTCCCACCGGGCATGGTCGATTGGCTGCAAAACCCCTGTTTGATGAGCTTGTCAATCTGCTCGCTCATTTTCTTCCGGAGTGCAAAAGGCACCCGTCTGGGTTTTAGGCGTATGGGGGCGACATTTGGGTCTAGGCTGAAGGATATAGGGGCCCTCGGTACTTGCCTAGTGTGCCGTCGAATACTTCTTGGAAATCCCTCGCCAGTTGCTGCTCCCAGTCGGCCTCTGTGGTGTGGTTTATTCCCGTGACCTCGATTCCGAGTGGTGCAAACCATTGGAGTCCTAGGAGGCTGGGTCGGTTCCGGTCCACGATAGTCAGGGGAAGCTTGGTGCGGTTCTTGAAAGTCACCTCGAACTGTCCGGTCCCAATGACGGGGATGCGGTTCCCTGATAGTCCTTGATGATCAGCTTCTGGTTCTCCAGTCCTCTTTTCTGGATGTTTGGCACCAGTCGCTGAGTTCTTTCCAGGCGACCATGGAGAGGTAGGATCCGGAGTCTACCTCCATCCGGCATGGCTCGCCCTCGATGCTCACCTCACGTAGACCTTCCGGGCATCAGTGGTTTCGGCATGGCCGATGGTGACCGTCTGGTGGGTTTCTTCTCTCTGGCGGCCTTCCCCGCTCCGCTGTTCTCTCGGTTGTCTCGGCTCCAGCGATTGTCGGCTTGGCGATCTCTGGTCCTCGGGGGTTTCGCCTCGTCCCCGGTTGCTTGGTTCTCGCCGGCGGGGCTGTGTGTCTTTCTGAGTCGGCAGACTCGAGCGATGTGGCCCTTCTTGTTGCAATGCCGGCAGATCGCGCCGATGAACCGGCATTCTGATCGAAGGTGATTTCCCCGCACCGGCGCACTGGTTCCCCGACTTACGACCCCGTTGATCTCGCCGGTCCCATCCTGTTTGTAGCCGGTGGACGTCTTCCTCCTCGTCTGTGGTATCGGAGGCGGAGTCCAGGTCCCCGTGGTGTGTGGTGGTCTCTCGTCGGCTTGCCTCGGGGTTTCAGTGCGGTCCCCGTTGTCTGCCCTCCGAAATCTGGCTGCTGACTTCCGGGTGGCTTCGGCCGCGGAAGCTTCGGCCAGGGCGTCCCGAGGTCGATGTTGCCTTTGCCATCAGTCGACTTTTCAGTGCCTGATCCCTGAGGCCTAGGACCACGCGGTCTCGGAGGACATCGTCCAGGTCCCGGAACTCGCACATCCCCCCTAGGTCCCGCAAGGCGGCTATGAAGTCGCTAATGCTCTCGTCCTGCCGCTGGTTTCGCCGATAGAACTCATCCCGCCGGATGAGGATGGGCACAGCGGGGGCGTAGTGGTTCCGAAGGAGTGGCTCGAGATCGGCCCAGTCCATCGCCTTCACATCCTCGGGCTTCGCGAGGGCTTTGGCCATCTTAAACACTGCGGGCCCGCAGTGTGAGGAAAACGGCCCTTTTCTTCTGCCCGTTCGCATCCTTCAAATTGCTACTTTGAGGAACATTAGGAATCTATCCGTGTACGATTCCCAGTCCTTGGTAGCCGGGTTGAAGGGTGCTGGTGGGGTCATGCTGGCCATCTCGTCGGTCTTTGTCTTCCTCGGGACACATGCTCGGTGGTTATTCTCTGGATCCCACCCTCGTCACCAGTGTTGTGTCCGTCGCGGGAAGGAAGCTCAGAGTCAGTGACTTGGTTTCAGCTCTTTATTGGGCTCCGGTTACAGCTTAAGCTTGGAGGGAAAAACTGCGGCTTTTATTTCCAAGCCGCGGCGTGTCGCATGCCAATGGCACCGCCAGATCTCCCGCGATTAGTTTCCACCAATCGCGGGGATTCGTAACGGGCCAATCAGTGCGGCTCGCTCGACCAATCCGGTCGCCGCGCGCTTTAGCCAATCGCGACGCGGGGCTACGAGTATGTAAATTGACTGTACAGAACATTGCCTTTTCCAAGCCTGCTGTCAGTGAGACTGGGTGCCGGTGAGGACTGGCTTTTTACCTAGCTTTGTCCAGCCAGGGGAAAATGGATGGGGGCCTGGGGAGGAAGCCTGCATCAAACTAGACTGGGAAAGCTGACTGCAAGAGGAAGAGAAGCTAGGTGAGCTAGACTCAAATGCTTCCTGGTTTTCCTCATCCCAGAAGCAGTAACTTCACACTCTCCTCTCTCTTCACATGGGATTACCTCTTCACATGGGATTACCTAGCAGCGGAGAAAGAGAGGGAGAAGGGGACAGTGGCAGTTGCTAGCATTCAGGGGAGGTGCCACACAGAAATGCCACCCCCTTCTCCTTCTCTGTCTCCATTGTTGAGCAATCCCGTACGAAGAAGGGGGCTAGCAGAGAGGGGAAGAGTGCAAGGTTGCTGCTCCCAGGACACATCTGTGTCTGGCTCACCCGGTTTCTCTTCCTCTCTTAACCAGCTTTTTGGAGCCATTTTCAGGCCATTTTTCAGGTCATTTTCAGGACGTTTTTAGGCTGTTTTCAGGCTGATTTTCTGTCCAAAAATGCCCCCCAAACAGCCTGTTTTTATGCACAGAAATGTACATTTCATTTGTTTCTATATCCGATAAAAGGATTTGGTGTTCCATAATAAATGTTTTTTGCTTTGCCTGAATTTACTTGGTGATTTTATTTTTCCAGTGGGCAAAGCCTGGGCTGTTTTTATCTTCGCTCCACTCTCTGTGCTTAGAGATCAGGAGGAGATGGTCCTTGCTCATTGCCTGAACTCTGTCACTCCTTGTGTTCACTGCTTGCCCTCTCTTGGTCATCCTGCCCTCATTCCTCCCTGCCTTCAATCCTAAAAGGCCCTGGTCTGATTTGACCTGCTCCTCCCCACATTCCTCTGAAGCCATCAAAGCCATCCCCTCAATCTCTATCAGCTCCAGCTCCAGCTTGTGTTCCTCCTGTCAGCTAGATCTCCAGCATGGGATTTTCCTATGATGCATGCCTGCTATTGGCTGCCATAGTAATGGGAAGGGGAGGACATGGCATTTGGGTTTGGGAAGTGAGCTGGTGTGGTAAAAACCCATATGAACTAAAAGGGAGGTTTGCTCTCAAGAATTACTGTACTGCTGAGTGGAGTTGTTTATACCCAGTGAAGGCTAACTGTCCTATAACTCCAGATAGGAGAAATACCTGAGGATGAGCTTCACATGACATTATATGGGATGTGGATTGAACATTCAGCCTGGGACCTGGGGGGAGGGCTTTGGGAAAACTTTCAACCTGTAACTTTTGTGTCTTTTGAATCAGATTTTGCCTTATTTTTGCTGCTATAATTTCAAACTCAGTAAAAGTACCTCTTCTCTACTTCAGTGGAGTTGGGGGTTTTCTTTCTTGGGTTTTGAATAGAGGTAGGCCTGACATTAGGCAAGATCTGCTTTATTGGCCAACCCGGAGACCCCAGTCTTCCAAGGGGGCTGAGCACATAATATAAATTCATAGGAGTGACCAGGAACCTTGTGAAACCCTGGAGTTGACCTCTCCCCAGCCACACCAATGCCATGAGGAGATGAAATGGCTGGAGGAGCTGCAGCTCGAGGAGAATCCAGTCCAAGCCAGATGGTCATTGGGCATAGGACGCATGGAAGACCCTGAGAAGCACCCCTCGGGGTGACTCTAACCAGAGGCCAGTGGGGAGATTATGCCTTGCAGGAAGCTGACAAAGAGGACCTCCTGCTGACCCATGTTCTGCAACTTCTACACAAAGTGCTTGAGAGTCGGAGAGCTCAGAGAAGCATGCCCTGCCAGTGTGCGTAGAAGCTGAAGAGGCAACAGGGGGAGCTGCCATCTCTGCATCCCCAGCTGCAATTCCTGTAGCTCAGTAGGGGCTGGCTCTGGCAGCAACTGCCCTGGAAGTCACTGCTACTGCAGCCCAGGTCCCTCCCAGTGGGGGGGGGGGCATCCCCCGAAGGTACCAAATTCCAAAGGGTCCTCAGCTTCTAGTAAAATATGGATAGAATCCCAAAGCCCTGGGATTCTTCCTAGCTCGAGTCTGAAATCATATACAGGAGAGGACTTTGCTTCAGATACAGCCTAAGTGAGTCACCATGGCCCTGGAAGAGGCTAAAGCAGATTGGATGGTCATGCTTCACAACAATAATGCCCCCCAGCAGAAGGATTACAAACAGTTTATAATGGCACTCTGCATGTGGTTCGAGGACCCCCTAGCCAAATGCAAGGTGAGGACCAGGATGAAGACCATAAACCAGGGGCGGAGGTCAATAGCTGAATACAACCAGGAGTTTCATGAATCAGCCTGTGGAAATCGATCTGGCTAGAGACTGGCATCATGGAAGCTGCAGCTGAAGCAAACCTTTCCCCTCTGCCCCCAAAGAAGCTTCAAGAGCTGCCAAAGGTGGGTTAGCAGCCAAACTGAGGTTCACAGCAAGTGTGCTTCAAGTGTGGGAAGGAGGAACACCAAGCAATTGATTGCTTCACCAAGCCAAGCTCCAAGGCAACAACTGCAGGGAGCAAGAAGCCTGAGAAGCATCCAGCAAAGCACCATGAAACAGCACTGAAGTGGGCAGAGGTCATTGAATTCACCCCTCCTGGTCAGGAAGAACAGGGAACTCCAACCACCCCAGAGAAGAGTGAGACCAACTCCAATGATGACCCCCTGCTAAGTCACTGGCTGCTAAGTCAGCATGGCACCCATGACCATCCTAGTGGAGCTGCAGGTGCCTTTGTCTGGTGCCCAGGGGAAGATGCTAGCCCTTTTGGAGGGTGCACCAGATGTGTGATTAGCCCTGAGGTGGTAGAGAAATTGGGACTGAGACTGAAAACACTGAGGGTGTCTATAGCACTTTGCGAACTGGATGGGTCGGTGGCTGGGAAAGGCCCAGCTCACTTTGTAACTGGACTAGTGGAGATGTGGACAGGGGATCACAATGATATTGAATTTCATAGCCTCTGGAATGGAGAGACCCTTCTTGCTTGAATTAACCTGGCTCCGAAAATAGAACCCTCACATGAATTGGAGGAAGGGGCTTTTACAAATCCACTCCACATAGCCAGGAAGAGACGGAGTCAAAACTCCACCCAGAGCCAAGGTTGTGAGGGAGCTTGGAGCTGCAGTGAGTGAGCACTTAGATGGTGAAGAGAACCGCCCCCCAAAAAAATACTGGGACCTCAGGGAGGCACTCAGCTAGAGGGGCTTGGATGTGCTCCCACCCCATAGCCCCACAGACTGCAGCATAGAAATCCAGGGGTGAAACTCTCTAAGCCAAAGTTCTGTGGGAGTTGTGGGCCTTTATTGGCTGCTAGAGCTGTGGGAGCTGTGGGCCTTTATTGACAAGAATCTAAAGCAGGGCTTCATCCAACCAGCTAGGCCATGGGTGGCCACCCCTGTGTTGTTTTGTGAGAAAAATAATGGGTCTCTTCATCTGTGTGTGGACTATAAAGGGCTTAACATGGTGTGTGTTAATCCACTGCCCCTAATGAAGGAATGATGGCTCATCTGGCCAAAGGAAAAATCTTTACTAAGCTGGACTTGAGAGAAGCTTATTACAAAGTCCACATTAAGGAGGGAGATGAGTGGAAAACCCCTTTGGGCTGCTTCAGGGTGCTCCTGTTTGGATTACAAGAGACATCTGCTGTGTTCATGCAATTGATCAATGAGGTGCTGCATGAGCACTTGTACAAGGGGGTCCTGGTTTACTTAGATAACATTCTTATATACACTGAAACTATGAAGGAATATGCGAATTTAGTGCATGTAGTTCTGAAAAAATTCAGGACTGCTGAACTGTATGCCAAATTGTCAAAGTGCGAATTTCACCAGGATAAAATTGACTATTTGTGTTGTATATGTACATGCGCATGCAGTAGGTTTCAGTCCGGTCTGTGAGATGTGCAGGGAAATAGTTTAAATTCATTGGGTAATGGCTGACAGCCCTCTATAAGAGCACTGCAAGCCAGCATGTGAAGCATTCAGATACTATGTAGCTGTTGCTGTTGAATAAATGAAACTGTTACAGATTCTGGCTCCATGTCCATTCATTGCCCAATCTAACACTGGCAACAAAAGTGGGATCAAATGGAAACAGGAGCCGCCTGAACTGATCACTACAGCAGAAGCACTCAAGTGAAATCACCACACATTAGCTGCAACTTCGATCAAACAGAACTATTGGAGATGGCTATGCTGCCACCGTTCACGCCATTCAACCTCACAATGGAAAAGTAGGACTTCTACATAATCCGCTTTGAATGCATTTTGGAAGCCAATGATTTTACTAACATTACTG
This sequence comes from Notechis scutatus, assembly GCF_049901735.1. Classification (NCBI taxonomy): domain Eukaryota; kingdom Metazoa; phylum Chordata; class Lepidosauria; order Squamata; family Elapidae; genus Notechis; species Notechis scutatus. The sequence goes on along the minus strand of NC_142025.1, from coordinate 57,636,376 downwards.
ATAACTGTAAAAGGGCATTATTCCTGAGCCACTGTGGCACAGACATATTTGAGACAGCGAGGGCCCTCATCACACCTCAATCATTACAGATGGTCTCATGGGACACTTTAGAAGACAAACTGTGGGAGCACTATGCACCCAAACCCTTCCGCATTGCCAGGAGGCACACATTCTATCATAGGAATCAAGCTGAGGGTGAATCCATCAACAGATACATGGCAGCCCTCTGGAAAGCAGATGTCAGATCTGTGACCTGCCATTCTTCAATGGAAGAAGAATGGGGGGCAATTGGTATAAGTAATCCTTTTTGATGTAACCTGAATATCTTAAGTCTTGTATTGAATCTGTATAACTTGCACATGATATACAACTGGGGACTGGAGCCCAGATGCCTGGAAACTTGTCGCGTCTTGGAGAGATAGAAAGAGGAGAAGAACCCATAAAAATTCTAGCTCCGAAAGAAACTTCCTGGGAAACTTTTCTCAACTACGTTCCCAGAAAAGGGGGAGGAATTAACATGTTGCTTCTTTGTATTGATGAAATCCATATCAGAATAAGGGAAGGGGTTCTAACTCCCTTTATCTATACTGTATCCCTGGAGGTGTATTAGACCCTGCTTTGACTAGTACCTGGATAACTTCATTTCAATAAAGAATTCCTTTTGTACCCAGCTTTCAGAAGTTCATTCTTATTGTTTGAAGGGGTCTGGGCATCACATAAAGCAGGGTCTGCAATAGTGGCCAACCCGGAGAGGAATTTTTTTTTCTTTCCCAAAAAGAACTTCACTCTACTGAGGGGACCCTGCAAAAATGTCTGAACATAGCAAGAAGCAAGGGGAAGCCCAATGCTGGGGAGAAACTTCAACAAGTACCCAGCCAGACACTGGCTTTGTGTATCCCATCGAAGACATCAAAGTTGCCTGTGAAAGTTCCATGAAGCCCTGATGGTCTGTAGGCATAAGGAAAGAGAGACAGCTGGAATGGAAGAACCAAGGGAGTAACCTTACTTGTGGTAATCATAAACCTGGGTGGAAAATGGAGCTGGAGGCCCTTTCTGATCAGGAAGAATGGGTTAAGATTCACACTGGCAGATGACCAACTGAAACAGTACATAAATTGTCTCATGAGGGAAGCCCTGGAGGGCCTCAATGTGTGGGATAAGCCAGGTTGCCAATGAAGGAGAGCGAGTGAACAAGAAATTGAGAGAACCGAAGCCATCGCCCCTGATCCAGCTGAGAATGATCAAGCAATGGAACAAGCTGGAGGACAAGCAACAGTGCCAGGTACCGGATCCCTTAACATTCCAGAGCAAGGGATTAACCCTGGCCAACTTTTCCCTTGGCTAGGTGAGACAGCATATCTTTCATGAGAGAAGGAGGTATAGGTTGTTTATACCTCTAAAGTCTACACATAATCTTATAGTTCCATCTTTTTTTTCCTTTAAATAGGATTGGGGCTGTGACACGTGGCTTGGCTGGCTCAATGAACCCCCTTGCTAGGTTTTTGTCTATGTATTTGAGCATTTGCTGGGGCATCATGGCATACAGTTTGGGTAGTTTTACCCTGAGGATGATTTCAATGGCGCAATCCATCTCACAGTGGGGGAATAGGACGTTGTACTCGGCCTTGCTGAACATTTCTGCAAGGTCCTGATATTCTTTGGGGATCTATTCGACCTCAGGGGTTTGTCAGAGGTGGCTGCCAATTGTTCTGGTGGGGCCTTGGGGGGTTTTCCTTTGTGGGTGATGCTTCTATTTGCTGGTGCAGGAATGGTTGGGGTCCTCTAGTTATCCTCAGCCTCCGGGTGCCCCCTTGCCACCAGACGGCTGAGTCCCACTTGTCTAGCCAAGAGAGCCCCAGTATGACTGCACCTGTCATTTGGGGGGCTATTATGAATCGAATTGCTTCCCAGTGGTCCAGTAGCTCTAGCCTCACTTGTCCAGTCAGATGGGTGGTGTAGGCTCCCCCCAATAGTGACCCATCGAGCTGTTCGAATTTGATTGGATGGGCCAGTCTCTTCGCTCTAATCCCCAGTTTCAGGACCGTAGCTAGGTTAATCAGGTATCTAGTGCAGCCTGAGTCTATTAGGTCTTAAAAAGTGTCCTGGGTCCCTGTTTTTGGGCTGTGAGGCATATAGGGAGGATGAAGGGGTGGATTGGTTCACTTACAATTGGGTTGTTTTCACCTTCATCCTCACTGCCATAGGGATCCGGCGATTGGTCATCCTTCGGCTGGGTGGGGAGGGATCTCTACAGTTTGGAGGGCTTTTCAGGACATGTTGGCTGCATGCATGGGGCCAAATTCCAGTCACACTCTGGGTGGTGGCTCTGGCTTGGGTTTTGGAGCTGGGATTGTACGTGCTGATGCAATGTGGCCCGTCCCTCTGCTTGTGTAGCATTTCAACTGGCTTTGTGGGAGGATTGATTTTGAGGCTGGCTGTGCTGCTGCAGCCTCCTGTCAGCCAGATGGTCTCCCGTCTGATTGGTCTCTCTCCTTGGTATCCAGTTGCTTCTGCATGTCATTGGCATGCAATCTGCAGTCAACTTTTATGGCTACTCAAAACCACTTGGTTTGGAATGTCGTGATAGGTGGTTACTTGGCCAATTTTCTTGTCCAGAAAAAGTGAACTAATAGTCACTCTGGCAAAGGGGGTAGCTTCCCCACAACTCTTCTGAATTCATGGATGTGTTCCTTAATGGGTCACCCTTTCTACTTTAGGTTTTGAAGCTCATCCTCCATGCACTGATCCTCCTCCACCTCATTAAATTTGGCTTCTAACTCTTGCAGGAAGTCGTCAACATCTTGCAGCTTGGGGGCTCTCCTCTAATGGAGGGCTGCTAGCCATACCTTTGCTTCTCCCTCTAGTCCCCTGGCAATGGTATTCACCATTGTGCGACAGGTAGAGATGGCCATAGCACTCTAGGTGGACCCTAGCAGAATCAAGGAATAGAGCCAGTTGATCTAAGTCCCCATTGAATTTCCCCCTGAATCGGGACAGTTCATTCATCGCTGCTTCTCCCTCATCATGTTGTTCCCTGTATGCCTGCACTTGATGTGTTTGGCGATCTCTCTCAGCTCTAGTTCATGGGGGGATACTCACCTTGGGCAGATTGCCTCTTGCACAGAGGAGCCACCAGCAGCAGCCTTGGGTTCATTCTCCTTCTAGTGGGTGGAGAAGGGGGGCTGCATTCCCATCTGCTTCTGCTCACTTCAAAGGGCTCAGTTGCAACCGCCTCTCTTTTGGGTGGCACAATGCCCCCTTATCATGAAGGGTGGTTTGGTCAAATTTCTCCCTCAACTGCTCTAAAGATCCCTCCAAGGGTTTCATCAGAGTTTTTGGGAGTCTGGCCTGTATCCAATCCCTCATCCATTCCAATCTTCCTAACTCACTCAGGGGTTTTCCCCAGCCCTGGGCTCTGGGTTGGGGGAGCTCAACCTCAGCTGCTTTAGGGACTTTTTTCCACCAATACTCATCCCTTTTCATCCGAGATGGGCATCTTGGCTGTCTTGGCTTTGGTGTCCAGGGAGGGCTGCAATTTGGTTCTGATTGGGCTGCTGGTTCCTGGAGTTCTCTGGGTGGGGGCAAGTTCTACCCTGCACTGGGTTGCCTGGAGCAGGCTATCTTAGGATAGTCCACCCTCTGCCATGGGAGCCTGAGTTTCTCTCCATGCACCCCCACTCTATTCCCTGAATGGAGAGTCCGAAGCTCAGGAATCCCCATCATTTTTATTAGTTTTGAGAGACTTGGCTTGCTGTCAGGGTTCTGACCGATACTCTAATTAAATCATGAGCCTCAGGCCAAGCTTCAAAAAACATCTAGTTATCTATTAGGAGTTTCATGTCAGCACTTTGACCTCACTTAATTCATACCTTGGTTCTAACCCTGTTTCCTCCTTCCCCCAAAGTATGTCATCAGTCACATTCCCCAATGAAGCAATTTCACGGGTTGTAGAAGTCACTCCTTCTGGCCACTGTGGATCTCCATGGAGATGACCTTGAGGTTGCTGGCAGGAATGTGCTTTGTTTTGACTGAAATGCAAGTTCCGCAATGCAACTGCAAGGCTCAATTCCCCATCCCTCTGCCTATGGCAACTTGAGAGCAGGTCAGGAATGCTTCACAAGTTGACAAACTCAAGTATAAAGGGGTATTAAAACCTAATAGGCCCAGTTTGTTCATCAAAGGAATGTAAGGAATTATTGTGTTGAATGCCAAACTAAAATCAACAACCAGCATTCGCATATGAGTATTCTTTTTCTCCTGTTGCACCAAACTAAAATGCACAGGAAAGTGCATCATCTATAGAGCAGTTCTTCCGATAGGCAAACTGTAACAAGTCAAATATAGGGGAAAGCATGAAACTATATAGTCCTTTGCCAATCTGTCAAAACACTTCATCATAATGGTAGTGAGTGAGAAAAAGAAATAATACAGAGAACTATACAAAGAAGAACAAGTGGAGACAAGAGATAGAAGAATACCTAAAGAAAATGGAATTACCCAAAGTGCTCAGAGAAACTAAAATGATGTTGGAAGGGAAAATTACAATTATGGGATTAATAGAAGCAATACAAAGACAAAACAATGGAAAAGCACCAGGACCGGATGGCCACCAGAAATGTATAAAGCATTACAGGATACTATAAGTGACGTGTTATTAGAAGTTGTAAATGAAATTTTGATTAAAGCTAAAATACCTAACTCATGGATGGAAGCATATATTACCCTCATACCAAAAGAGGATACTCATATACAACAAGTGAAGAACTATAGGCCAATATCGTTGTTGAACTCGAATTATAAGATATTTGCGTCAATAATGGCTGAAAGATTGAAGAGATACCTAAATTACTTTATACACACAAATCAAAATGAATTCTTACCTAAGAGACAAATAAGAAACAATATGAGAATAATTTTAAATACGTTGGAATATTATGAAGCACATCCTGAGAAGCAGAGGGCACTGGTATTTTTGGATGCACAAAAGGCATTTGACGATGTGAATTGGCAATTTATGTTGATACAAATGAAGAAAATGGAATTTGGGGACAGATTTATAAACATGATTAAGACTATATATTATAAACAATATGCAAAGGTATTGATTAATGGAGAGTTGACTGCGAAAATACACATTGAGAAAGGAAAAAGACAGAGATGTCCTTTGTCACCATTGTTGTTTATATTAACTTTAGAAGTGCTAAATAGAGCTGTTAGGGAGGATAAAGAGATAAAAGGGATGGAAATAAGGAAAGAGGTGTACAAATTACAAGCATTTTCAGATGAGTTGGTTTTTATATTAGAAGAACCTCTAGGAACAGGACCTAAGTTGATAAATAGATTAGAGGACTATGGGGAAATGGCTGCATTAAAAATAAACAAAGGGAAAGCAAACATATTGGTGAAAAATAAGACAGAGAAACAGAAAAAAGAATTGACAAAGGGTACAGACATTCAGATTGTTAAAAAAAGTTAAATATTTAGGAATACAATTGACAGCGAAATGTGGAATAATTAAAGAAGATAATTATTATAAATTGAAACAGCAGATAAAAACAGAGTTAGAAAAATGGGACAATATGCAACTTTCATTAACAGGAAGAGTGACGGTGATTAAAATGAATATATTGCCTAAAATACTATATTTGATTCAAACAATTCCGATAAAGTTAGAAAAAGACATTAATAAAATACTGTTGAAATATATATGGCAAGGAAAGAAAGCACAGATTAATATGAAAATGTTACAGGATGTGTCAGATCCATGTATCTGTCATTTCTTCAGTGGAAGAAGAAAAGGGGGGCGGAGTCTGATAAAACTTTTCTTGATGTAACCTGAATATATTTAATCTTATATTGAATTTGTATAACCCACACATGATACAATGGAGGGAAAAAAGCCAGATGGCAGGAACCTATCACCTCTGAGAGGCATAGCCAGGAGATGAGAAGAACATAAAAATTCCACAGTGAGATGTGTCCTGGGAATCTCTGGAAAAGTTCGTTCTAAAAAGGGGGTGGAGGGAAATTAGGTATGCCCTGGGAAACTGTGAAAAAGATCGTTTCTACAGAAGAGGTGGAGGGGGAATTAACATACTGGCTTTTGTTTCACCAAATACACATTGAGATGAGGGGAGGGGTTTCTAAACTCCCTTATATATCCCGGTATGCCTGAGGGACCTCAGACGCTGCTTTGAACTCCTACATGAATTGTCGTATCTCAATAAAGGATTCCTTTTGATACATTTGGTTTTCAGAAGTTCATTCCTATTAATTGAATGGGAAAAAGTTCTGTAGCCTGACATAAAGCAGCGTCTGCAATAGAGGTCAGCCTGGAGAGGAATTTTTTTTTAAAAAAAACCTTCATTCTACCGAGGGGACCCTACAAGAAAGGAAAATGTCTGAGCACAGCAAGGACCAAGAAGAAGCCGAATGCTGGGGAGAAACGTCGACAGTTACCCAACAAATACTGACTCAGTGCACCCCATCGAAGATAGCGAAGCTGCCTAAGAAACCTCCACAAAGCCCCAGTGGTCTATAGGCGTCGGAAAGAGAGACAGCTGGGACAGAAGAACCAGAGGAGGAACCTTCACTCGTGGCAATCGTAAACCCGGATAGAAATTGGAGCTGGAGGCCCTATCGGATCAGGAACGATGGGGTGAGGAGCCACCGGCTGATGACCGACTGAGACAGTACATAAATCACCTTATGAAGAAAGCCCTGGAGAACCTCGAGGTGAGGGATGCAACCAGGACGCCAATGCAGGAAAGCGAGGGAACCAGAAAATGAGAGAACCCGAGCTGCCACCCTGGATTCAGCTGAGAATGATCGGGCAGCAGGACAAGCTGAAGAACCAGCAGCCATACCAGGTAACCAACCCCTAAATGCCCCAGAACAGGGGATTAACCCTGGCCAACCCAAAGACATACAACTGCAGAGGAAGGTCCCACCCTTTGGAGTAAAATTCAATGGGGACCCCCAGAAATTGGGATTTTTCATGGTGCAAGTCCTCACCTACATGCAAGAATATGGGCAGAATTTCCAAACCCAGGGATCCTGAGTACGAGTCATCACCATGGCCCTTGAAGGGGCAGCAGCCAGATGGATGGTGACGCTCTGCAACATCAATGTCCCAGAATTAATTAACCTTGACTGCTTCATGATGGCCCTATGCCACCACTTTGAAGACTTTCTCACTGATAGAAAAGCCCGAGACTGCATCAGAGTCATAAAGCAAGGCCGTTGTCCGGTAGCTGAATACACCGAGGAATTTCGTGACCTGGCTTGCCAAGTCAACTGGCCAGAGGATATCCTAGTCTGTTGGTTCTAAGATGGACTAAATGATGACCTATACGCTGCCTGCCTGGCTTGTGGGGCCCCAAACCTGTTCCATGAATAGTACATGATGGCAGAGGAGGCAGAGATAGACATGACTCATAACTGGTACCACAGTGGCAAGTTTTGGAAAAGATCCCCACCCCTGGGAAATTTTCAAACCCCAAACCACCATGACTCCAAGAACATCTGGTTGCTTTAAGTGTGGAAAGGAGGGACACCACGCAGCAGAATGCCATTTGAAGACCCCTGCCAGAAAGCTAGACCACCCAGCAGGGGGGAAACCTGGAACATCCAGTCCTTGAGGAAAGAAGACTGGCCTGAGAGGCCAACTAGTTGGGGGATTCCGATCCCCCCCAACTCAGAGGGAGGAAGAACCCCCAATGCTCCAAGGGGACCTGAGCCAGTCCGAAAGCGATCCGGAAGATGACCCACTGGTAAGCAACCCAATTGAACCAATCACTCTACCCCTAAGACTGTTTATCCCAAGCCAAGGGAAGGGGGAGGAAGTCTCAGCATTGCTGAATTTGGGATGCACCCAATGCCTAATAAATCCCTCCCTTGCAGAGAAATTTGGGATCCAACTGAAAGAAATGGAAAACCCCATTGCTTTCTGCCAGTTAGATGGAACTACAGCAGAGTGGGGAAAGCCAGCTAGGTTTACCACAGAACCATTGAAAATAAGACTAGGGAACCATAGTGAGATGCTCACATTCATTGTAGCCCCAGGAATGGAAGAGCTGCTAGTCCTAGGTCTCACATGGCTGCGGAAATGGAATCCAAAAATAAATTGGAAGAGAGGAACTGTGCAATTCCAGAGAGACGTAGTATTTGCAAACAGTTCAGAGGAAAGGATAAAGAAAGGAACAGAGAACAGAGAGTTAGCCATGACCGGACAGTCGGCTGAACCAATTAACACCCCCAATGAGTACCAGGATCTGGCCCAAGTATTTAGCAAGGAAGCTTGTGATGAACTCCCACCCCATTGCGCCACAGACTGCGCTATCGAAATCCTACCAGGGGCTAAACTCCCAAAACCACAAATGTACTGCATGTCTCCCAGAGAATTAAAAGAACTCAGAGCATTTATTGACCAAAATTTTAAAAAGGGTTTAATTGAACCTGCCTGACCAAAAATAGCTGCCCCAGTGTTATTCCGTGAAAAGAAAGATGGCTCCATGCGCTTGTGTGTGAATTACCAAAAATTAAACACAATTTGCATAAAGAATATGTATCCACTCCACCTCATGAAGGACATGTTAGCCCACTTCTCGAAAGGAATTTTTTTTTCAAAGTTAGACCTATGGGAGGCATATTACCACATAAGAATAAAGGAAGGGAATGAGTGGAAGACAGCTTTTAACACACCATTGGGATGCTACCAATTTAAAGTGTTCCTCTTTGGACTGCAAGGAGCGCCTTCCGTGTTTATGCAATTGATCAATGAAACCCTTCAAGAATTTTTATATAAAGGGGTTCTAGTGTATCTTGATGATATTTTAATCTACACGGAAACGATGGAAGAACACATCAAGCTACTCATGCAGTCCTCACAAAACTCTTAGACGCTAAACTATATGCAAAACTCTTTGCTGCAATGATGACACTATTAAAGCCAATCTCTTTAACACATTCTTTGTCCCAGTATTTGTAAACAGCAATGGATTATGCCCAGTATTTCTTAGTTGAACCACAGAGAACTACAATGATCTAATACATATCGATTTTACAGAAGACAATGTTGAAAAAGCACTACGCAATCTAAAACCATCTCTAACAATTGGACCGGATGGAATATGTGTGTACTTCTTAAAAAAGCTATCCATTGCCATAGCCGAACTTCTAAGCATAATCTTTGAAAAATCTTTCAGGACCAGCTCCGTGCCAAAACTATGGTCACAAGCCACTGTCATCCCCATCTTCAAAAAGGGAGACCCCAGCCTAGTTGAAAATTACAGACCAATCTCTTTATGCTGCGTCACCTGTAAAGTCATGGAATCAATTATTAACCAATCCATCATCCTCCACTTAGAAACAAACAACCTACTCTCTAATAAACAATTTGGTTTTGGGAAAAAGCTATCATGTAATCTGCAACTCTTACACTGCAAAAACATATGGACTATACAATTCGATCAGGGCAAAGCAATAGATGCAATCTACATAGACTTCTGTAAAGCCTTTGATTCAGCGATACATGAAAATCTACTCCTAAAACTAAAATCTTACAGTATCTCTGGACAACTGCATAACTGGATAGAAGCATTCCTGTCAAACAGACAACAAATGGTCAAAATTGGGAGCGTCCTATCAAATTCTGTACCTGTCAACAGTGGTGTCCCCTAAGGCAGTGTTCTAGGACCAACTCTTTTCATACTCTACATAAATGACCTCTGTGATCATATCAAGAGCAACTGCGTTCTCTTTGCTGATGATGCAAAACTATTCAACACCACAGACAATACTGCTACCCTTCAAAAAGACCTTGACTATGTATCAGAATGGTCAAACAAATGGCAACTTCAAATCTCAACAAATAAATGCTCCATCCTACATATTGGCAAAAAAAAAATCAGAAAATAAAATACAGGCTGAATAGTCAAGACCTTGTTGATGATCCAAATTCTGTCAAGGACCTTGGAGTACTCATCTCTAATGACCTAAGTGCTAGAGCCCACTGTAACTACATAGCCAAAAAGGTGTTAAGAGTTGTTAACCTAATCTTACGCAGCTTTTTCTCTGGTAATATTACACTAATAACTAGAGCATGCAAAACATTTGCTAGACCAATACTCGAATACAGCTCATCAGTCTGGAACCCACATTACGTCTCTGATATTAACACAGTTGAGAAAGTCCAGAAATATTTCACAAGAAGAGTTCTCCACTCCTCTACTCATTGCAGAATACCTTATGCCACCAGACTCGAAATTCTAGACCTAGAAAACCTAGAACGACGACGCCTTCGGTCCGATCTAAGTATAGTATATAAAATCATACATTGCAATGTCCTACCTGTCAATGAATATTTCAGCTTCAACCATAACAACACAAGAGCAAACAATAGATACAAACTCAAGGTTAATCGCACCAAACTTGATTGCAGGAAATATGACTTCAGCAACAGAGTGGTCAATGTCTGGAATACTCTACCTGACTCTGTGGTTTCTTCCCCAAACCCCAAGAACTTTAACCTTAGACTTTCTACTATTGATCTCACCCCTTTCCTAAGAGGTCTGTAGGTGGCGTGCATAAGCACACCAACGTGCCTACTGTCCCTGTCCTATTGTTTCTTTTATTTTTTTATTTTTCTTATATGTATCCATGTATCCATAACTATATTTTTACTTATACCTATTATCTTGTAAACAATTGACAAAAATAAATAAATAAATAAATAAATAAATAAATAAATAAATAAATAAATAAATAAATAAATAAAATGCGAATTCCACTAAGAAAAAAATGACTACTTGGGGTATAGAATATCCCATGAGGGAATAGAGACAGACCCACAGAAAGTAAAAGCTGTAATGGACTGGGACCCACCGCACACCTGCAAACAACTGTAAAGCTTCCTGGGGTTTGCGAACTTTTATCACCAATTCATTCCAGCTTTTGCAAACATCGCCCTCCCTATCACAAACTTGCTAAAAATGAAGGGGGGGGAGAAACCCAAACCAAGGCAACCCCTTATCTGGACAATGGAATGCCAAGCAGCATTCGAGAAATTCAAACGTCTGTACTCAGCAGAACCGGTCCTTAAGCACCCAGACCCTGTGCTACCTTTTGTCACCAAGCAGACTCTAGTGATGTTGCAGTTGGAGCAGTCCTCCTCCAAAAGAATGGAAGTTGTCAATTACAGCCATGCACTTCAAGAAACTGACAGAAACCGAGCAAAGATGGGCCATTGAGGTAATAAAACCGATGATCCAACCGACCCAACTAGTAGCCAAAGTAATTACCCGGGCACAAGAGAAAAAAAAATCATTCCTGACTGAAGACACAACGATGTCAATATTTAAGGAGGCACTACTTAAGGATGATTGGCTCCATGCTAACAAAAACACTTGTTTACTCAAAGATGGATTGGCTTGGGTAGAAAACAAACTTTATGTCCCTGCAAGCCAGAGAATGGACTTCATGAAATGCTGCCACGACTCCAAAATAGTGGGACACTTTGGGTTTGTAAAAACCCTGCACCTCATCAAAAGACAATTTTGGTGACCGTCCCACAAAAAGGACATTGAAAACTATGTTGTGAGCTGCCCACCTATGCTGCTGCAAAGTGAAGACAAGGAAAATATCCTGGACTTTTACAAACAGTAGCAGACCCTTCTGCACCCTGGAAAGAGATCTCTATGGACTTTATAGTGGAGCTTCCAGAAAGTGCTGGAAATACTGTCATTTGGGTTGTAACTGATTTTTTTCCAAACAGGTTCACTTTATTCCATGCCAAAAGATCCAAACTGCCAAGGCATTGGCAAAGATGTTCTTAATACACATTTATCGCCTTCATGGAGCTCCCCAATGGATTATCTCAGATAGGGGTGTTCAGTTCACATCCAAATTTTGGCGGGCATTTTTAAACCTATTAGGCTCCACCCAGGGGTTGTCGTCATCAAGTCATCCTGAAACGGATGGCTCGACGGAGAGAGTTAACAGCATATTAGAACAATATTTAAGATGCTTTATTAATTACCAACAGGACAATTGGACTGGCCTTCTTCCTTTTGCAGAGGTAGCATACAATAACTCAGTCCATAGTAGCATGGAGTTCACCCCATTCCAGATAGCCACGGGCCAAGAATTCAACCCCATGCCGGAACTACTCACCAAAGATCCTGAAATCCCCTCCCTTAAGGAGTGGATGGATAACTTACAAGCCCTGTGGCCAGTGGTAAGATTATCTTTATAGGAAGCTAGAGCAGTTTTCAAAACTCAAGTAGACAAAAAACGTTGCGAACCTAAAACTTTCAAGATTGGGGACCGTGTATATTTGTCCACAAAATTCTTAAAATCATTACAACCCTCTAAGAAATTAGGACCAAAATTCATTGGCCCATTCCCCATCTCCAGAATTATTAATCCTGTGATGGTTGAGCTTCGACTTCCAAAAACACTTAGGCAGATTCATCCAGTATTTCACTGTAGCTTGCTCAAACCAGAGATCACTTCAAACCTCAGACCCCCCCACACCTCCAACCCCCATCATGGTACAACATTTTGAAATTAAAGATATCCTTGATTCACGCACTCATTGTGGATCCACACAATATTTAGTAGCTTGGAAACACCTTCCTTCCTCAGAAAATGAGTGGGTAGCCAAACGACATGTAAAAACACCCACATTACTATGAACGTTCCACCTAAAATACCCTGATAAACCATCCTGAATTGCAAACGCATGATTTTTTGTTTTTTCCAGGTAGACCTATCTGTTTTTTTAAGGAAGGCACGATGTCAGATCCGTGTATCTGTCATTTCTTCAGTGGAAGAAGAAAAGAGGTGGGGGGGAGATTGATAAAGAAATCTTTTCTTGATGTAACCAGAATATATTTAATCTTATATCGAATTTGTATAACCCACACATGATACAATGGAGGGAAAAAAGCCAGATGGCAGGAACCTATCACCTCTGAGAGGCACAGCCAGGAGATGAGAAGATCATAAAAATTCCACAGTGAGATGTGTCCTGGGAATCTCTGGAAAAGTTCGTTCTAAAAAGGGGGTGGGTGGAAATTAGGTATGCCCTGGGAAACTGTGAAAAAGATTTTTCTACAGAAGGGGTGGAGGGGGAATTAACATACTGGCTTTTGTTTCACCGAATACACATCGAGATAAGGGGAGGGGTTTCTAAACTCCCTTATCTATCCCTGTATGCCTGAGGGACTTCAGACACTGCTTTGAACTCGTACATGAATTGTCTCATCTCAATAAAGGATTCCTTTTGATACATTTGGTGTTCAGAAGTTCATTCTTGTTAATTGAATGGGAAAAAGTTCTGTAGCCTGACAGGATGCTAGAACCAGAGGAGGATTTTGCTTACCTAACTGGGAGATCTACTATCAGATCACAGCCTTAACATGGATGGAAGAATGGATACTGTTGCGGAATAAAAAAAATTACTAACGTTGGAAGGACATGATTTACAAATGGGGTAGCATGCATTTTTATGGTGTAGAAAAGGGAAAACACATAGGTATTTTCAAAGATGTCATCAGGGATGCATTGTTACATATATGGGGGAAAACTAGGGAGCAACACTATATGAAGATACCACAATGGAAGCACTTGTATATCCACAATGGAAGCACTTGTATATTCAAATGTTTGTAAAATGGGAAGTGTTATTAGATACAAAGATATTTTAAATGAAATGGGTGAGCCAAAACAAAATGAGAAATAAATGAACAAGGATTAGATATAGAATGGTATTTATATATGCAGATACAAGCAAGGTATGAAAAAGACATTAAAGATGAAGGAATTAATAAAGAATTGACAGAATTTGATAAAATACTAACAGGAACAGAGGATAAACTTATTAAAAGATTATATTGTTATTTATTAGGTGCAAGCTGGAAGAAGAACAAGTTAAAGAAACCATGACAGTATGGGCATTTTTTTTTTTTTGGATATTCTATAGAATTGGATAAATTACAGAAATTATGGGATAGGAATTATAAATTGACTATATCGACAGCATACAAAGATAATTTGCATAAGATGTTTTACAAATGGCACTTAGTGCCAGCAAAATTAGCGAATATGTTTAAAGATAAATCAATTAAATGTTGGAAATGCCATCAAATACCAGGAACATATTACTATATGTAGTGGACTTGTACAGAAGCTAAAAGGTATTGAACTAAAATACACACATGGTTGAAAAAAATGATTAAACAACATATAGATTTGAAGCATGAAATATTCCTATTAGGAATGGTACCAGAAGGTTACAGTAAAGAAAAGACTTACTTAATTATACATGTTTTAACAGTGGCTAGAATTTTATTTGCCCAAAACTGGAAGAATGATAAGATAGAGGGAAAAATAATTGAAAACTACTTGAATGTGCAGAAATGAATAGACTGACACTAGAAATTAAAGAAAAAGAAGAATCTGAATATTATATGGTATGGGATCTGTTTTATCAATGTATAGAAAATAGAACAAATTAAAAGGGATTGGATGTATCTGTAGAGTAATGAGAGAAATTAATGTAATAGATTTCATTTATATTATTTATATGAGAATGTGATTGTTATAGGTGATAATTTGGTTATTACACTTGAGAATATAAAGAGCCGAACTGAAGCCATTTTGTGTTCGCAGTCTGAACTTTTAAAGTTCAGAACATTTATGTAATGTGTTTTCTGCTAGAAATTATACAAGATTTCAAAACTATGTACTTGGCATAAGTTAGAGGTATGTGCTGGGACGCTCTGACATTAGACGTCACATTAAGAGATATTATTGGTTTCCTTATAATCTTCTGGAATTTGAATAACAGGAAATCTGACTACAATGAGAATGTTGGGAGTTTTCCATGGAAGGTTAGAACTTTCTTATGAAAACGTTGTATAACTTCCATATATGGAAAACAGGAAGTGTTATGTAACCATGTGATTTGATAAACCTATATAAGCTGTATTCACTAAATGGAAGGGTCTCCTTCCTCCTAGAAAATGGTTTTTTTCTGGAGTAAAGGGTCCATACTGCTGTATTTTCCCCAACAAAGCATCCTATGGATCAGATTATCAAGTCTGTTGATTCATTTTTATGTACTTCTCACAATTTTGACGAACTGCCAGGAGATAGATGGTTTTTTTTCTTCCTTTGGATGGATGGTTTTTCAGGACTGTAATGGTGCCTCTCCATTGGGTTTGTGGAGGCAGTTGCTGGATCTTCCACCCAAGGGAGGGAAAATCGCTCTTAAACCTATGTTTGACTGACTGATAATCTATGATCATAGGAGTTTGGAATGGCCAAAGTTTGGTGCACCGGGGCTCAGGTGAGCTGAATCTAATTAGTAACTTTTAAAACTTTTAAAATTGTGTTGCAACATTTCCTATATCATTTTGGGATTGTTTAGAGGGATAGTGGTTGTCTGAGAATGATTTCTGGTTGACGTGTGTGTGTGAGTTTACACTGTTTTTTCTTTTCTCTTTTCTCCCTGTCATATTTTGCGTTAAGGGGGATTAGACTTTTTTTGTTTCATAAGAACAAGATGTTTGTAAAGTTCCAGAGTTCTCTCCTTTTGGAGAGTTGGTTCAGCTTTTGGCTGCTGGTATTTAAGTATTAACCTCTTGATGAATGACACAGATTGTATGGCTGGAATAGCTGAATTATGTTTGAAACTGTCCAAATTTGGGGAGTGTAATGAAATGTGTATTGGTTTGATGCCTTAAAAGTTGTGTTAAACAGTTAACTGTTAACTCTTTGTATTGTCTCTTTTAATGCTGTGTTGAAGAGTTAAAGAGGTTAGATGCCCAGGTGATTTATGTTGATCTGTGATATGTGGAAGAATCTTTCCCCTCTTAGTAAGAGATTTTATTAGGGAGGGGGAGCCTCTAGAATATGCTAGCTGTTTATGCTCATCTCCCCTATAATTTGTTCCAGCTGTTTCAGATGCAGCTGAGGGGGAGAATTAAGGGGGGCTGTTTCACAGTGTGGTGAGTTGAAACATGAGCTAGTTTTGTAAGAGAGTTGAAGGATTTTATGTTTTGAATAGTTATAAAATTTAAGACAAAGAAATTTTATTCATAGTGCAAAATGCCTAATAGTCTTACAGTTGAGGGGGGTTCCTGTGAGAATTTTTGTAAATGTGTTACTTACTTCCTCTGTTTTGAGGAATTATAAGTGGTCTATGCTGTCATTGCAAAGTGTTCTGATAAGGAGTTGTTCCCTGGTTCCAACATTTATATTTTTGTGGAGTTGCAGCATATTTTGATTATTTGTTTACTCCAGAAGGGATATAGATACTATATTACTCGTACAGCCTACTGCAGGAAATACCTGGTAATATACTGGCTGGAATAGTCAGGGCGGTTAAGTACAAGGTGTTAAAACTGATGTGCCATGAGGGCGGAATCTGGTTAGAGTTTTTTTCTTAGATAGATCAGTTAAGAGATGAATCACCAGCTAAATTCTTAAATAGAATTAGGGATAGTTTGAATAAGTATTCTGTTTCTGCTTCAGAGACACCAGAATACTAAGCATTAGTGAAATTGTAGTTTGTGACAGAGGCCACGAAAGTTTTTTTTAAAGTTGTGATGCAATGAAGTCTTGTCAGTTAATTAATGTTTTCTGTGTTCGAAGCTGTTACGAAGCTAGAGAGAGAACAGAGTATAATAAGTCAGATGGACTTGGACTTGCAATAGTTAATAATAATCACAGGATTGGAGCTTCATATACTGGAAGTATACTGTAGTATACTGGAGAAGGGGAGAGAATAGGATTCTTTTCCTGGAACAGAAATAGCTGCTAAAGAAGTAAGCAGTGTTTTGCTTGTGGCATTTTGTGAGAAATTTGCCCGGATAAGCAGAGAATGCAGCAGAGGCTGTATACCCTAATTGAAGATTAGGGGGGTCAAAGGCTTTTAACACTTGCATCTCATTGGGAGTTTTTAGTGAGACTTGAGGAAAACGATTGTGTTTTCTTGATAGATACTGGTGTAGCCAGAATTTCTTTGAATTTACCTGAGGGTATTACCCAAGTAGGGAAAACTATGATGTATCTGGTGTTAAGGGAGAGCCTTTTGATGTTGCTATTGTTGAAAATGTGTCTCTGCAAGGAGGACACTCTGAGATAACAGTGGATGTTATGTATATACCTGAAGCAGGTATGAACCTTTTAGGGTGGGATGCTTTGTCCTTATTAGGTTGTGCTTATCTTTCTGAAGATAAGTGTACTGTTCGTATATTGACTGATGAACAGGAGAGATTTATAGATCTATAGATCCCATAGTGTGGGAAGTGAAAGGGAATAGAGGTGTTTTGAATATTGCACCTGTGGAGGTGATATTGAGCCAATGAGGCGGAAACAATGTGATATTTCCCAGGAAGGGAGATGTGGCTTGAAGCCAGTGATAGAGTCCCTGTTAGGGGATGGGCTAATTGAGCCTGCAATGTCACATTACAATATACTTACATTACCTGTAGAGAAACCTAATGGTTTTTGATGTCTACTGGTTGGTTTCATATAATCACTTGGTGATTATTACTCCAGACCCCTATACGTTGTTAGGGGGAATTCCATATGAATACAGGTATTTTAGTGTGATAGATTTGAAAGATTTTTTGGGGGGACTTGCCCAGTAGTGAGGGCTGATCCAGACACACATCAAACTTGACAGTATCGATGGTGTGTTTTACCGAGAGGGGTTCTTAGAAAGCCCTATTTTGTTAGGACAAGCATAGAACAGGTCCTTGGGGGTTTTGAATCGCTTGTGGGTATAAAGGTGTTACAGTATGTGAATGGTTTGTTGGTATTAGGTGGGAAGAAGAGAGATGTGGAGAAAGGTGTAAATGCTTTGTTAGATTTCTTAGGACAATAGGGCCTGAGAATTTTAAGGAAGGAATTGTAATATGTAGAGTCTGACTTAAGACATTTGATTAGATATGGAAGCAAGAGTATCAATCCAGAGAGAGGATTGAGGGGAATAGTTAGATAATCTATACCGAGAACTAAGAGAGCTCCTGTGTTGAGTTTATCTGAGTTAAAAAAAAACCTTTCCATTTGTTTGTAGCACTGGAAGAAGTATAGCTAAAGGTGTTTGTTCTAGCTCAGGTGTGAGCTGGGAAAACGAAACTTATAGTGTTTTTTTTGTTGTTGAAAATTGATGGATTCAGTAGTGCATGATTGGCCTTTGTGTATATAGGCAGTAGCTGCTATGGCTATGGCTATATTCGTGAGAGGAAATAGGAAGATGACTTTTGGAAGTGCTTTAGTAGTACGTGTTTTAATGCAGAAAGCATATGTGGTTTACATATGTTAGATTTTTAAAGCTATTTTATTGTCAAGAAGGATTTGTTCTTTCAACTGACAGGAATTTAAATTCAGTTGAATTCCTTTTGGGAGAGCGACAGGAATGGAAGATATACATGATTGTATTGAAGTTCCAGATTTACAGACAAAGGTGAGAGAAGATTTGGAAGATATCCCAATAGAGGGAGGTATTAATTTGTTTATTGATGGATCTTCTCGAAGTGGAGAATGCTTATCTGTTGAGTATTCTGCTTAAGTGTGCGAAGTGTTTGCTTTAGTGCAAGCTTTGAAACTTTTAGAAAATGAAGTGGGTAAGCAGTGGCTGAAGTTATAGAATAATTGGCTATAATATATATTGAAGCTAGTAAGAAGAGAAGTTTTCCCAAGAGATTTGGGGAAATAGATTAGCAGATGAGGCTTATCTATTTATGTATAGATGCATGTATGAGAGAAGTGCCGATAATGGTTTTAGTTCCTGTTTTGGAATGGGATGTAAAACCAGGTTTCATTGATGAAGAAGAGAAACAGATGACGTTATAAGATGTGGAGTATGTAGATTGGAAGTGGTTAATAGAGAATGGATTGCAGATAGTTAATAAGCCTATTATGAGAGACATAGAGAAGGTACATGAGGATACTCATTGGGGAACACAAGTATTTGTGGCTTTTGGGAAGAAAAAATATATTTGTAGAAGTATGTACACAATAGTTATGCAAGTGAGTAGAAAATGTATACATTGTGTGTGAATGTGTATAATCCTGACAGGAGGAAGAGATTTGGCTATTTGGACATTTTAAAGAATATAAGTTGATTATACTGTAATGTCAGCAGTGAGTACTTTGAAATATCTGTTGGTGATTGTTGATCATTAGACTGGATGGTTGGAAGTTTTTCTGTGTGCGAGAGCGAATGCACAAATGACTATGACATTAATATTGGAACAGATATATATATATAAATATAAATATATATAAATATGCATTGATAGTGCATTGATAGTGATAGTGATAGGTACACATTTTACTTTTCGTGTGGTAAAAGGGTATAAGGAAAGAATTGGAAATAGATTGGCAATAGACCTGTTGGGCCTTTTTCCTCAGGTAGGGTGAAGAATAAGAACTATAAAACAATACATTACAGAAGTGATGTTTACTTTACAGGAAGGGCCTGTTGATTAGGATAGCATTTTGGAGATTCATCATCTTCCTAAAGGCATACTTGATATAGCATTGTTTTTGGTAAAAAATTCCTTCATTCAAGTTTTCAAAAGATTGCTTAAGCTAGTTTGCATTCTATTTAGCTGCTTTTATTGTTTCACCTTTTAACATTTTAAATGATTTAATATTAATTCATAATTTATCTATGCTAGCAGTGTAAATGTAGAACAGTGGGGTATAAATATTCAATACCACAAAACTTATTTCCAAACAGTGAACGTTAAAAAACACTATTTTTTAAAAACAAATTTTATTAATTTTCAAAGACAATACACAAACAAACAAAACATAAAACGTAAGAACATAAAACATCTTTTCTAAAAACTGCTTATTGAGTTTTAACAAAACAAATAAAACATCTTGTTTAAGTACAGCATAATTCCAAATTATCACATTTCCATACAAACACAATTTAATATTCATCTTATGTATTCAACTTCATATCTTATTACTCTTTTTCCAACTTCTCACTATTTCTTCCTTTACTTCTGTTCAATTTTATTCATTGAACTTCATAAGGTGAGTTCCGGTTTGTCAGACTTCGGCGGTGGCAGGAATCCGCGATTGTGCGCGGTTCCTGCTGCGCTCGCCGCTGAAGTGCCTCCGATCCAGCTGGATTTGGAGGCTATAGTTATCCCGTAGAGATAACTGAAGATAGGGGAGATCCGGGCAGGGGTCTGGGGGCATCGCAACCCCCTTCCTCAGCTGGCTTAACTCCCTTTTCCAAAGGCGGTGGAGCGGCGGTCAGCAATGGCCGCCACAAAGAACCTCTCAGCCGGACAAGTTTGTGCAGGAGGAAGTTGAGAAAGTGAAAGGTTTTGGCTGAACTGGGACAACAAGCAACATCTGAATACCCTGGAAATTTAGCTTTCTAAATGATACATTGTTTCCCAAGAAGATCGTAAAGCTGTGGATGAAAGTGAAAAGGGAAAGTTTTTTTTCTCACTCTCCTTCCCTACAGAGATAGCAGATGGAAATCGGAAATACCCGCTTTGGCAACAGAAGGTAACTAATTTTGAAAACTAAAGCCAAGGGGACATTAAAGATTTCTAAACACTGACATTTAAAAATTAAAATCTTTTTGCTATAAGTGGGAAGGGAGAGGTAAATGATTTATAAGATTTGCTGAAGGAGACTGCTTGGAGCTTATAAGATCAGAGACTAAATTGCAATAAGGCTTCCAAAAAATTATCTTGGAATTGTGTAATTGAATTCTACCCCAGGAAGAGAAAGTATTAAAAGAAGAAAGTGCTAAATGAAACAGTTTGTGTTGATTTTGATTGCTTGATGACTTTCGGACCTTTGCAAACTATCTTTTGAAAGACTTAAAACATTTGGATTGTTTAAATTTTTTTTTTCACAATGGCATTATCTGTTGAAGAATTGAAAATGGAATTTAAAAAGCTAAAAGAAGAGGAACAAGAAGGCAAGGGCTCTTCTGGATCTATTTTTCACTTCTTAGAAATGGCGATTTCTACTTATCAGGAAATACAGCAACAATAAAGCTGGGATGAAGAAGAAGAAGTCATCTTTAATGGACAAACAACTTTAGTTGAGGAAGAAAAGAGAAAAAAGGGAAAGAAAATGGAGAATTCAAGATCTAAAAAAACAACCAAGAAAGGGAAAAATAAGGTGAAAAATCGATATAATGTCAGAAAGCAACAGAAAAGAGGAATACAACAGAGAGGGGAGACTAAGAGGGCGGAGATTGAGAGATGGGGGGGTAAAAAGGCTAGATTCAACAAGAAAGGAAGGGAAAAAGGGAAGAGAAGTTATAAAGGCTTAAAACAAAATGTTAAAAAACAGGTTTTTTTTAGAGACAAAGGGTAAAACACAATTTAAAAAGAGATTCTGCAAAAGTACATAAGATTGTATTGTAGTATTTGTATTTGAAATAGAGTTAGAAAATTGGAATATTATATGTGTTAATAGAACATTGTAGGGAATGTGTAAAATGTAAAATGTCTAAGATTTAATAATAGAGTTTAATTAATTAATTTGTTATGGAACATTGTTTTTACTATACTATAAGCTTATTATGTTTTTTATTTTAAAATGTTATGTAGAATGTACTAAGCAGAATCAGAATGGAAATTATGTATTATTTTAAGTGTTAAATTTGGGGGAAAGATAGAAAGGCGTCATACTTCAACCAGTGATTACAGGAAAAAAAATTGTATTCAAGAGAAAAGATAAATAGATAATTGAAAAAGAACGGACAAAAGATACAAGTATAATGATTTAAATTGAGATGAAGTAAATAAAATAGAATTAAGAGAGTGAAAAGAGGGGAGAAGACATATAGAAAATATAGAATGTTAAATAAGATATGAAATAGTATATAAGGTGAGCATGAATCTGATTTATGTCTGTACAAAAAGATGTAACTCGGGGTTAAGCCGCTTTCTAAAAAGAAGTTTTATGTTTTCATGTTATGTGTTTTGTTTGTTTATTGAGAATTAATAATGTTGGATGAGAACATATGAAATAGTAAATAAGACAGATGAAAATAAAAAACACTATTGATGATGTGCTACTGTAAATTATCACACACTCTGATTGGCTTCTATAATATGATTTACACTTCTACATAAAAATAGTAGTTTTTAAAATTTGTTTTGGGACTTTATGTCTTCATTTTTTGATTATTACTTTTTGTAAATGCCTCTGATAATTTCCAAAACACAACTTGCATTCTTTAAATAATAAGAAATAAATAGCCATTTTCTGAAATATATCTGAAGTGTTACCTCTTCCTTTTTTTAAATAATATTGAAAAATGCTAATAAGATCTAAGTGACTTTGTCAGAGAAAAACAAAAACAAAACATCACCATGAATTATCAATTCCTCAATATTGGATTATTAGTTCCTAGGATAACAAATCATCTCTCTACCTAGACTAATTCTACTGGATGCAGTCCCATTGATTCAATTGTGGCTGATGCAATAATCAAAGACTACAATACAAACAAGTAAATAAAGGAGAAGGACGAGAATCAAAAAGCTTGCAATTTTATGATGTTGAACTAATATAGCAAACATATTTCTTAAGTTTGGATTTAGACAACTTTTTAATGACCAAAATAGTTATCTTTTATTTCTGCAGTACTGTGTTGGTTATTTTATTAAAACCTCTTTGGTGCATTTATGTCCATAGCAGGACTGAAAAGCAACTGTAGGTAATTGTTACTTTTTTGATAGCTTGTATGTCAGCCTTCAAGATTTCTTTCCTTTGCTTTGCATCTTTCGGCTGTCATAAGTAACAGGGAGGAGGAGGGGTGAAATAGTTATGGGAAGCAAGCTGGAGGTTTCAGAATAAACTGTATAAGCTGGGGGGCGGGGGAGTTTCTTGTTTATGCTTCTTTCTTTTGCTATGCGCAAGTGCACCTCTTTATCAAAATATGTCAAGGTCAATGGACAGATGCCACATCACCACCTGAAGATGCCCACATGACATTACATACAACTTTTAATTGGATGGACAGTTTGAATTATTGTGGGTGGGAATGTTGCCATCACTTTCCCGCCCCCCAATTTTTTTTATTTCAATCTACATATAACAACAATACATTAACAGTGTGGCATCAATATATCATACATCTCTCATTGCATTATATTCATATTAATTCATACATCTTTAATATTTATTTTCAACCTCTCTGAATGTCTACCACCATATCAATTAAACATACTTAATAATTCCATTTGGCAAGCAGTGTGGTTCCAGGTTTCACATCTCAATACAAACATGACCATAGTTACCTATTCATTTTATTTGTTTAATTTCATATTGCATCTTCCTTGTCATTATTAAATATTAAGCTTAACTTATCCAATCCTAATTCATGTTCTCATATCTTATTTTACAATATTATCTAAAATTCTCATCTCAATTCTATGTTCATTTTTATATCATAAAGTTATCTATAAAATATATCATTTCCACACTTTTTTCCCCTTACCATTGATAAAATAAATCCCATATCTTATTGTTTTTCTTCTTGTTCTCTAATTTCAAATGTCAATTTACTCATTTCAGCACATTCCACTATTTTCTTAATAACTTCATCCTGTGTTGGTATTTCCTCATTTTTCCAATTCTTTGCAAATACAATTTTAGCTGCTGTTAGTACATTCACAATCAAATATATCAGTTCTCTACTGTATATCTCTGGTACAATACCCAATATCTCTGGTTTAAAATCAATATGACTTTTTGTCATTTTTTCCAACCATGTGTGGATTGTAGTCCAATATTTTTTCACCTCTGCTCATGTCCACCACATATGGTAAAATGAGCCAGGTATCTGATGACATTTCCAACATTTTTCGGATTTATTCTTAAACATTCTTCTATTCTCGTTGGGGGAAGATGCCACCTGTAAAACATCTTATACAAATTTTCTTTATATGCAGTTGACATTGTCATTTTATAATTTTGAGACCATAGTTTTTGCCATCTCTCTAGGTCAATCCCGTATCCAAAATTTTCCCCCCATGCAATCATTGTTTCTTTAACTTGTTCTTCTTCTAATTTAACCTCTAATAAATATCCGTATAATTTCTTTATCACCTTTTCATCAGTACCTGTTAAAATTTTATCTAAGGCAGTCAATTTATCATAAAAACCTTCTGTTTTGAGATCTTTATCATATCTAGAATGTATTTGCGCATATGAAAACCAATTCATCCCTATACCTTGTTGCTCCAGTTCTTACACAGATTTAAGTTCACCCTTTTCATTCATAATTTCGCCATACCTAACTGTTTGTTCCATTTTATATATCACTGGATATGAAAACGCTTCTATAGTTGAAAGCCAGACTGGAATTTTCAAATAGTGTTGCCTTTTAATCTTCTCCCAATTTAATAATAAAACCTCTCATATATAGTGTCTTCTAAAATATCCATGTGTTTTAGTTCCCTTGTACCATAGGAAAGCATGCCAACCCAACAACAAATCATGTCCTTCAAGTGTCAATAATCTAGTATTTCTCAATGTAATCCATTCCTTGACCCACATCAGAGTTGTCGCTTGATAATATAACTCCCAATTTGGCAGACCGAACCCACCTCTTATTCTAGCATCTTGTAAATAACTTAAATTTTATTCTTGCTTTTTTCCCCTGCCAGATATATTTCAGCACTATTTTATTCAACTCATCAAAATACTCTTTCCCTAATCTAATTGGAATTGTCTGAAACAAATATAAAATTCTTGGTAAAATATTCATTTTAATTGTTGATATTCTCCCTATTAATGATAATTGTAAGTTTTCCCATTTTGCCAAGTCTGTCACAATCTGTTGCTTGAGTTTATTATAATTATTCTCTTTAAGTGTGCCACATCTTGCTGTCAAATGTATTCCCAGGTATTTAATCTTATTTATGACCTGGATTTCCAAGACTTCCGCCAATTCTTCCCTCTGTTTTACTAGCATATTCTTCGTCAGAGTCTTTGTTTTATCTTTATTTATTTTAAACCAGCTACCACTCCATATTCCTCTTTCTTTTCTATATCAACCTAGTCGCTGTTGCCAGCTAATTAATTCATACATCTTTAATATTTATTTTCAACCTCTCTGAATGTCATCTGCAAATGCTTGTAATTTGTATTCTTCTTTCTTAATTTTCATTCCTTTTATTTCTTTTGCTTCTCTTATATCTCTAGTTAGCACTTCTAATGTTAACACAAACAACAGAGGTGACAGCGGGCAACCTTGTCTTGTACCTTTCTTTATAGCAATATAATCTATTAATTCCCCATTAATCATTACCTTTGCTGTTTGATCATGATATATAGCTTCTATGGCTTGAATAAATTTCTTACCAAACCCCACCTGTTCCAATTGTAATAACATAAATCGCCAATTTACATTATCAAAGGCTTTCTGTGCATCTAAGAATATCAAGGCCATTTGTTTTTCAGGATGCGCCTCGTAGTATTGCAATGTGTCCAGGATAGTTCTCATATTGTCATTAATATGTCTCTTTGGTAGAAATCCATTTTGATTGGGGTGAATAAAATTATTTAAATATTGTTTGAGTCTTTCTGCCATTATTGAAGCAAAAATTTTATAGTCTGAGTTCAATAAGGAAATGGGTCGATAGTTCTTCATTAGTTGCGGGTCCGCTTCCTTTTTTGGCACAAGTGTAATATATGCTTCTGACCATGATTTAGGTGTCCTCTTTTTGTAATATATAACATAAAACATAACTTCATTCATAACTTCCAGAAGCAAAAGGTTCAACTGCTCCTGGAATGTCTTATAAAATTCAGCTGGCAATCCATCCGGGCCCGGTGCTTTTCCATTATTTTGTTTTTTAATTGCTTCCGTTAGTTCCATCATTGTTATGTTTCCTTCTAACATCATTTCAATATCTTTTGGTATCTGAGGCAAATTCGCTTTCTGTAGATATTGTTTAATCTTCCCTTCCTCTATTATCTTTTATTCATATAACTTTCAATAAAAGTCCTGTACATTTTTCTTCTTTGTGTTTCCATAGCAGGCTTGCACTTGGTCATCTATCAACTTAGCTATTTTTCTTGATTCTTTCTCCTTTTTCAATTTATATGTTAACCATCTGCCTGGTTTATTTGCATCTTCAAAATAGTTTTGCTTAGCATTGCTAATTTTCTGTACTAATTCCTCTTTTTCCATTAGTCCTATTTTCTGTTTAACTATGTCCATTTGTATTTTCATGTCTTTTTTTAATGGTGATTTTTGTAGTTCTTTCTCAAGTCTCTTGTAATCATCCTCTAACATTTTCAACACTTGTCTTTTCTTTTTGTTTTTTATCTTTGTATAGTCTATTATCAAACCCCTAGAGTAAGCCTTCATTGTATCCCACAAGTTTTGTATTGATGTATCTTCCGTTCTATTCTCCTTGAAAAAGAAATCCAATTCTTTCTCTATTTTCTGTGTAAAGTCCTTTTCTTTTAATAAAGCATTATTTAAAGTCCATCTAGATCTTTTTCTTTGTCCTTTCCACTTAATTGTCATTGGATTGTAGTCTGCCCAGGTACCAGTTTCTATCTTGATTTCCTGTATGTTGGTAATCAATTCTGCTGACATCCATATCATATCTATTCTGGACCATGATGAGTGCCTATTTGAATAAAAAGTATATTGTCTATTTTTCTAATATTTCTTTCTCTCCAAGCATCCTTTAGGTTTAGTTCATCTGTCATTTTAAAAAAAAGATTTTGGCAAGATCTTTCTGCTTTGTTTTATTGTTTTCTGTGTTTTATCATCCACCTTCTCGTTAATTATTCCATTAAAGTCCCCCAACATACACATATTGTCATATTCTAAGTCAGTTATTGTCCTGTGTAGTTTTTTATAAAATCCTTCTTGATTGTCATTTGGAGCATAAATTGCAATTAAAAGTAATTTCACATTATTGTCTATTATCTCCACCATCAAGACTCTTCCATCATCATCCATGTAAATTTGTTTTGCTAGAATTGAATCTTTAATGTGTAAGACTACTCCTCTTTTCTTAACTCGTGTCAGTGAAGTAAATATTTTCCCTAATTTTGGCTGCACCAGTAGCTGTTCATATTGTTTTTTAATGTGCACTTCATGTAGGCAAATTATATCAAATTTCAATTTTTCTAATTTATGAAATATTTTCCTTCTTTTAATAGCAGAATTAAGTCCATTTATATTAATTGTAATCAATTTTTCTCTTCCATGCTTTATACTTTATAAGAGGGGTTAACAGCTCTGGTTGATCTCACCTCTCGTTGTTCTTTACATTCCCCATTGCTTCCTACAGCTCCTTGTTCTTTTTGAATCACTTCAAGGCACTCATCTTGTAGTTTGAGTATTGCTTCTTGTCTTTCCCTCTCATCTTCCTTGTCTCTGAAATATTCTGCATAAAATTATTCTGCTTTCTCAATTGAATCAATTCTATGTCTTTGCTCTTGCCGTATAAACTGAAGGCCTTCCGGTATCAGTCATCTGTAGTTCACACCTTTCTTCAAAAGAATTTTAGGCAGGAATTGATATTCTCTTCTCATCTCTCTTATTTTTCTAGGTACTTGTTTCAAGACCACAATCTCCTTGCCTTTATATTTCAGTGTTTTCTCTCTTGCTATCTGTAATATTTGAATTTTAATGGTCCTCTTCGTAAATCTTATATGTACTTCTCTTGGTAGTTTATTTCTCACTGCATATCTTGTAAAGACTCGAAAAATTTCATCTACTCCATCCATCATTTTCTCTTTAGTTATTTCCAGTGCTTCCAGAATTTCTATCATTATTTCTGCCAAGTTTTCTCCCTTTTCTTCCTCTATATTTTGAAATCTAAGATAGAATTCAGATCTATCTATTTCCCATCTCAGCATATTCTTGTCCTGTTCAATCACGTTCAATCTGTTATCAATATTGCCAATCTTCTTATCTCTTTGTTCCTCTCTTTCTTCATTTTTTTGGATTCTTTCTTCATACTTCATCATCATCTGGTGGATATTCTCAACTTGATCATCTGTTTTTTTTCTGTTCTTAACTTTATACCTTGAACTCCTTGCCAAATCATCTATAAGGTCATCTCTTTCTCTTTTTCCTGCTGTGACATCACTGTTGTTGATTGTTGTCCTCCAGATGTCGAAGAAGCTGTAGTTGGTATTGAAGAACCAGTAATTAATGGTCTTCTACTCATTTTTACAAGGCAGAAGCAAAGAGAAAGAAAAATCTTCAGGTTCTTGTATACCCCTCCAATTAAATCCAATTGATTAAAAAGAAAACCATAAAAAAGCAAAAATTATAATAAGAAAAAAATAAACGAAAAAGATCTTCAGGTTTAATACCTTAATCCAAGTAATCAGTATAGAAAAAGCCAAACAATATCATAAAAACAGTGTTCCAAATCCCAAAAAAAGAGGGGGGGAAAAGGAAAATAAAGAAAAAATAAAAATAAGTAGATCAATATACTTTGAGGTAAAAAGGAATCCAAAGGGAAAAAGAAAAAAGAAAAAGCAAAGTACTGAGGATTAAAAAATTAAAGATTAAAAATTAAAAAGAAAAAACCCTTTAACAGGCCACTGTCACAGATGTCAGCAAAAAATAGATTATTAAGGAGGGAAGATTTAAAAAAAAAGCAAAGAAAGAGGGGGAAAAAACAAGCCACACACTGCCACAGTATAGTGTCCAAGGCTCTCTTGCTAAGTTAAATTCCAAAAAAGCTTTTAAATTTTCTTCTCAAGATCCTCTCAATCTTCTTTCTTTTTACTTCTTGCTTTCTCTCACTATCTGAAAGCAACCACAGATAGTAATCCAGAAGAGCACCTGTAATAACATTCTTCCATGCTCGTCCCACTATCTTCACAAACTGGCTCATTGTCCTTGACAACAGTTCTTATTATTGTCAGGCTTATCAAGCCACAAAGAAGAAAGAAAGAAACAGTGTTTCCAAGCCTCTAGATCAGGGGTGGGCAAACTTTTTGGCTCGGGGCCGCATTGACTTTTAAAATTTGACAGACGGGCCGGATCAGCACAAGATTTTTGGGAATCGCCCCCCTTCCCCCTCTTCTCCTCCTTCCCCCCCTCGGAGGCCCCTGAGTCAGGAGTTGTTACCGCCGGCGCGGCTCTGCGCGGCTCCAGTCCCGCATTGCCTCGGGAAGGGAAAGGCAAAAAGGAAGAGCCGCAGCGGTGCTTTGCAACGGGAGCAGCGGCACCGGAGGCTCAGGCTTAGCGGCTCCTGGTTTTGCCTTTTCCTTCCCAAGGCAACGCGGGACTGGAGCCGCACAGAGCTGCGCCGGCGGTAGCAACTCCTGACAGCCCCAGCCGGACACCTGAGCGGAGCCCGGGTGAAACTGCCTGTTGCTGCTGCCGGAGCACTGCCGGGTCGCCTCCTCCAAGCAGCCTGCCCACCCACCGGGCTTCCCCTCTGCTGCGCGGCTTGGGGCCAGGCGCGAGCGCCCGTGAGTTAAAAGGAAGCCAAAAGTTGCTGGGAAGTTGCTCGGGTTTCCGGGGCTTCCAGGGCTTTGCAAAGGCAAAGTTTGCAGGCGGGAGCGTCTTCCCGCCAAGGAGCGGGAAGGGTTCCGCCCGGTGGGCGGGGCGGGCTGCTTGGAGCGGGCTGCCGTGCGGTTCGGGGCGAGGCGCGAGCGCCCGCGAGTTAAAAGTTGCTGGGAAGTTGCTCGGGTGCTGGGAGCAGGCTTTTAAAGTGCCGCCCGAGCAAAGTTTAAGCAGCCCGCCCGCCCGTCGGGCGGAACCCTTCCCGCTCCTCGGCGGGAAGACGCTCTCACCTGCAAACTTTGCCTTTGCAAAGTTTAAGCCTGGAAGCCCCAGAAACCCAAGCAACTTCCCAGCAACTTTCGGCTTCCTTTTAACTCGCAGGCGCTCGTGCCTGGCGGAGGGGAAGCCCGGAGCCTCCTCCAAGCAGCCTGCCCGCCCACCGGGCTTCCCCTCTGCTGCGTGGCTTGGGGCCAGGCGCGAGCGCCCACGAGTTAAAAGGAAGTTGAAAGTTGCTAGGAAGTTGCTCGGGTGCTGGGAGCAGGCTTTTAAAGTGCCGTCCGAGCAAAGTTTAAGCAGCCCGCCCGCCGGGCGGAATCCTTTCTGCTCCTCGGCGGGAAGACGCTCCAGCCTGCAAACTTTGCCTTTGCAAAGTTTAAGCCTGGAAGCCCCAGAAACCCAAGCAACTTCCCAGCAACTTTCGGCTTCCTTTTAACTCGCAGGTGCTCGTGCCTGGCGGAGGGAAGCCCGGAGCCTCCTCCAAGCAGTCTGCACACCCGCCCGCCGGGCTTCCCCTCTGCCGCGCGGCTCGGGGCCAGGCGCAGCGCCCGCGAGTTAAAACGAAGCGGAAAGTTGCTGGGAAGTTGCTTGGGTGCTGGGAGCAGGCTTTTAAAGTGCCGCCCGAGCAGGACCGCCGAGCCGGAAACGGGCACCAAGGCAGGGCAAGGCTCCACCAGCAGCGGCCTAGCTTTAGGTGGCTCCAAGCAGCCCTCCCGCCCGCCGGGTGGAACCCTTCCCGCTCCTCGGCGGGAAGACGCTCCAGCCTGCAAGCTTTGCCTTTGCAAAGTTTAAGCCTGGAAGCCCCGGAAAAAAAAGGGGGATCGGGCGGGGACTCACCTTCGGAGAGGTCGCACTCGAAGGTGATTTCGAACTCCCAGCTGAGGCCTTTGCAAATTTCTTTTCTTTCCTTCCCCTAGATCGCTCCGCACTGTTTTGCAGCTTTGGGGGCCACGCGGCACAGGGCAATACGCCACGGCCAGCTATTTTTTTTCAGGGGCGGGCCGGATTGGACAGACCAATGGCAGCGATTTTTTTTCAGGGGCGGGCTGCACTGGACAGACCAACGGGCCGGATGTGGCCCGCGGGCCGTAGTTTGCCCACCCCTGCTCTAGATGGCAGTGTTACTTATTGTCTCTACTTTCACTTCCTCCCTTGTATCCAAAGAAAAAAAAAGTTAAAAATGGCTAACAAATAAGCAGTTAAACTAAAATGCTTTTAGATATTTAACAGAAGTACTAGGAAAAAGAAAAAAGTTCTAAACAACAAAGAAAAGAGTAAAGGAATCATTGAATGTAAAATTCAAGAAAAAGACCAGTCAATTTTAAAATTTTAAGGCATTTATAAAAAAGTCCAGCAATAAAAAATATTAAACACACTAATCTTGACTGCAGGTTTAATCTCGCCGCTTTCCCTTTTCTGTCTTCACTTTAAACTTTTTCTCTTCCCTTCTCAGGGTGTTCTCTCAAATAGTAGTATTTTAAAAATCATCTCACCAGATCGACACACTTTCGCTTTCCACTTTCCTCTTCCTTCCAGAGCTGTCCCAGCTTCAGCAGCTTCAACGGCCGCTGCTCTGCCGCCAGAAAAAAGGGCTTCTCCTGGATCAACCAGGGACTTTGCAATGTCCCTGGGATCAACAGGATGTGCCCTTCTCTATTACCGTCTCTACAGGACGGTTTAGGTCCTTGAGGTCCGTCCAGCAGCCGAGGTATCGATGGTGATCTTAGAGCTTTAAGATCGTACGTCGTACCGCCGCGACGCCAGCTCCTCCCTCTCAGCTCCCTCTCTCTTTAACCATTTTCTGAACCATTTCTCCCTTTTATCATCCCATCAGACCACAAATTTTTAATTCTAATTCCTCCCCCGCCCACTTAAATAATTGTTGTTTGTTTTATTTTCCTAAGTTGGCTTCTTCTTTATAGAACTCCTCCCCCTCTGGTTTATTGTGTTCTTGTGTATGCTGAGTCACCATTTCTAATTTCTGTAATACATAATTACACATTTCAAGTTTGATTTTTATCATGTCCCTTGTATCTTGCATATCCGATGATATGTCTTTTGAGTCCAGTCTTATATCAACAAGTAGCTCCCCCATTATATCTTCTCCTTTTTTTCTTTCTTCTTCCTTAATAGTTGAAATCCTCTTCTTTGATAGATATATTCAATCTCAGAGTCCAATATCTTATTTCAGCCAATATCTTTTGAGTTTATTTTCAACAATTCATACTCCTGAGTCTTTATTCCAAATCTTGTAATTGGCCTCCCAACTGTTTCCCAAATTACTGGGTGGTTCTATGACAATAATAAAGTTCCTTTTATTTTCTTTCAAGTTCCATGATCCAAACTCTCAAAAAAACAGACACTCGTTTTAAAATGGACTAAAGTTTTCCTGTACCATCAGGTGGCCCTCTTGAGTCTTTTTCTTTTTAACTTTCTTTATTGAACATAATATTTTTATTAAGTTCGCTAATTTCAATCATTAGCTATTCTTTTCAACACACTCAATTCCAGCATTTACTTATGCCCTTTAAGTGCCCACAGTTCAATATATGTCCAGTTTAATTTTTAATCCTTTGTTGTGTTAATGTATTTTCCTTTAAATTTCTCCTCCAAATTAGTCCAGTAGAATAATCAAATCCAAATTTAAAAACCAATTTCTTTCTCACTTTCTCTGTTCACCGCTTCCACACATTTTCCTCCAAAATAGCCCTTTAATTTGATACCGGGGTACCTCAAAAGCAATGTCCTTTGCCTGGTTCACACTCTGCTCACTACTTCTCTCTCCAGCACAAAACTTAGTTTCCCTGAGTATTCTTTATCTTCGTGGTGGCCATTTTGGGATCACTGCTGCAGCTTGCCTTTGGGATGGATTTTCCTGCCAGGGAGGGGAGTTACGGTTCCCCTCAACCCTCCAGGTGATTTCCCCCTTCTTCACCACCCCACCAGGGTGGCTCCAGTCCTGATCGGGACCCTCCAGCAAGTGAGCTTGGGCGAAACCGCACACAATCGCAAATTTGCACCGACTCCGACGAGGAACAAACTGGAAGGCATCGGAACGTTGCCATCACTTTGTATATGTGATTTACATGCTCATTTTCTCAGATTCAGAATTCCTTTGATGCTACCACTTGATTTCCAGTAAAAGATAACTTCTAATTAATGGAGTCTAAGTATTTCTTTCTTGGATTTTGAATGGAGCACAAGCTGACATTGTATTTCATTAAAGAACTCCAGGGACATAAGGGATGATTTATCCTGCTATTGTTGCCTAAAAAATTTTGCAAAATAAACTCAAGAGAAAGATATCACAGATAGGGGCTACCATTGAGGCTCTCGCAGGGAAGACAGGCAGCAGAGGCAGCACGTCCCGGAACTGCGCCAGTGGCAGGGAGTTTGCTTTGGTGGCTTCAGAGACGGCAGCAAAAGGCAAAAGGGGAGCAGTGGGGGGAGAGCAATGGGAGAGAAAGGAGAGCAATAGGGGTGCTGGTGAAAGGAGCACAGCAAAGGAACGGGGCAAATGGAAAGCAGTTTGGGGTGGGAAAAGAACGCACAAAGGAATGGGGCAAATGGAAAGCAGTTTGGGGTGGGGAAAGAATGCACAAAGGAATTGGGCAAATGGAAAGAAGTTTGGGGTGGGAAAAGAACGTACAAAGAAATGGGGCAAATGGAAAGAAGTTTGGGGTGGAAAAAGAAGTTTGGGGTGGAAAAAGAATGCACAAAGGAATATGGCAAATGAAAAGCAGTTTGGGGTGGGAAAGAATGCACAAAGGAATCGGGCAAATGGAAAGCAGATTGGGGTGGAAAAAGAATGGCGGCTGAGGAGTTTGCTTTGGTGGAGGCAGCAAAGGCAAAAGGGGAGCAGTGGGGGATGGGGCTGGGGGAAGGAGAGCAATGGGAGAGAAAGGCAAGCAATGGGAGGGGAGAGAGCAGCAAAGGAACGGGGCAAATTGACAGCAGTTTGGGGTGGGAAAAGGAAGAAAGCGGGGGAAGCAGATGCAGAGGGGCTTTGAGCACACCCCCACCCTCCCAATGTACCTCCACATGTGGAAGCAGACTAGGCTGCCATAAGCAGGGCCATCACTGCCCGCTTCTTGTGCCAGCAAAACAAAAGGAATGGGGGCCCTCCAGCGACGGTGCTGCTTACGGAAGGAAGCCATGTCAGCTATCACCGCCGCACATGGAGGTACTTTGGGAAGGCAGGTGGTGGGGTGCTCAAAGCTGGGAGAGTGCTGCATTGCTGCTTAGCCAGCCCACCGAGCCCGGGGATAGGGTGGAGCAGGTAAGTAGGCTGGGCAAGGCCTCGGGAGCTATGGGAAGGGCCGGCAAGGGCTGGGCGAGGCCTCGGGAGCTACGGGGAGGCCTGTGGAGGGCTGGGCAAGGACTTGGGAGCTACAGGGAGGCCCACGGAGAGGAGGGTGGGGAGGGACTTGCAGGCTTACCTGTGAGCAGACACAGCGAAAGGCAAGCAGCAATGGCTGGCCTGGCGGGCAGGCAAAGGCAGACTGCAGGCATGTAGCACATGAGCACAATGTTGCGAATGCGCAATAGGGACTGTCTGGGCAGGGAGTGGAGAAGTGGGTGGATAGGGGCGGGGCCAGCTTTAACAGTTCTCCAAACTACCAGGAATGGTAACAACCGGTTCTATAGAACCGGGCCAAACCAGTACAATCCCATCCCTGAAGCTGCCCTTTAAGAGCCTGCACACAGGAAAATTTGGACCATCAGAATGGTGCCACATTCCTTTGAGCCCATTCACTGTGCTGTCACCACTGGAAGTCCCTCATCTTTCAACTTCTGTTCCTTTCCTATACATACTAATTTTAAAATATTATATAGAAATATGTATAATAATATTTCCCCCTTTCTAATTTTAACCTCTATTCTGAATCTTAATAACACAAATATTATATTAGTTGTTATTCTATTTCTATCCATTATCTCTTGTCCATTTTGATATTTCAATTCTTGTTGGCTTTTGGAATGTTTTCCATACTCTTCCCTTGGGATTTGTATAAATTACATTAGTCATACTCATATCCAGAGGTGGTTATGACCAGTTCTGGAGAACCGGTAGTGGAAATTTTGAGTAGTTTGGAGAACTGGCAAATACCACCTCTGACTGGAGATTTTACAGTATTCTTCCCCTGCCATGCCCACCAAGCCATGCCCTCAGAACTGGTAGTAAAAAAATTTGAATACCATCACTGCATATCATTATAGTAACATTATAAGTATCATGATAAAAGTTTTTTTATTTTATTTGGTTTGTCAATTGCTTACAAGATAATAGGTATAAGTAAAAACATAGTTATGAATACATGGATACATATAAGAAAAATAAAAGAAACAATAGGACAGGGATGGTAGGCACATTGGTGCACTTATGCATGCCCCCTAAAGACCTCTTAGGAAAGGGGTGAGGTCAATAGTAGAAAGTCTAAGGTTAAAGTTTTTGGGGTTTGGGGAAGAAACCACAGAGTTAGGTAGAGTATTCCAGACATCGATCACTCTGTTACTGAAGTCGTATTTCCTGCAATCAAGTTTGGTGCAATTAACCTTAGTTTGTATCTATTGTTTGCTCTTGTATTGTTATGGTTCAAGCTGAAGTATTCATTGACAGGTAGGACATTGCAATGTATGATTTTATATACTATACTTAGATCAGACCGAAGGCGTAGTTCTAGTTTTTCTAGGTCTAGAATTTCAAGTCTGGTGGCATAAGGTATTCTGCAATGAGTAGAGGAGTGGAGAACTCTTCTTGTGAAATATTTCTGGACTTTCTCAACTGTGTTAATATCAGATACATAATGTGGGTTCCAGACTGATGAGCTGTATTTCAGTATTGGTCTAGCAAATGTTTTGTATGCTCTAGTTAGTAGTGTAATTGTCAGATCTGTTTATCTGTCATTTCTTCAGTGGAAGAAGAAAAGAGGGGGAGGCTGATAAAGAAATCCTTTCTTGATGTAACCTGCATATATTTAATCTTATATCGAATTTATATAACCCACACATGATACAATGGAGGGAGAAAAGCCAGATGGCTGGAACCTATCACCTCTGAGAAGCACAGCCAGGAGATCAGAAGATCATAAAAATTCCACAGTGAGATGTGTCCTGGGAATCTCTGGAAAAGTTTGTTCTAAAAAGGGGGTGGGAGGAAATTAGGTTTGCCCTGGGAAACTGTGAAAAAGATCGTTCCTTACAAAAGGGGTGGGGAGGAATTAACATACTGGCTTTTGTTTCACTAAATACGCATCGAGATAAGAGGAGGGGTTCTAAACTCCCTTATGTATCCCTGTATGCCTGGGAGACCTCAGATGCTGTTTGAACTCCTACATGAATTGTCTCATCTCAATAAAGGATTCCTTTCTGATACGTTTTGATACATTTTCAGAAGTTCATTCTAGTTGAGTGAATGGGAAAAGTTCTGTAGCTACTGACTCGGTGTGCCCCATTGAAGATAGCGAGGCTGCCTATGAAAACTCCACCAACCCCTGGTGGTATATAGGTGTAGGAAAAAGAGACAGCTGGGACAGAAGAACCAGAGGAGTAACCTTTACCCGGGACAATCGTAAACCTGGGTGGAAATTGGAGCTGGAGGCCCTATCGAATCAGGAAGAATGGGACAAGGAGCCACTGGCCGATGACTGAATGAGATGGTACATAAATCGCCTTGTGAGGGAAGCCCTGGAGAACCTCAACCTGAGGGATGCACCAGGATGACAATGCAGGAGAGTGAGGGAACCAGAAAATGAGAGAACCTGAGCCGCCACCCTGGATCCAGCGGAGATTGAGTGGGCAGAGGGACAAGCCGAAGAACAAGCAGCCATACCAGGTACCCGACCCTTAAACGCCCCGGATCAGGGGATTAACCCTGGCCAACCCAGAGACATACAACTGCAGAGGAAGGTCCCACCCTTGGGGGTAAAATTCAATGGAGACCCCCAGAAACTGGGATTTTTCCTGGCACAAGTGCTTGCCTACATGCAAGAATATGGGCGGGATTTCCCAACCCAGGGGTCCCAAGTATGAGTTGTCATCCTGGCCCTTGAAGGGGCAGCAGCCAGATGGATGGTGATGCTCCACAATGTCAATGCCCCAGAATTAAGGAACCTCGATCACTTCATGACGGCCTTACGCCACCGCTTTGAGGACCCCCTCACTGATAGAAAAGCCCGCGACTGCATTACAGTCGTAAAACAAGGCCGTCACCCAGTAGCAGAATACACCGAGGAATTTTGTGACCTGGCCATTTTGAAATTAAAGATATTCTTGATTCATGCACTCACCGTGGATCCACACAATATTTAGTAGCTTGGAAACACCTTCCTTCCTCAGAAAATGAGTGGGTAGCCAAACGACACGTAAAAACACCCACATTACTATGTAAGTTCTACCTAAAATACCCTGATAAACCATCCTGAATAGCTAATGTAATGCATGATTTTTGTTTTTTCCAGGTAGACCTATCTTTTTTAAGGAGGGCAGGATGTCAGATCCGTGTATCTGTCAGTTCTTCAGTGGAAGAAGAAAAGGGGGGGGGAGGCTGATAAAGAAATCCTTTCTTGATGTAACCCAAATATATTTAATCTTATATCGAATTTGTAGAACCCACACATGATACAATGGAGGGAGAAAAGCCAGATGACCAAAACCTATCACCTCTGAGAGGCACAGCCAGGAGATGAGAAGATCATAAAAATTCCACAGTGAGATGTGTCCTGGGAATCTCTGGAAAAGTTCGTTCTAAAAAGGGGGTGGGAGGAATTATGTTTGTCCTGGGAAACTGAAAAAGATCATTCCTTACAAAAGGGATGGGGAGGAATTAACATACTGGCTTTTGTTTCACTAAATACACATCGAGATAAGGGGAGGGGTTCTAAACTCCCTTATGTATCCCTGCATGCCTGAGAGACCTCAGACGCTGCTTTGAACTCCTACATGAATTGTCTCATCTCAATAAAGGATTCCTTTTTGATACATTTTGATACATTTTCAGAAGTTCATTCTAGTTGAGTGAATGGGAAAAGTTCTGTAGCCTGACAGTAATATTACCAGAGAAAAAGCTACGTAAGATTAGGTTAACATTAGGTCTTAATGCCTTTTTGGCTATGTAGTTACAGTGGGCTCTAGCACTTAGATCATTAGAGATGAGTACTCCAAGATTCTTGACAGAGTTTGGATCATCAACAAGGTCTTGACTATTCACCCTGTATTTTATTTTCTGATTTTTTTTTTGCTAATATGTAAGACAGAGCATTTATTTGTTGAGATTTGAAGTTGCCATTTGTTTGACCATTCTGATAAATAGTCGGGGTCTTTTTTTAAAAAAAATTAAGTTTTATTTTGGTTTTCACACATACAAAATACAAGTAAAACAACTTTTTTGAAAATAGCATGGTCCCGGGTTAAACTTCTTTATATAGACACAAAACTCAATTTCATGCTCCTTTTTGTATTCTATTCCATATCTTATACTATTTTACATTTTCTATATAGTTTTTCCCCTCTTTTGATTTTCTCAATTTTAATTTAATTATCTCATCTCAATTCAAATCATTATATTTATACTTTTGTCTGTTCTGTTTCAATTTCATATTATCTTTTCTCATTAAACAAGTTTTCTCCTGTAGTTACTAATTGGAGTATGACACCTTTATATCTTTTAATTACATCCATTCAATTCTTATTTAAACTTCAATATATACCTTAAGGTTATGACCTTCAATACAATACATAATGCATAACTTCCAATCGAATTCTGCTTGGTATATTCTTATAATACACACTATATTCTTAAAAAAAAAATTGTAAATATATGTAATTATAAACCCTCATTCCATTCCAGTTCAGTTCTATCATTAATAATCATTAAAATCTTAACATCTTTAACACTTCTTTTCAATTAAATATCATACTTCCTTAAAAACACATATAATCTCCATAATTAATTTTTCCCTTATTTCTCTTCACATATGTTTTATAAATCATTAAATATACCTTTTATTACATTTATTTATTGACAAGCATTCCACTGAATTACGATAGCTATTTTATCAGACATTTTAATCATACATTGTTTCATATTTTCTAAAATTATTTCTGTTTCTAATATAACCATACTATCTTATGTACATTTGCAGAATCCCTTTTTCCATTAAATTTTCACCCATTATCTCTAAATTTTGTTTCTCTGTATTTTGTTTCTGTCCTTTATGACTTCTTTTCCTTTCTTTCTTCCCTCTCATCTTCTCCCTCCCCTTTTTACCCCCTTGTCTCTCTATTTCTAATTCTCTCCTCTGCATTTCCCTCTTCTGTTGCTTTCTGATTTTATACTTATTTTTCACTCTATTTTTTTGGAGTTGTTTTTCCCAATCTTAAACTTTCCATTCTCTTTCCCCCCTTTCCTTTTTTCCCCCCATCTAAGATTATTTGTTCATTAAAGATGGCTTCTTCTTTGTCGCAATCTTCTTGTTCTGCAGGCATTTCTTGTTGTTTCTCATAATTCCAAATCTCCATTTCTAAAAACTGAAATACGAAGCCAAAAGAACCTCTCCCTTCTTGTGCATCTTCTTTGTACTTTTTAAGTTCCATTTTCAGTTCTTCTAAAAGTGGAGCCATTTTAAACAGTTTAAACAACCAGCCAATTGATTTTAGTCATTCAAAACAATAACCAAGAATCCAGAAATCATCAAGTAAACCAGATAGTCCCGAGTTATATCTTCTTATTTCTTTTTCGACTTTCTCTTCCTGGGGTTTTTGTTGCGATATTTCAGTTAGAATGTATCTTTTGGAAGTCTTGTTGAGATTTTGCTATAAGTTCTTTTTAATTCCAGGCAGTCTCCTCCCTTCCAGATCCTGCCCTTTTATTCTTCCTCTCTCCTTTCCTGATTTCAAAAGCTTTTAATTATCCAGAAATCTTTATTATCCCTTTGACTTTTTATTTTCAGCATTAAGTGCCTATTGATGTCAAAGTAGATTTTTTTCCAATTTCTTACTTAAGTCTCTTAGCTGTCAGTATAGGAAAAGGAGAAAAAAACCAAATCTTTTCCCTTATCTCTCTCCTTCGCAGCTTAAAAATCTTAGGGAACAATGTTATTGTTTTTTAATAGTTTCAATTCCAGGGTATCTTATTTGTTGCTTTTGCTGTTTGACCCGGTCAACCAAAACTTTCTCGTCCTGCACATTCTTTTTCGGTCGAGTTCTTCTTTGTGGTGGCCATTTCTGACCACTGCTGCAACCGCCTTTGGGAAAGGGAGTAATGGCCAGCTGGGGAGGAGAGATGCGGCTCTCCTCGACCCTGCAGGCAGTCTCCCCCTCTTCACCACCTCTACGGGGTGGCTTAGCCCCGAAACCAGCCAGCTCGGGCGCTCCAGCGGTGAGCACGAATCAAAGCCTCGCAGAGATGAGGTTTCAGTCTGTCGCTGAAGAAACTCAAACTGGAAGCCGGCAGTCGGAGTCTTTTTGAAGGGTAGCAGTATTGTCTGTGGTGTTGAATAGCTTTACATCATCAGCGAAGGGAACGGAGTTGCTCTTAATATGATCACAGAGGTCATTTATGTAGAGCATGAAGAGAGTTGATCCTAGAACACTGCCTTGGGGGGCACCACTGTTAACAGGTACAGAATTTGATAGAACACTCCCAATTTTGACCATTTGTGGTCTGTTTGACAGGAATGCTTCTGTCCAGTTATGCAGGTGTCCAAAGATACCATAAGATTTTAGTTTTAGGAGTAGTTTGTTGTGTAGGCTTTACAGAAGTCTATGTAGATTGCGTCTATTGCTTTGCCCTGACTGAGTTGTGTAATCCATATGTTTTTGCAGTGTAAGAGTTGCAGATTGCAGGATAGTTTTTTTCTGAAACCAAATTGTTTATTAGAGAGTAGGTTGTTTGTCTCTAAGTGGAGGATAATGGATTGGTTAATAATTGATTCCATGACTTTACGGGTGATGCAGCATAAAGAGATTGGTCTGTAATTTTCAACTAGGCTGGGATCTCCCTTTTTGAAGATGGGGATGACCATGGCTAGTGATCATAGTTTTGGCAAGGAGCTGGTCCTGAAAGATTTTTTCAAAGATTGTGCTTAGAGGTTTGACTATGGCAGTGGATAGCTTTTTAAAGAAGTAGGCACATATTCTGTCCAGTCCAATAGATAGAGATGGCTTTAGATTGCATAGTGCTTTTTCAACATTGTCTTCTGTAAAATTGATATTAGATCCTTGTAGTTGTCTGTGGTTCAAGTAGGAAATACTGGGCATGATCCATTGCTGTTTACAAATACTGAGCCAAAGAATGTGTTAAAGAGGTTGGCTTTAATGGTGTCGTCATTGCAGTCTTTACCATTAGGTCCTTTCAGGGGTGGGATGGACCTTGAGTCTTTTAGTTTGTTTTTTACAAAATTGTAGAAAGCGCGGGTGGAATTGGTGCGTAGAAGGTTTTCCTCTTGTTTAATGTGATAATTGGTGCATTCAGTCTTTATCTGGTGGCATAAATTTTTGTATCAGCTTTTGAAGTTAGCAACGTGACCAGATTTGTTTTTCCCCAAAGTGATCTCTTTTTGAATTGAAGCTTCCTTATTGTTATGGGTAATCTGTTTTTTCTGGTTTTGGGAATTGTTACTGCTACGTATAGTTTGATGACTCTTTTGACTTCAAGTAAAAATATGTTGTAATGGTCTTCAACAGTATTGCATCCAGTGAATAGAAATTGCCAATCAAGGGATGAGATCATTGTCTATAAGATCATAGTTGCCTTTTTTGAAGTTATAATTGGGGATCACATCGTTGTGTTGATTTTTGTGTGGACGTATGTTGAGACAAAGTCAGTCATGCTGTGGTCACTGTTGGAAAAGGGTTCTTTAATTTGTATTCCATTAATTGAATTCAAACTATTGCAGAAGATGAGATCGAGGCAGTTGTTAAGTCTAGTATTGTTAGTTACTAGTTGTTCCAGTCCCAGATTTGTTACAGCATTGTAGAAGGTTGCATGTATGGGTTCAGTTTTACATTCATTTAGGGTCCAGTTAATGTGAGGTAGATTGAAGTCACCAAGAAAGATAAAAGCATGTGAGCAGGATGTTGTCCATGTTAGTAGTGAATTTAGCTTGTTTACATGTTCGATGTCATAATCAGGAGCTCTGTAACATAGTAAGAATCAAAATGTGATATTTAAGGACAGTTCACAGACAATGGTCTCAGGAAGAGCAAGCTCTTGGGTACCTTGGATGTTTTCTAGATGTAAGGACTTTTTTTTATAGAAGATAGCAACAACACCTCCTCTACGGATGTCACGATCTGATCGGTAAACATGATAGTCTGTTACTGGAGTCAGGGAGAGATGCATTTTGCCATGTTTCACAGACAAATATGATGTCGAATTTAGCCATATTTAGTAAGAGGACAAATTCAGGTATTTTATTCACAAGGCTTCTTGCATTGAGTAGCTTGCATTTAAGGCCAGTTGTAGTTGGAATTGAGGTAGTTAGCGGCATGCGTGCCTAGTTTTGAGTGATGATGGGTTGGATGAGGTAGGGTTGGATGTGGAGTTGTGGGTTGTGTGACTTACTTTTGATACAATCTGTGCGGTAGTCAATGTAGAGATCCTTCTCTCCATTGTCTAGACGTCTTTTGAGTTCATTGCAGAGTTCACGGGAGCGGATTCTTTGCAGTATGGATAAGTCTGGTCTTGAGTGAAGTTTTTTGTGGTTGGGATTGGTTTTTGCGATGGTGTTTATTGTATGAATGAATATGCGTTTGCTGGACTCATTTTTGCAAACAACTCC
Source organism: Notechis scutatus (assembly GCF_049901735.1). Lineage (NCBI taxonomy): Eukaryota > Metazoa > Chordata > Lepidosauria > Squamata > Elapidae > Notechis > Notechis scutatus. The sequence goes on along the minus strand of NC_142025.1, from coordinate 57,593,809 downwards.
ACAAAATTTTGGGTCCACAGAGCCATCATTGTATTTGTACCCAGGGCCATCTCTGGTTATTTCAATGATATCTTCAGGAGAGATGTTTGTTGTATTTGAGTTGTTTCTGATCACGTTCCATGGTGTCTCTGATAAGTAAGGAGATATCATTTGTGGAATTACTTGATGGGATAGTAATTATTTGTGGTTGTGGTTTGGTGGTTATTTTTGGTTGTAGTTTTGATTGTAGTTGAGGTAGTAGTTGTTGTAGTGGTTGTTGGTTTGGGATTTGATTTTGAGCTGATAGGTAGTCGCTTATCAGTGCTGTATTTTTTTTCCAAGAGAAATTAGGCTTTCTTGTATAATTGTTTCAAAACGTGTTGCTAAGCGTTTTTCTATTGAGTGCATGAGTGATTCTATGCTATCAACTCTGTCAGGCAGGGTACTTGGTTTGTTTAGCTTAGGAAAACATGATGGACATAGACGAGGGAATGTATCTGAAGCTTTTAGGAGATCAGCTAGGTCTTTGTTTAAGTTTAAACTGGCAAGGTGGGCTTGATTGTCACATAGGTAGCATTTGATGTTATTTTCGCTTTCATTGATGGTTTTAAGACATCTTAAGCATGTACAGGAGTCTGGGAGGTCATTGGTAGAGAAAAATATTTTTGTTGTTGTTTGGTAGTGGAAGATTTGTTGTTAACATTGTAGTATTTGTTCCACTGTGTACTGTATATAATCCTCCATCATTTAATTGTTCAGTATTTTAATACACATTACTAATAACCATAATAATTATGTAATTGTACATAATACAATCATCTTTCACCTTCTGGTCTATTCATCTACATACTGATTTTAAAATATTATATAAGAATCTATGCAACAGTATTTTCCTTCTTTCTAATTTCTACTTCTATTCTAAATCTTACTAGCACAATTCTTATATTAATTATTCTACTTCCATCCATCATCTCTTTCTTGTTTTAGTATTTAAATTCGTCTTAATTTTTTTTGCATACTTTCCATACTCCTCCCTTGGGATTTTGTATCTCCATGCATCATTCATATTTATTTCAAATGTTTTTTCTATCTTTACCTCTACCTCTCGCTGCCTATCCTATGTGTATCACTATCACTATGTGTATCAGGGTCTCTATCTTCTCTTCAGGAATGCCTTTCTGTTTATCCAATTCTGAACATATATACATTTGTATTTACATTTATTTACATGTAAACCTTATTGTTATATTATATTACACATATTGTTATTTGATCCTTATCCATTCATACCAAACATCCCATATTTTATAATATTCACCTTCTTCCTTATTCTTCAATAATTTCGTCAATCTATCCATCTCTGTGCATTCATATACCTTGTTAATTATTGCAGCTTTTGGAGGAGTCATAGCCTGTTTCTAATTTTGGGCAAAGGAGATTCTGGCAGCCGTTTTGATATGAAGCATTAAATATTGGTGTTTTTTGTTCATATTGGATTCTAACATGCCTAATAAGGAGATTTCTGGTTTAAATTTAATTCTCTGTTTTGTTATTTCCTCTAACCATGATTTAATTTTCTGCCAGTATTTCCATGCATGGGGCACACCCACCACATATGGAAATACATTCCCTATTTATGGTTACATCTCCAACATTTAGCTATCATATTTGGGAACATTTTGGCTATTCTCGCTGGAGGGAGATGCCAGCAGTAAAACATTTTATATATTCTCTTTGTAAGAGACCGACAATGTTAACTTATAGTTAACGTGCCAAAATACATTCCCATTGTTCCAAATCAATGCTGTGACGCACATTTTTGGCCCAGGTTATCATACACTATTTAACAGTTTCCTCTTTCAATTTATAATCCAATAGGTAATTATATATTTTGGTAATCATTTTTCCCCACCCCTTGTAGTAGTTTATCTCATTCTTGCTGAGTTATATAAAAATAAAATTGCTCTTTGTCTTTTTTATAGCGTGTTTGAATCTGCAAATAGGGCCACCATCCTATGTCAATTCCCTGGGATTCTAATTGGTTCCTTGTTTTTAATTCCTCCTTTTCATTTAACAAATCTCTATATTTTATCATTTTGTTGAAATCTAAAGCAGTGCTTCCATTGTCGACAACCATAATGGTACATACATATAATGCTTCTTTTTTAGATTTTTCCATACAGATAGCAGAGCGTCTCTCACCCAATGTCTTTGGAAATAGGTATGATATTTACTTTTCCCATCCCAAAGGAACGCATGCCAGCCTAGTTGTAGGTCGTAACCCTCTATCATTAATATTCTTTTATCTGTCAAATTAATCCAACCCTTAATCCATGTAGTTATTGCCGCCTGATAATATAATTCAAAGTTTGGGAGACCAAATTCTCCCTTGATACTACTATCTTGTAATAATTTATATTTTATCCTAGCTTTTTTCTTCTGCCAAATAAATTTCTCTATTTTTTTTTGTTTAAATCCTCAAAAAAGTTCTTTCTTAGCTTGACTGGCACCATTTGAAACAAAAATAGTAACTTTGGTAAGATATTCATTTTCACAGTTGCAATCCGCCCCAGCAATGACAGTTATATCTTAGCCCAGTTATCTAAATCTTTTTGGATTTGAAGTATTAATTTATCATAGTTTTCTTCTTTAATCGACGAACATTTCACCCTAAGCCAAATTCAGAGATATTTTACTTTTTTTACTATTTTTTTTTACTACTTTTTTTGCCTAATTTATTTGCTAATTCTTCATTTTGTTTTTTAGTGCAGTTTTTGGTTATTATTTTAGTTTTTTCTTTATTAATTTTAAGCCCTGCCACCTTTTCAAATTCTTCTATTTCACTCATTAATGTAGAACTTGTTGCTTTTGGGTCTTCCATTATAAATACCATGTCATCGGCAAAGGCTTGGTGTTTATACTCCTCTTTTTCGACTGTTAATCCTTTGATATCTCAGTTTTGTCTTATCTGTGACAAGAATACTTCTTCAGATAATATATATAATAATGGGGCTAGTGGATATCCTTGCCTCATTCCCTTGCTTATTTCTAAACCATCCGTGGTTTCTCCATTCACTATTACTTTTGCTGTTCATATTTTATAGATTGTTTTGATAAGTCCCAAAAAAATTTCACCAAATTGCATATTAGTCAATTGTTTGATGAGAAAGTACCAATTTAAGTTGTCAAATGCTTTCTGAGCATCCAAGAACCTAAGCGCCATAGATTTATTTGGGTGCATCTCATAATATTCTAGGACGTCCTTAATCAATCTTGTGTTGGTCTTCATCTGCTTATTTGGAAGAAAGCCATTCTGGTCAAAATGAATAATTTTGCTTAATATCTTTTTCAGTCTTTCGGACATTATCGTCGCTAAGATCTTATAGTCCACATTTAGGAGCGAGATCGGTCTGTAGTTTTTTATTTGCTGAGGGTCTGTCTGTTCCTTATATATGAGTGTTACATATGCCTCTGTCCATGACTTTGGTATTTTAGTTCATTCTAAAGCCTCGTTATACAAATTCAGCATTATTTCCTCCAATACTTCCTGGAATTCTTTATAGAACTCAGATGATATCCCATCTGGCCCTGGGGTTTTATTCACTTTTTGTTTCCCAAGTGCATCGTTAATTTATTTTATCGTTTATAAAATCTTTTTCTGCATCCGATATTTTAGGCAAATTCTTTTCTTTGAGGTATTGGATGGTGTCCTCTTCTGGGGTTTATTCCTGGACATATAAAATGGCAAAAAAAAAAAAAAAATTGGCTGATCACTTTCTCCCATTTATCTGGGAGCATAATTTCCCATTTTCATCTCTTAAGGCTACTATTGTTCTTTTTTCCTGTTCCTTCTTTAGTTTGTATGCCAACCATCTCCCTGGTTTGTTTGCATTCTCAAAATAGTTTTGCTTCACTAATTTAACTTTCCTGGCCAATTCCTCCTGTACGTTCTAATTTATTTCATGTTTCACCAAGTCCATTTCTCTTTTGACGTTTTTATTGCTAAGGTCTTTCTGCATGGTGGCTTCCAAGTTTTTCAATTTCTCCTGCCTTTCTTTCTGTTGTTTCTTTTTTTCTTTTTTTCTTTTTGCAGTGTAGGCAATTGTTAAGCCCCTTACATAAGCCTTTGTTGTGTCCCATAAATTTGGCACTGTTGTCTGCTCTTTTAGATTAATTTCGAGGAATACTTTTAATTATTTTTCTATCATCTGAATATATTCTTTATCTCTTAATAGATTTTTATTAAAAGTCCACCTTCCAATTCTCCTCTTTCCTCTCCACTTAATTTTAATTGGATTATGATCAGCCCAGGTATTTGGCATAATCTCTATTTCCTCTGTTTTTCACTAGTCCCGAGTCCATCCATATCAAGTCTATTTTGGACCATGATTGGTGGGGATTAGAAAATAATGTAAATTGGCTTTTAGACGGGTTTAATTCCATCCAAACATCTTTCAAGTTCAATTCCACTGCCATTTTATTAAATGTAGATGGGAGTGTTCTCCTCTTTTTAAAAATCTTTTTACTACTCTTATAGTCCTTTTCTATATCTGGAACTGCATGGTAGTCTCCTATTATACACACATTCATCTGTTCAATTTCTGTTATCTTCCGATGGAGTTTAGAGTAAAAATCTTTCTGGTTTGTGTTTGGAGCATATATTGTTACCAACAATGTCTTCTTCTGATCTAAAGTAATTTCTGTAAATAACATCCTTCCTTCCTCATCCTTATAAATCTGCCTCGGGTTTAGTCAATCTTTTTTTTAAAAAGTTTTTATTGGTTTTTAAAAACAAACATAAACAAACAAAACATAAAAACATCAAACCATCAAACCATCTTCCATATATGTACATACAGTGTGCCGGTTGGTTTACAAATTGTTTTGTGCTTCCATTTCGTAGTCTTCAATTACAATTACATTGCATATAATCTCGTATTTTCAATCAAAAATTAAATACCTTAGTATCAATCATTTGACTATACTTTTATTCATTCATGTTTTACAAGATAATCATAATTTACTTAGTTTGTTTTATAACAGTTCATATTATCATCCCAAATCTACCCTAAAATCATTTTGTAGATATAATAAGAAAGAAGTACATCTTAGGAGAAGGCGGAGTCTCGTCGCTGCGATACAGCTGCTATCTCGGGGCTCTGAGATAGCTGCTAATATCCCCGCTCCTGGTCGGTCCCCACGGACCTAAACCGTCCCGTAGAGATGGTGATAGTAAGGGGCGCGTTCTGTAGATCCCAGGGACATTGCAAGTCCCTGGTTGATCCAGAAGAAGCCCTTTTACCATCGGCGGGGAGGCAGCCATTAAGCTGCTGAAGTTGGGACAGCTCCGGAAGGAAGAGACAAAGAGAAAGTGTATCGGCTGGTGAGGATTCTTTTTTTTTTTTAACTTGGGACTTAAGGACACTCTAAAATGAGAAGGAATCTGTAAAATTTTTGACAAAATTTGACTTAGCGGCGATTTTTTCTTTAAGAATGTCAAAATGAGGCTTGGGTTTTTATTTTTACTTTTTTTTTCTCTTCACTGAACTTCTATTGCGATCTAGTTAATCAGACTGGTTTTTTCTTTTATATTTACTTGCTTTTTTCCCCTCTTTTTGACTGCTTATATTATATAAAATAGAGGCTCCCTTTAGTATCTTTTTTTTTTAAAAAAAAAAATATAGATACATAAACATATATATATACTTTTTCTTTTTTTTAGGCTTTTTTAGGGAGGAAAAGGGCGAGAGGTTTTAAGAAATTTTGCAACACTGCCAACTAGAGGCTTGAAAAGATTTTATTTGAAGTTGAGAGCTGGGAAAAGAAATTCTTTTCAAGGCTACTGGAAGTGATAAGATAGAGGGAAGAGTGCTGGAAGATGTTTATACAGGTGCTCTTTGGGACTTCTATTATCAACTGAATATTTGAAGCTTGGCCTTGAAATTTGTGGAGAAGCCAAATAAAAGCCTTGGATAAATAAAAGGCAGTGTGTGCTTTCTTTTTTTATTTTTTATTAAGTTGGTTTATCCCTCTCCTCTAACCCCACAATATTTTGTAATATTGGTATATTTATTTTTTATTTTACCTTATTCTTTTTTTTTTTTTTAAAGGAGAAGCCTCGGAATATTTGCTTTTCGTTTTTATTTTATTTTTTACTGGAATATTTGCCTCTTTATCTCTACTTTAGACTTGTTTTTACGGCTATTTTCCATTTTTTGAGGTCTTTTAATTGGATTAAGGTGAGAAGAACCTGAAGAACTCCTTTTTTTTTTGCTTATTACCTTTTAATAATGTTGGGCTTTATTTTGTCTTTTTTTCTCTTTATTTTTAATTTTTACTTTTGAATTATAATTGAGTATTTCACAGCTGGATTAAGGTCTTGAAGAACCTGAAGAATTTCTCTTTTCTAATTTTGGGCTTTTTACTTTTTTACTTTTTATTGGTTTTTTTTTTTTTTCCTACTTGGTGTTTTCTTTTTTCCTAATTGGATTACAATTGGCTACTTTATTAACTGGATTAAAGGAGCCGGAAGACTTTGAGCCACGGAATGAGTAAGAAAATTTTACCTTTGGGCAGTCCAACTTCTGCTCCTGTCTCCCCATCAACTGGAGGACGACTTTCAATAATGGCGAAGCAAGATAAAGCACAAGTGGATTTAATGACGGTTATGCAAGGAATACAAGACCTAAAAATGAGTATGGAACAAAGAATGGAGAGTATTGAACAAACTATGGAACAAAGAATGGAGAGTATTGACCAAAGAATTGGGAAGATTGATGAAAAATTTGAAAATGTTCAACAGATGATGGTGAAACATGATGAGAGAATCCAAAAAATAGAAGAGAAAGATAAGCAAAGAGATGACATAATTGGAAATATTGATAGCAGATTAACAATGGTTGAACAAGAAAAAGTGGGATGTTGAAGTGGGAGATGGACAGGTCAGAATTTTACCTTAGATTTCAAAATATTGAGGAAGAAAAAAGGACAGAATTTGACTGCTGTAATGATTGAAATCTTGGCTGGAGCCTTGGAAATAACAGAGGAAAAGATGATGGATGGGGTAGATGAGATATATCGAGTCTTCACAAGATATGCGATGAGGAACCAACTACCAAGAGAGGTCCATGTCAGATTCACCAAAAAAACTATTAAAACTCAAATATTACAAGTGGCAAGAGAGAAGGGGTTGAAATACAAAGACAAAGAGATTGCGGTTTTAAAACAAGTACCCAGAAAAGTGAGAGAGATTAGAAGAGAATATCGATTTTTGACCAAAATACTATTGAAAAAGAGGTGAATTATAGATGGCTGATTCCAGAAGGATTAATGTTTACATGGCAAGAACAGAGATATAGAATTGATTCAATTGAGAAAGCAGAAGCATTCTACAAGGAATTTTTCGAAAGAAGAGAAATGGAGATAGAAAAAGAGAACATCTTAACTGAACTTGAAGAGGACCAAATGGGAATGGGAAAAGAAGAAGGCGCAATAGGTGGACAAGTGGAGACCAAAGAACAACGTGAAGTAAGATCCACGAGAGCTGTTAGACCTAAGTATAAAGTATAACCATGGAGGAAAAAAAATTGATTTCCATGAATATAAATGGACTGAATTCAGCTACCAAAAGAAGGAAAACTTTTTGCAAATTAGAGAAGCTAAAATTTGATATAATTTGTCTACAAGAAGTTCACATTAAAAAACAACATGAACAACTATTGGCACGATTAAAATTAGGGAAAATATTTACTTCTCTGACTCACTGTAAGAAAAGAGGAGTGGTTTTGTATATTAGAGAAACCATTCCAGCAAAACTGATTTATACTGATGAAGACGGAAGAGTATTAATGGTTGAAATAGTGGATAATAATACAAAAACGCTCTTGGTTGCAATTTATGCCCGAATGATAAACAAGAAAAATTCTATAAAAACTTACACATGAAAATAATTGGACTGGACTATGTTAATATACTTATGATGGGAGATTTCAATGGAATTGTAGACAATAAACTGGACTATACAGCAAAAGCAACACGACAAAATAGGAAGACTCTCCCTAAATCCTTTTTTAAAATGACAGATGAATTAAACTTAAAAGATATATGGAGAGAAAGAAATGCTAAAATTCAACAATATACTTTTTATTCCAATAGACATTTATCATGGTCCAGAATAGATATGATTTGGACATCAACAGAATTATTATCTAATATTCAAGAAACAAATATTGAAACAAGTACGTGGGCAGACCACAATCCAATGACAGTTAAATGGAAAGGACAAAAAAGAAGATCTAGATGGACATTAAACAATGCTATTTTAAAAAGAAAAAAACTTTACTCAATGGATGGAAAAAGAATTGGCTTTCTTCTTTAAAGAAAATAAAAAGGAAGATACTTCAATACAGAATGTTTGGGATACAATGAAGGCATATGCAAGAGGATTAATAATAGACTATATAAAGAAAAGAACATTGGGAGAAGGCGGAGTCACGTCGCCGCGTTACAGCTGTAATTTCGGGGCTCCGGGTTACAGCTGATATCTTCGCCCTGGTCGGTCCCAACGGACCTAAACCGTCCCGTAGAGACGGTGATAGTAAGGGCGCGTTCTGTTGATCACAGGGACACCGCAAGTCCCTGGTGGATCCAGAAGAAGCCCCTTTACCATCGGCGGAGAGGCAGCCATTAAGCTGCTGAAGCAGGGACAGCTCCGAAAGGAAGAGAAGAAAGAAAGAGAAAGTGTATCGGCTGGTGAGATTTATTTTTTTTATTTGGGATAAGGACACCCTAGAAGAAGAAGGAATCTGTAAGATTTTTGACAGAATTTGATAAGATGGACTTAGTGGCGATTTTTTAGGAGATGTCAAAATGAGGCTTGGCTTTTTACTTTTTTTTCTAGCGAACTTCTATTGTGATTAGTAATTGTAACCAGACTGGTTTTTTTTTTCTTTCTATAATTACCTTTCCTTTTTGACTGTTTATATTTTTAATAGAGGCTTCCTTTAGTAATTTTTTCTTTTTTTAAATATACACATATATATATACATATTTTCTTTTTCTATTTTTTTGGGGGGGAGGAAGAAGGGGGAGTGGAGTTGAGAAACTTTGTAACTCTGCAACACTGCCAACTAGAGGCTTGAAAATACTTTACTGGAAGTTGAGAGAACTGTGAGAAACTCTCTCCCAAGGACACTGAGTTGATAAGATAGAGAGAGGAACTCTGGAGAATGTTTTCACAGGTGTCTCTTTGGGATTTCTACAATCAACTGAATGTTTGAAGCTTGGCTTTGAAACTTGTGGAGAAGCCATAATAAGAGCCTTGGATGTTTAAATAAAATGCAGTGTGATTTTTGCTTTACTTGTTGTTAGCTTTTATCCCTCCTCCTTAACCTTATAGTATTTTGTAATATTTGTACACTTTTGCTTATTACTATTATTATTATTTTTCTTTTTTTTTTTCTCTAAAGGGAAAGCCTCAGAATATTGTTTCTTTTTCCTTTTTTTTTTTTTTTGGGGGGGACTTTTGCTTCTTTTTACCTTTGTATGTATATACTCTTTTTTGTGGCCATGTTTTTTTTTCTTGAGATTTCGCAATTGGATTAAGGTGTGAAGAACCTGAAGAATTTTTCTTTTCTTTTCCTTTTATTATTATTGTTATTTTTTTAATATTATTGGGTTTTATTCTCCTTTTGACTATTGCAACTGAGGATTAAGGTCTAGAAGAACCTGAAGAAAGAAATTTTTCTTTTTTCCTTGAAACTTTTTTCCTTTTTTAAATTTTGGATTTTTTTTTTTTTTACTGATTTTTCTTTTTTTACGCTTTTCCTTTCCCTAATTGGATTATAATTGTTACACTGCCAACTGGATTAAAAGAGTGGGAAGATTCTGAGTTATTCAAATGAGTAAGAAAGTTCTACCTTCTGGCGCATCAACTTCTGCTCCTGCCTCCCCATCAACTGGAGGACGACTTTCAACAATGGCGAAGCAAGATAAAGGACAAACGGATCTAACGACGGTTATGCAAGGAATTCAAGAACTTAAAATGAGTATTGAACAAAGGATGGGGAGTATTGAACAAAAAATTGAAAACATCCAACAGATGATGGCGAAGTATGATGAGAGACTGCAAAAAATGGAAGAGAAAGACAATCAAAGAGATGAGAAATTGCAAAAATTGGAAGAGAAAGACAATCAAAGAGATGAGAAAATTGGAAATATTGATGACAGAGTGACAACGCTTGAACAAAACAAGAATGAGATGGTGAAGTGGGAGATGGATAGATCAGAATATTACCTCAGATTTCAAAATATAGAGGAAGAAAAGGACAAGATCTTGCTGCAGTAATGATAGAAATCTTGGCTGGAGCTTTGGAAATAACAGAGGAAAAAATGATGGATGGAATAGATGGGATATACCGAGTTTTTACAAGATATGCATCGAGGAATAAGTTACCAAGAGAAGTTCATGTTAGATTTACTAAAAAATCTATCAGAACACAGATATTACAAGCGGCAAGAGAGAAGACATTGAAATATGGAGATAAAGAGATTGGGGTTTTAAAACAAGTACCCAGAAAAATTAGAGAGATGAGGAGAGAATATCGTTTCCTGACTAAAGTATTATTGGAAAAGGAGGTGAATTACAGATGGTTGATTCCAGAAGGATTAATGGTTACATGGAAAGAACAGAGATACAGAATTGGCTCAATTGATGAAGCAGAATCGTTTTATAAGGAATTTTTTAAAAGAAGAGAAACAGAGATAGAAGAAGAGACTACCTTAACTGAATTTCAAGAGGACCAAATAGAGATGGGAAAAGAAGAAGGTGCAGTAGGTGGACAAGTGGAGACTAAAGAACAACGTGAAGTAAGATCAACGAGAGCCGTTAGACCTAAATATAAATCATAACTATGGAGGAAAAAAAATTGATTTCTTTGAATATAAATGGACTGAATTCAGCTACTAAAAGAAGGAAAACTTTTCATAAAATAGAGAAATTAAAATTTGATATAATTTGCTTACAAGAAGTACACATTAAAAACAACATCAACAATTATTGGTGCGACCAAAAATAGGGAAAATTTTACTTCTTTGGCCCAGTGTAAGAAAAGAGGAGTGGTATTGTATATTAAAGAAACCATTTCAGCAAAATTGATTTATACTGATGAAGATGGAAGAGTACTAATGGTTGAAATAGTGGATAACAATACAAAGATACTTTTGGTTGCAATCTATGCTCCGAATGATAAACAAAAAAGATTCTATAAAAAATTACATATGAAAATAATTGAATTGGACTACGCTAATATATTTATAATGGGAGATTTTAATGGAATTGTAGACAATGAATTGGACTACACAGCAAAAATAACACGACAAAATAGGAAGATCCTCCCTAAATCCTTTTTGAAATGATAGAGGAACTAAATCTAAAAGATATATGGAGAGAAAGAAATACTAAAACTCAACAATATACTTTCTACTCGAATAGACATTCATCATGGTCCAGAATAGATATGATGTGGACGTCAACAGAATTATTATCTAATATTCAAGAAATAAATATTGAAACAAGTACATGGGCAGATCATAACCCAATGACAATTAAATGGAAAGGACAAAAAGAAGATCTAGATGGACATTAAATAATACTATTTTAAAGGAAAAAGATTTTACACAGTGGATGGAAAAAGAACTGGCCTTTTTAATGAAAACAGAAAAGAAGATACTTCAATACAGAATGTTTGGGACACAATGAAGGCATATGCAAGAGGATTGATAATGGAATACACAAAGAAAAAAATATTAGAAAGAGGCAAATGATTAAAACCTTAGAAGATGATTATAAAAAATTGGAAAAAGAATTACAGAGAATGCCACAGAAAAAGATATTAAATTTAAAATGGATATAATTAAACATAAAATGGATCAAACAGAGAAAGAAGAATTGGCGCAAAAAATTAGAAGTGCTAAACAGAACTATTTTGAGGATGCAAACAGGCCAGGTAGATGGTTAGCATACAAACTGAGAAAAGAGAAAGAATCAAGGAGAATACTACAGTTAATGGATGAACAGGGTCTAGTCTGTCATGGTAATATGGAGAAAAAGTGAATTATTCGAGATTTTTATGCGCAATTATATAAGCAGGAGGATTTTGATGAGGGGAAAATTAAACAGTATTTACAAAATGCCAACCTACCCAAGATATCTGATGAAACTGGGAAAATGTTGGAAAATCCTATAACAATGATGGAATTAACTGAAGCACTTAATAGACAGAATAACGGGAAAGCACCAGGACCAGATGGTTTCCCGGCAGAATTTTATAAAACATTACAAGAATCATTGAGTAGTTCATTGTTAGAAATTATGAATGAAGTTATGATAAATAAGAAAATACCTAAAACATGGTCAGAAGCTTATATTACGCTTATTCCAAAAGAAGGGACTGACCCATCACAAATTAAAATTATAGACCTATTTCTTTATTGAATGCAGATTATAAAATATTTGCTTCAATTTTGGCAGAAAGGCTTAAAAAATACTTAAATAATTTTATTCATTCTGATCAGAATGGATTTCTACCAAAGAGACAAATTAAAGACAACATGAGAGTAATTTTGGACACTTTGGAATATTATGAGGCACACCCTGAAAAGCAAATGGCTTTGATATTTTTAGATGCTCAAAAGGCATTTGATAACGTGAATTGGAGATTTATGTTATTATTATTGGAACAGATGGGTTTTGCTAGAAAATTTATTCAAGCAATAGAAGCTATATATTATAAGCAAACAGCAAAAGTGATGATAGATGGAGAATTTACAGACTCTATCAATATTAAAAAGGCACAAGACAAGGATGTCCACTATCCCCTTTGTTATTTGTATTGACTTTGGAAGTATTAAATAGAAATATTAGAGAGGATACAAATATAAAAGGAATGAAAGTTAAAAAGGAGGAATTTAAATTGCAAGCCTTTCATGGACGATTTGGTCTTTATTCTGGAAGACCCTCTAGAGACAGCTTTAAAACTACTGGAAAAGATAGAGACGTATGGTGAGATGGCTGGCTTGAAAATAAATAAAGACAAAACAAAGATTCTGACAAAAATATGTTATTAAGGCAAAGAGAAGAGTTGGCAGACTTATTGAAAATTCAAGTTACGAATAAAGTTAAATACTTGGGGATAATTTTGACGTCAAGATGTACTACACTGAAAGAGAATAATTATATTAAACTTAAACAGCAGATAGCATCTGACTTGAAAAAATAGGAAAATCTACAATTATCTTTGATAGGTAGAATCTCAACAATTAAAATGAATATTTTACCCAGAATTTTATATTTGTTTCAAACAATACCAATTAGGCTTGGTAAAGACTATTTTGATGAATTAAATAAAATGGTGTTGAAGTATATATGGCAAGGTAAGAAAGCGAGAATAAAACTAAAACTTTTACAGGATGCTAGAATTAGAGGAGGATTTGGCCTTCCTGATTGGGAGTTGTATTATCAAGCTGCAAATTTAATGTGGGTTAAAGAATGGGTAACGTTAAGAAAGTCTAGATTACTGGCATTGGAAGGACATGATTTATTATTGGGTTGGCATGCTTTTTTATGGTATAAGGGAACTAAATCGCAGGGTTATTTCAGAAGGCACTATATACGGGAATCGTTATGGTTGAATTGGGAGAAAATTAAGAAACAATGTTATTTGAAAATTCCAGTTTGGTTATCAACTATTGAAGCTTTTTCCTATCCCATAATTTATAAGAAGGAACAAACAGTTAGATATGGGGAAATACTGGATGAAAAGGGTGAACTTAAAACGATGCAAAAGCTAGAAGAACAAGATATAAAGATGAATTGGTTTTCATATGCGCAAATACACTCAAGGTATCTTAAAGATTCTAAAACAGAGGGATTTTATGATAAATTGACTGATCTAGATGGGATTTTGACAGGTGCTGATGAAAAAGTGATTAAAAAACTATATAGTTATTTGTTGGAAATTAAATTAGAGGAAGAGCAGGTTAAAGAAACAATGATTGCTTGGGGGAAGAATTTTGGATATGGGATTGATTTAGAGAAATGGCAAAAATTGTGGTCTCAAAATTATAAAATGACAATGTCAACAGCATATAAAGAAAATTTGTATAAGATGTTTTACAGGTGGCATTTTCCCCGACAAGAATAGCAAGAATGTTTAAGAATAAATCTGAAAAGTGCTGGAAATGTCAACAGATACCTGGCTCATATTACCATATGTGGTGGACTTGTGAGGATGCTAGAAAATATTGGACTAGAATTCGCATATGGTTGGAAAAAATGACAAAGAAACATATAGATTTGAAACCAGAGATTTTTTTATTGGGAATCTTACCTGATACATATAATAAAAACCTAAAGTATTTGATTGTAAATGTATTAACAGCGGCTAGGATTGTATTTGCTAAAAATTGGAAGAATGAGAAAATACCTTCAGAAGAAGAAGTTATTAAGAAAATATTGGAATGTGCAGAAATGAGTAGATTGACATTTGAAATTAGAGAACAAGAAGATAAACAATTTTATGAAGTTTGGGATCTTTTTTATCAATGGTTGGATAATACAATATAATAATAAAATATTTAGAGATCTAGGAAATAATGAATATACATTTTGGGGGGGGTTGATAATACTTTTATAATACTTTATTAAGATAGATTTGGTATGATTTTATGATTTGTTGGGAAAAAATTAACTAAACTATAGTTATCTCGCTTAAGTATGAATTAGTTAAATTATAGTCAAATGATTGTTTAATAATGATATTAGGATATATAATTGTTGATTGATAATATGAGTTATTATGTAATATAATTATTATAATGACTATGAAATGAATGCACAAAAAGGAGTGGTAAACCAACCGATACACTGTCTGTAAATTTATGAAGGATGATGATGTTTTTATGTTATGTTTTATGTTTTATGTGTTTTTTGGTTTGTTGTTAAAATCAATAAAACTTTAAAAAAAAAAAAAAGAAAGAAGTACATCTTCATATATTTATTATTTTCTAAAAGTCTACATATTTCATTTCTGTATTTTATTGTCTAACCATTGATAGAATAGATCCCAAATTTTATAAAATTGTTTATCCTCTTGTTCTCTAATTTCAAATGTCAATCTACTCATTTCAGCACATTCCAATATTTTCTTAATGATTTCCTCCTGTGATGGTATTTTCTCATTTTTCCAGTTTTTAGCAAATACAATTCTAGCCGCTGTTAATACATTTACAATCAGGTATTTCAAGTCTTTACTATATATTTCAGGTAAAATTCCCAATAAAAATATCTCTGGTTTCAAGTCTATATGCTTTTTTGTAATTTTTTCCAACCACATGTGGATTTTAGTCCAGTATTTTTTAGCATCCACACAGGTCCACCACATATGGTAATATGAGCCAGGTGTCTGATGACATTTCCAACATTTTTCAGATTTATTCTTGAACATTCTTGCTATTCTTGTCGGGGGAAAATGCTACCTGTAAAACATCTTATAAAAATTTTCTTTATATGCTGTTGACATTGTCATTTTATAATTTTGAGACCACAATTTTTGCCATTTCTCTAAATCAATCCCATATCCAAAGTTCTTCCCCCAAGCAATCATAGTTTCTTTATCTTTTCTTCTTCTAATTTAATTTCTAATAAATATCCATACAGTTTTTAAATCACCTTTTCATCAGTACCTGTCAAAACCTTATCTAAATCAGTCAATTTATCATAGAAACCTTCCATTTTAGAATCTTTATCATACCTTGAATGTATTTGCGCATATGAAAACCAATTCATCTTTATACCTTGTTCCTCTAGCTTTTGTATAGATTTGAGTTCACCCTTTTCATTCAATATTTCACCATATCTGTTTGTTTCTTTTTGTATATTATAGGATAAGAAAATGCTTCAATAGTCGATAACCAGACTGGAATTTTCAAATAACATTGTCTTTTAATCTTCTCCCAGTTTAACCACAGAGACTCCCATATATAATGTCTTCTAAAATACCCCTGTGTTTTAGTTCCTTTATAAAGCATGCCACCCCAACAACAAATCATGTCCTTCTAATGTCAACAATCTAGTATTTCTTAGTGTTATCCATTCCTTAGTGTTATCCACATCAGATTTGTAGCTTGATAATACAACTCCCAATTAGGCAAACCAAATCCTCCTCTAATTCTAGCATCTTGCAAAAGTTTTAACTTTATTCTCGCTTTCTTACCTTGCCATATATATTTCAACACAATTTTATTTAAATCTTCAAAGTAATCTTTTCCAAGTCTAATTGGAATTGTTTGAAACAAATATAAAATTCTGGGTAATATATTCATCTTGATTGTTGAAATTCTCCCTATTAGTGACAGTTGTAAATTTTCCCATTTCACCTGATCTAGCGCTATCTGCTGTTTAAGTTTGATATAATTATTCTCTTTTAATGTACTACATCTTGCTGTCAAACATATCCCCAAGTACTTGATCTTATTCGTGACCTGAATTTTCAATAGGTCTGCCAGTTCTTCCTTTTGTCTTAATAGCATATTCTTTGTCAAGATTTTTGTCTTATCTTTATTTATTTTCACACCAGCCACCTTTCCATATGTCTCTATCTTTTCTATCAATTTTGATGCTGTTTCTAAAGGGTCTTCTAAGATGAAAACCAGATCATCTGCAAATGCTTGCAACTTAAATTCTTCCTTTTGGAAGTAGACTGCACTTCATAGACCAGGAAACATAGTTTGTTCCATCCAACTGGGTTATCAGTGATAGACATGTTGAAGTGACTTGTGCCATCTTTACCAGGATAGTAAACCACAATTAAACAGTAAACAGCTGTCTGTATACAGTACTGTGCATTTACACTAACTCACAGTTATCTGAGCCTGGTATGGCCTGGGCCCATAACCAGTGTTGAGGTAATTCCCCGTTAGGAGAATGAGCGCATACAGGGAGACGTATTTGAGAGAAGTGTTTGAATAATACACACACAGTACACAGATACACTGTACAGTAAATGTAGGTTTTTACTTCCAGAAAGGTTTAAGCAAAGTCCAAAATAAGCAGTCCAAAAGTCATTCACATGTAAATCAGTCAGTTTTCAATCCAGGGATAATCCAAATATCAAATTCCAGTGTCAAAAACAGTTCAGTATCAGACTACATCAAATCCAGTAATATCAGTCAATTAGAAGAAATGGAGCAACGGCAATACTTTCCAACAGAAGGAAACAGAGATACACCCACACTCTCTTCTGAGACTCAGACTAAACAAACCAGGTTTATGGCTCCATCTTATGGCCGTTTGAGAAACCACACCTAATTACAGTTTTGCATTTTCTTGAAGTTACAGTTTTAAAATGTTTATCCTGGTTTATATATTTCTAACCCAAATAGCTGTTAGGTGACTCATATTCCTAACACTTATTTATACTAAAAAAGTTTCCAAAAATGGGGGAAATGATATTAATTTTACCAGAATATTATTTCTGATTTAAATATATTCAACCTGTTATTATTCAATATTCAATAGTTGTTCTAATAACTCTTTATCCATATTTTATGACTATTACATATATTAAATATATTAAGTATACATATTATAAGTGCTATTTGCAAAACCTTCTTTCTTCAGTGAGCAGTTCTTATTTCAAGATGTCTTCTTTCAAAAGTGCACAGTCATCACTCATCATTTCTTCTACTTCACTTTCTCACTACACATCCTTCACGTCCTTCACAGTTCTCACCGCTGCCAATTCTCCTCTTTCAGTAGTCTCAGACAGTCAAAATTTGTTTCTCTCCTTTCACTTCCACCGTCCACAATACAAATACAAAAACCTCTGATCTTCTTATTCCACTCAGCAGCTTCCTGTCTCAAGATGTCTTCTTTCAAAAGTGCACAGTCACTATAGCTCTTCGTTCTTTTTGTTTCGCTTTCTCACTGCATGTCTTTCACAGTTCTCACCTCTGCCAATCTCTCTCTCTCTACTGTCCACACATAGAAAAAAGGGAAAAACTGCATCTTCTCTTCTTTCTCTCCCCCCATCTATTGCCTGTCAGTCTCAGCATGAAAATCAGTCACTCAATCCACCATAAATGCTCCTACCGGCAAATCTGCTGCCTGCTTTTATCTCCCATCTTGGAGCTTTCCTCTTCTTACACTATCACAAATCTTTTCCATTGCTAGTCTCATTGCTTTTCACTCTTTACTTCCTTCATCGGCCAGTCAGGCAGCCACATCTCTGGTTCTTATTATGGAGATCGTCCTCTTTTGCGCCAGTTTTCGGGATTTCTTCTTACAGCATCGGGGATTCATAGCTCTCCCCAACATCTCCGAATGTTCTCCTCTTTATTGCTGGTCCCTCCAGGATCCAACTTCACTGCTATGAGCTGCTGATTGCAAAAATTTGGGCATTCAGAATGATGCTCTGTTCCTCTGCTCCGCTTCTATGAGATGCCACAACTGGAAGTTCGGATTCATTTGTTGTTTTATCAACTCTATTCTTTCCTCTGTTTTTTCTATTTTCTGCTCTGGCCTTGGTTTTCTTGATAGGCTTGAACACTGGGCCCTATCTAACAAAATGAAATTTAATGTAGAGAAAAATAAAGTCTTACATTTAGACAAGAAAAACCAAAAGAACACATATAGACTGGGTGAAACCAGGCTTAATAGCAGTAACTATGAGAGGGATTTTGGAATCTTAGTAGACAACCAGCTAAATATTAGGCAACAATGTGCAGCAGCAGTCATAAAAGCTAATGCAATCCTAAATTGTATTAACAGAGGATACAAACAAGATCAAGTAAGATACTAATACCTGTTAGGGTTTGGGAATTAACCCCTAGCAGAGTATTGCAGCAGTAGTCAAACCAGGCAGCCAAAACGAGAGTGGAAGGGCCCCAGAGTATACACACACTGAACACAAACACTGTTTGTAGTTTAAATAGTTTTTAATCCAGTTAGATTTTAAGCATTGTCATTCAGTCCATTAAGTCATTCACAGTATTTCCATCCAGTAAGACTCACTAGTATAGTCCAAGTTAAGAGTCCTTGCAATATCTTTATCAGCCGATAAAGATATCTTCTCCTCCTCCGGTTTCACTCTCCAGAGAAACAAACGCTGGATATTCAGTAGAATTACTCAGTAAATCAGCAAACAGTAGCAAACAATAACAGTTCAGTCACAGGCACTCACAGTCAGTAATCTCAGTTAGTCGCAGCAGCACACAGTTAGTCGCAGCAGCACACAGTTACAGACAGAGTAACACACAGTAACTCAGTAGCACAGCTTCTAATGCTTCCTTATATTGTAACTTCTAACCGCACTCTTAATCGGCTAATTGCCTGCTGCATTGTACTTAAAGTGATAAGCACTTAAACCATGATATCTAAGTTTTATATATTTATTCACCCAAACCATATTTGGTATCAATGTTATACCTAACATACTCCCCTTTTGGGTGAAATAAATATATAATACCTTTACAATCTAATCCCATATTTTCACAACTCTCCTGGTGCTTACTGGCACCTTGGGCTTTAGTAAAATTATCAGCTAAATTGTCCTCCGACATACAGTACTCTAGCTGAATCATCTTACTTCTTACAGATTGTCTCACGTTTAGGTATCTTAGATCTGTATGCTTGCTCCTTGTTTTTACTCCAATATTTGTGGCCATTTGAATTGCTGCCTGATTATCTTCATGTATAATTATAGGATAATCTACAGTTATACCTATATCAATTAACATTTGTTTATACATTATTAACTCTGTACATAACAATGATAAACAGGAGAATTCTGCCTCCATAGTAGACAAACTTATATGCTGTTGTCTTATTGACTTCCAGCCTATTAATGTATTACCCAGCATTATGGCTGTTCCTGAAGTCGACTTTCTAGTGTCTCTTTCTGATGCAAAGCTAGCATCTGCATAAGCACACAGAATTAAATCACCCTTAGGTTCTAAATACAATGAATAATTCATTGTCTTTTTAAGATATCTTAATATCCTCTTAGCTGCAATCCAGTGTCTTTCACATGGTGCAGAATTGAATCTAGCCAACTGATTCACGCAGTACGATATATCTGGTCTAGACCAATTACTAATATAACTCAAACTACCAATTAAAGATTGATAAATCACCTTATCAAACTCAGGGCTTTGTACATCAGTGTTGCTAAACTCCTGACTCATTGGAGTCTTAGCTGGCTTACAAAGCTCCATCTTGTAATCTTTTAGCAATTTGCTTATCTTATCTTCCTGAGATATCTTAAAACCTTTCCGTGTTTTCTTTATATTCAAACCGAGATATTTCTTTATCTCCCTAATTGCTTGATCTTTATTCTCTTTCCTAATGATGCTATTATTTTATTTGCTTCATCATTAGTTTCAGTAATCAATGCAATGTCATCTGTGAATAGTAATAATAATGATACTTTCCCATTTGTCACCCTCTTAAACAGACATGGATCAGCTAAACCAGCTTTAAATCCTATATTGTCTAGTTCCTTTACAATATACTGGTTCCATTCATAGCCTGATTGTTTAAGACCATAGAGGCTTTTCTTTAACAACCAACAATCATTATTATCCTTATTTTCACTTTTAATACCAACAGGTTTTTTCATATAAATAATATGTTTTAATGGGGCGTGCAAGTAAGCAGTTTCCACATCTAGATGGTTAACTATATAGTTTTTACTAGCTGCCCACACTAAAGCTGCCCTCAAGGTTGCTGCCTTAAGACTAGGTGCAAACACCTCATCGTAGTCATTAGCATTCTGCCTAAAACCTTGGGCTACTAACCTTGCCTTATGGATTAAATTACCATTTTTATCTGTTTTTACCTTAAATATCCATTTGCAGCCAATGGATTTCTTTCCTACAGGTAATTTGGCATTTTCATACACCTTCATATCTCTTAATGAATTCAGTTCCTTATTCATTGCTGCATACCAACTTTCTTTTTCCTTATTAGGATACTTTTTAATTTCTTCTACAGAATTAGGAACTTGATTAATCTGGCTCACTGTGTTAGCCTGGTACCTATCAGGCGGTCTAGATATACGTGTAGTTCTTCTGGGAATTACAGGGCTTACAGGAGGACTTTGTTGAACTACTACCTGTTCATCTTCCTCATCCTGTTCAGCTATTGAATCTGTTTCTTCCTTTATGGGCACTATTTCATCCTGTATTTGTCTCTTTACTTTATTTTTAAAGTTACAGGGATAACTAATGGGATTTCTATAGGATTCAATAATTACATCTTTATTGGCATCCTGTTCTAATTTCTCCCATCCTTCATGTTCTAGAAATTGGGCACTAGCACTACATAACACTTTAGATGTGCCTTTCTCCCAAAATCTATATGCCCTATGGTTTGCCTGATAACCAACGAAGAAAAAACTTTTAGCTCTATGTTGCCCTTTTTTTCTGAGTTGTGCAGGAATATGCACCCATGCTGGTGCACCAAATGTGTGCAGGTAACTTAGATCAGGTTTCCTGCCATGCCATCTGGTGAATGGTATTTCACCTGTTGTTGTATTAACAACGTTGTTCAATATGTTATTAGCACACATTGTAGCCTCCCCCCCACAAAGAATCAGGTAACCCAGAATCATTTAACATTGTTCTAACCATTGCCTGTAGTGTTTGGCCTCTTCTTTCAATAAAAGCATTATGTTCTGGCCTGTATGGAGCAGACTTCTTATGCTCTATTCCAGCTACCTTAAGTCTGTTCTGGAATTTGTTATTAATAAATTCCGTACCATTATCTGTCACCAGGGTTATCAGTTGTCGTTTAGACTTTCTTTCAGCAAACCTAAGCCAATTGAAAAAATGTTGATATGTTTCAGTTTTGCTTTTCATTAAATAGCAAAACCCATATCTAGAATAATGATCCATAATGCTCAGTATATATCTAGCACCCCCATACTGGGTTTCTTTGGACCTATTATGTCTGCAAATACTACTTCTAAAGGTTCTTTTGTTTTGAAACCATTTAGCCTATTTGCAGGCAATACTTTGCTCTTATCTTCACAGCAAACATTACAACGCAAATATTTATCACAAGGTTTTAACCTTATTCCTTCAGATAACTCAACTGTACGTTTTAGCATTTTAAAATTTACATGCCCCAAACGCCTATGCAATAAATGGATACATTCTTCATGAGGCTTTATATTATTAAATACAGTCTGAGCCTCCCCTTTCTTACTATTATCTAAGACATATAATGTTCCATTTAAAGCTGCAGTTACCCTTTTGTTATCTTTTTCAATTATGCAATTATTATCCTTAAAAGTAATTACATAACCTAATTTATCTAATACCCTTACTGAAAGCAAATTAAACTTTAGTTGCGGTACATACAACATTTTTATATCCTGGTTTATGTACGGACAACGTGCAAAACCTTGACCTTTCGCTTTCAGGTTCCAGCCGTTGGCAAGAGATATATGTTGAGAACTTGTAGACATTTTTATAAATTTTGTCTTATCTCTTGTGATGCAGTGGGATGCGCCACTGTCAACCACCCATAAATTATTCTTCACATCAGAGTTGCTAAACGTGGCTAGTTCAAATGCTTTCTTTGGCTTTTTTACATTCTGGCTTTTTCTCTTTTTGCAGAACCTTGCCAAATGTCCTCTGCCTCCACAATTAAAACACTTTTTAATTGTGTATGCCGTCGAAGATAAATTCTCTTCTTCCAGGTGCTGTAATTTGCTTTGCTGGTTTCTTTCAAGCTTTGAAGATAATTTCTCTTCTTTCTTATCTTCTCTCAGCTCGTCACGCTCACGCCTTCTTCTGGCTTCTTCTAGTAGCCTGCCTGTAATCTCGGTTAATGAGAGGCTTTCTTTTGGCAATACTTCTAACGAAGTCACATAGTCATCATAGCTTTGATCTAATGAAGATAATATTATGTAGACTTGTTGCAGTTCATTAAATATAAGCTCTTTTTCTTGCAATTCTTGAAAAATGCTCTTCATACAGTTTAAATGAACTAACATATCTCCATTCCTCTGAAGATGCGTTCGAAAAAGCTTCCGTGTAAGATTTATATGTGCTCCTACACTGTCCCGAACATAAATCTTCCTGAGGTTCTCCCAGCAGTTTGCAGCATTTTCTTCTCCACGAATATGGACAAGCTGCTGATCACAGAAAGTCAGTCCTATGATGCATAAAGCCTGCTCATTCTTCAGTTTAAAGTCTTGTAACTTTTCTTTATCATCATCATTAGCAGGATCCCAGCTACTCACATCTGGTGGGTTTGCTATAATGTCCCACAAACCTTCTTTACGTAGAAGTAAACTACATTTCATTGACCATGAAACATAGTTTGTTCCATCCAGCCTGGATATCATGGACAGTTGTGACAAATTTACTTGTGCCATTACTCTTCAGATATTTTGACTATTTTAAACTAATTAAAACAGTTTGTTTTTACAGTAATGTGCAACTCACACCAACTCTCTCTGTTATATCCTGGTTAGTTAGACTATGCTGCTGGGCCCATAACTAATGTTAGGGTTTGGGAATTAACCCCTAGCAGAGTATTGCAGCAGTAGTCAAACCAGGCAGCCAAAACGAGAGTGGAAGGGCCCCAGAGTATACACACACTGAACACAAACACTGTTTGTAGTTTAAATAGTTTTTAATCCAGTTAGATTTTAAGCATTGTCATTCAGTCCATTAAGTCATTCACAGTATTTCCATCCAGTATAACTCACTAGTATAGTCCAAGTTAAGAGTCCTTGCAATATCTTTATCAGCCGATAAAGATATCTTCTCCTCCTCCGGTTTCACTCTCCAGAGAAACAAACGCTGGATATTCAGTAGAATTACGCAGTAAATCAGCAAACAGTAGCAAACAATAACAGTTCAGTCACAGGCACTCACAGTCAGTAATCTCAGTTAGTCGCAGCAGCATACAGTTAGTCGCAGCAGCACACAGTTACAGACAGAGTAACACACAGTAACAGTCAGTAGCTTTCCAGCTTCTAATGCTTCCTTATATTGTAACTTCTAACCGCACCCTTAATCGGCTAATTGCCTGCTGCATTGTACTTAAAGTGATAAGCACTTAAACCATGATATCTAAGTTTTATATATTTATTCACCCAAACCATATTTGGTATCAATGTTATACCTAACAATACCACTCTACAAAATCTTAGTAAGACCACACCTAGAATGCATCCAGTTTTGGTCACCACACTATAAAAAGGATGTTGAAGCTCTAAAAAATAGTGCAGAGAAGAGTATCCAGGATGATTAGGGGACTGAAAGCTAAAACATATGAAGAACAGTTATAGGAACTGGGTATGACTAGTTTAGTGAAAAGAAGGACCAGGGGAGACATGAGAACAATATTCCAATATCTGAGGGGTTGCCACAGAGAGCTATTTTCCAATGCACTTGAAGGTCAGACATGGAATAATGGATAGAAACCAATCAAGGAGAGATTCAAATTAGAAATAAGGAGAAATTTTCTGGCAGTGGATCTCATCTTCTGCAATAGCTTAAACTCAATTTATGGCCTAAAAGTTAAAGAACCTTTTTCCAACAGTGATCACAGTATGGTTGATTTTTGTCTCAATTTGTGTCCTTGCAAGAAGGATCATAATGATGTGACTCCAAATTATACTTAAATTATACTTAAAAGCCAACTATGATCTCATAGCTGCCAACCTCACATCCCTTGATTGGCACCTTTTGTTCACAGGTTGTGATACTGCAGAAGACCATTACAAAACTTTTTTGCTCAAAGTCAATAGAGTCATTAACCTTTATGTACCAAAAATAACCCCTAAAGCCAAAAAAAACCAAAAACAAATTACCCATAACAATTAGAAAATTACAATCCCCCCCCAAAATCTCTTTGGTGAGAAAAAAAAACAACTGGCTACTTTAAAAACCACTACAAAGCCTTATGCCACCAGATAAAGGCAGAATGCACCAATTACCATTGCAAACAGGAGGAAGAGTTGTTAAAATTGAAATCTACCCGAGCCTTCTATAATTTTGTAAACACCAAACTTAAAGACTTGAAAACTATCCCACCCCTAAAAGGGCCTAATGGGAAAGAGTGTAACGATGAAGCTGTCAAGGTCAAGCTCTTCAATAGGTTCTTCAGCCCAGTCTTTGTTGATAGCAATAGTTGCTGCCCCCCATTTCTTACTCGTACCATAACAAACTGTAACTATTTACTACATATTGATTTTACAGTAGATAATGTTGAAATGGCATTACACAACCTAAAGCCATCTTTATCTATTTGCCCTGATGGATTATGTGCCTACTTCTTGAAAAAGCTTGCCACTGCCCTAGCCGAACTTCTATGCACAATCTATGAGATATCTTTCAGAACCAGCTCCTTGCCTAACTTATGGTCATTAGCTACAATCTTACCTATTTTCAAAAAGGGAGACCCTAGTCTAGTAGAAAATTACAGACCAATCTCACTGTGTTGCATCATCTGTAAAGTCATGGAATCAATTATAAATCAACCCATCACCCTCCACTTAAAAACAAACAACCTGCTTTCTAACAAGCATGGTTTCAGGAAAAATTTGTCCTGTAATCTGCAACTCCTACACTGCAGAAACATTTGGATCACACATCTTGACCAAGGTAAAGCAATAGACACAATTTGCATAAACTTCTGCAAAGCCTTTGATTCAGTGGTGCATGACAAACTACTGTTTAAACTAAGTTCTTATGGCATCTCTGGATCCCTGCACAAGTGGATAGCCGCATTCCTGTCAAACAAGCAACAAATAGTCAAAATAAGGAGGGCCCTATCAAATCTGGCACCAATTAACAGTGGTGTACCCCAAGATAGGGTTTTAGGACCCACACTCTTTCTGCTTTACATCAATAACCTATGCGATCATATTAAAAGTCTGCCTCTTTACCAATGACATAAAATTATTTAACACCACTGACAATGCTGCTGCTCTACAAAGTGATCTTGACTATGTGTCAGAATGGTCGCGTAATTGGCAACTCCAAATTTCAACTAATAAATGCTCTGTCTTACACATTGGCAATAAAAATCAGAACACCAAATACAAATTGGGCAGAAATGATCTTGTAGACAACCCTCACTCTGTCAAGGACCTAGGAGTACTCATCTCAAACAATCTAAGCCCTAGAGCTCACTGTAACAGCATTGCCCAAAAGGCATTAACAGTTGTTAACCTAATTTTGCTTCTTCTCTAGTATCATTGAATTGCTAACTAGGGCATACAAAATCTTTGCCAGACCAATTCTTGAATACAGCTTGTCTGCCTGGAACCCACACTGTATATTGGACATTAACATGCTTTGAGCAGGTTCACAGTATTTCTCGAGAAGAGTACTCTACTCCTCTACTCACAATAGAATTTCCTACACCTCCAGGCTTAAAATTTTGGATTTGGACAATCTGGTACTGTGCCACCTGCAGTCCGATCTAAGCATAGTACACAAAATTGTCTGCTGTAACATCTTGCCTGTCAATGACTTCTTCGGCTTCAACTACATGGGCAAACAATTGATACAAACTCAAGGCAAACCACTTCAAACTCAATTGCAGAAAATATGACTTCAGCAACAGAATGGTCAATGCCTAGAATGCTCTATTCGACTGTTGTTACAGCCTCAAACCCTCAGAGTTTCAATCTCAAACTTTTTACTTTGGACCTCACCCCATTCTTAAGAGGTCCTTAAAGGGAGCATGCATCAGCGCACTAGTATGCCTACTGTCCCTATCTTACTGTCCCCATTTATGTATATTTACTTCCTTTGTTCATGTTTATGTTCATACCCATACCTGTTATCTTGTACATGTTTGACAAATAAAATAAATAAAATAAGATAGATCTTGAGGTCATTTTTTCTGGCCTTTGTTGATGCTGGGTGTTGAGGTAATTCCCCATTAGGAGAATGAGCGCATACAGGGAGACGTATAGAGAGTAGTGATGGAATAATACACACAGAGCACACAGATACACTGTAGAGTAAATGTAGGTTTTTACTTCCAGAAAGGTCCAAAATAAGCAGTCCAAAATCATTCACAGGTAAAATCAGTCAGTTTTCATCCAGGGATAATCCAAATATCAAATTCCAGTGTCAAAAACAGTTCAGTGTCAGACTTACATTAAATCCAGTAATATCAGTCAATTAGAAGAAATGGAGCAACGGCAATACTTTCCAACAGAAGGAAACAGAGACGAAGACACACTCTCTTCTGAGATTAAGACTAAACAACCCAGGTTTCTGGCTCCATCTTATGGCTGTTTGAGAAACCACACCCAATTGCATGCTCTTGCATTCCCTTAAAGATATAGTACTAAAATGTTTATCCTGGTTTATATATTTCTAACCCAAATACCTGTTAGGTGACTTATATTCCTAACACTGGGCATGCCTTGGCTGCTCGGGGAGATGCTCCATGTGATCTCCACCCCAAGACATTGGCCCGACCCAGATGCTTCTCTCCGCCACTGCTCTTGCTGGTGAGACAGTGAGTGTCTTGTGCAGCACAGCAAAATTTAGCAGCAGTGAGCCACTGCTTTGGGTCTGATAAGTCTCATCTGGAAAGCACAGCAGTGGAGAGAAGCAATCATGTTGAATGTTACTGCTCTCTGCTTCAGTGCTTTCAGGATGGGACTTATAGGACCCAAAGCAGTGGTTCACAATTGCTAAATTTTGCTGTGCTACAAAAAATGCTCTCCTAGAAGGCCACCAGCATCAACAAGGGCCTCAAGAAGCATGTGCTCTCCGCCCTGAGACACTGGCCTAATCTGGCTGCTTTTCTCTGTTGCTACTTTTGCTGGTGGCCGGGAGAGCATCTTGCACAGCACAAAAATTTAGCAGTCATGAGCTGCCACTTTCCTTTAAGTCCCATTGGGAGAGTGCTGCAGAGTGAGCTGCAATGGCTGGGGAGCCAGGAAAGTGGGTAAGGGAATCAGAGAGCAGCTGGGCTGCAGGCACCACATGGTCTAGGGCCTAGGCAAGCTGCAATGGCTGGTGAGCAAGGCAAGCGAGTGGCCAAAGCTGATGAGGCGAGAAAAGAACTAGCTGTAAGGGGCGGGGTGGTGCGGGGCCAGCCAGTAGTGGGATTTGCCGGTTTTCCAAACTGTGTAGAATCTTAACAACTGGTTCACCTGAACCGGTCCAAACTGGCTGAATCCCACCTCTGGGGACAACTTATTCTCCAAAGTACCTGAAGGCAATACAAGAACTAACAGATGGAAACTGATCAAAGAGAGATCCAACCAAGAACTAAGGAAATTTTTTCTAACAGTGAGAACAATTAATCAGCGGAACAGTTTGCATTTAGAAATTGTGGATGCTCCAGTTTTGGAGAATTTTAAGAAGAAATTGGACTACTGCTTTTCTCATTACAGTCTTATTGTAGAAAACACATTAAGAATTTTTTAAAAATGGAAAGCAGTTGAGACACAGTGAGAAGACATATCCCTGAAACATATAAGATTTTTTTCTGATGCTTCTCTCCTCTTTAAAAATACTTAGATTCTTATTCCACACCATAAATGAAAGGTAGGAGTTTGGGGGTGGGAGGTGGTGAAAGATGTTTAATTGAGAACGTTGAAAACAAAAGATGTTTGTGATAACAGTATAAGGTCCAAACGTAAGTCACCAATAGTGCCAAAGAGAGGGATTCAAGCAGAGGCTTGGAGAAAAGCAATTAAACTAATTCTACTGATCCCAATCTTGATTCTATTAATATTATGTCCTTTCAACAGAATCAGAGCAATGCAACCAAGCTCACTTCAAATCAAACTGATATAAAATGAATTAAAAATTCCAGTATCTCTCCCCAAAAGAATGCAAATTTTCTAATGTATTTCAAAAAGCATTTTTTTCAAATAACCACATTATAATCGTTTAAAGATAATTTTTGCAGTGCTTGAATTTCTGTATTATTATAAAAACAGTACATGAAGAGGATATTCTAGATTACATAGGCATAGATAGGTCTTGGAATGCCATGAAGCCACATTGAATTGAAAATGAGTTTGGAAAGTTAACTTTTTGAAAACTAGCAAAGTGTTTCAACTCTAAGGAAACCAGAACCTCATGGCATTCTCATAACTTCCCAATATTGAAATATTGCTTTTTACACATCCTCATTTAGAGGTAATACTGAAGCTATTTTTTCAATTATTTAAACTATTTCCCTGTTCTCTTTTCAACAAGCATAATTAAAGTAAGAATAAAATCCCTACAAACACTTCCTGTCTTTTCTTTCAGTTTTTGCTGGTCAGAATCATTTAACATTACTCTATTCTCTTTTTTAAAATAGACTTCTCTTTTTTTCTTTTTCTGTTCTAGTCAAATTATGTGAATGTATGTGCTTTTATTTCCCCTTTTTAATACTATACTTTTATGGCTATTTGCCTCTTAGTATTTGTGTTAGTATTGTTTTACACCATGCCAATACTTATTTTTCCTAGAGTGACACTCTATGAAAGAAAAAGATGGCATTAAAAGCACTGATTTGATGGCACATAATCAATTAATCAATACCTTTTTTATTGTTATATCATTTTATAATTGTACCTTCATCCCATCTCTGTGAGTCAAGTGTTACAAACAATCTACATTTTGATTATGTACTTCCTAATTAAAAAAAGGAATGGAAAGTCACTACCGCATGTTCTACTCTCCATGGGTCAGGTTCTAGCAGATGAATAGAGCCACCACTTTGGTGATCTAACTTGCTACCCCTCATTAGGGAGAGCAATTGATGGGTGTTTTCCCAGGCAAGAAATTCCTCATTTTTTTATCCCATATACTTCTCAGTAAATAATTAGGATTACACTACTTGTAAGCCTCATTACATAAGCAATATCAATTTATTTACTTATTTATTTATTAAATTTATTTGGCTGCAGGGAGATAACAAATTACAGGGAGTCTTGACATACAACTATTTATTTAGTGACTATTCCAGTTACAATGGTGCTGAAAAAAGTGAGTTATGACTTATGACTCCTCACACTTACAATTGTTGTAGCATCTCATAGTTATCTGTTTAACATTCAGATTCTTGGAAATTGATATGTATTTATGATGGTGGCAGCATCCAAGGGGCACATGATTGCTGTTTGTGATTTTCCCAGCCAGCTTCTGATAATCAAAGTCAACGGGGAAAATCAGATTTACCTAGCAACTGCAAGTTTGCTAAGCAAGTTTGACTCAACAGTTACAGTAATTTGCTTAACAATCATGGCAAAAAAGGCTGTATAATTGGCCATAATTCACTTAACAACTGCCTTGCTTAGCAATGGAAGTTCTGGTCCCAGTTGTGGCCATAAGTTAAGGACTACCCTTATAATGGCATGCCTTCACAGATGGTGCTTGATGCTTCACAGACAGGAAGGTGACAGCACTGAACCAACTGACTGGATGTGCCCTAATTTGGTAATATTCTTTATCTTATTAAAAAAGATTTTGTGAAAGAATTATGTTTATCTAGGTAAATATTAAGTAAGGAATATACTCTTCTTTTATTATGAAATAGTGGAAAATAACCACGAGCCTTTTAAAGCCCTGTGGTAGCCTTTCTTGACTAGCTATTCTCCAACTATGTTGAGATCAAACATCCCATATCTGATAGTTATGACATATCTTAATGCAGCAGAATGGACAAGAGTACTCTCTATAAGTAAAATAATAGTATCCCCAAAAGTCAGTTCACTCCTCCCCTTCCCCCCCCAAAAAGTAAACAAGGAAAGTAAATGGCAGTTTGGCTATGGAATTTGGGGGGAATCAGAATGAGTCCATAATAGAGGTATAAAAAATGTGTTTGACCTCTGATTGCATGGTTGCAACCATGCTGTTTATTTTTAACCCTCCCTGTGAATATTCTTGGTTCTTAAGATATTTTGCCTCCTTTACAGCAAGTGAAGATTTAAAATGATTACTGAATACAGGTCAAAGGGTTAGAACAGCGAGTAGTTGCACTTCAGCTAATAGTGGAAAATTAAGATGTACAGTTAAAAAAAGAGAAGTGCCTCATTATGAGATGACAGAAGAAATAACTCTCCATAAGGAAGAGAAGCTAGTAGCAAGATTGCTAAATGAATCTGGCTTTCCCATTGAATTTGCTTGTCAGAAGGTCACAAAAGGTGATCACATCATCCCAGGATACTGCAACCGTCAAAAATATAAATCAGTGGCAAAGCATCTGAATTTTGATTCCGTGATCTTGGGGATGCTGCAATGGTCATAAATGTGAAAAATGGTCATAAGTCATTTTTTTCAGTAACTTTGAACGGTTAGTAAATGAACTGTTGTAATTTGAGGACTGTTTATAGATGGAAGCAAGGGATACAGGAAATAATGTTCAGGTCTTTGAAGAGAAAGCAAACTCTGTGACTTCAGGAGAAAGCAAAGAAACACTGCAGAAAACATGGAAGGATGGTGATTGTATCTATAAGCATCTGTGGGGCGGGGAAAATGATAAGTGCATCACAATTGAAACTCATCTCTTTATACATGATTTTTGTGATATTGTAATATAAATTTGAACAAGTGCACTGTGATATCATGATCTGTGCTTGTCATGTTGGAACTGATACTTTTGCTGTACCGTTCAAGATAAAAAGAGAAGAGCTGGGATAATTTGTAATTTGCCATTATTGAGGAACTTAAAATTACATATTTCCTACCAGATTTACTGGCACACAAAGTGTGCTGTTGGCATGGATGAGGAATGTAATAGAACAATTTCCAAGGCATATCATTTCCATTGAAATGATCCCTTTTTGCTAGTCTACAAGGTGATACAGGTAATTGTTGCTTAATGACTAACTTAACAGCCATTCAAAGTTACATACACACACATCCTTGTCATATGTTCGCATTTCAGGCATTTGGAAACCAACTTACATTTACAATTAATTGCAGCATGCTGCAGCAACATCACTGCAATTTGTGATTTTTCTTTTGCCATTTTCAGCAGTACGTAAAAAAAAAGTGTACATTGGATATGTTGGATTCACTTAATAACTATGTACTGTAGTTTGCTTAATAATTATAGTGGCTTGCTTAAAATTGAGTCAGGTTACATGGTGACCAGCTTAAACATTGACTTACGACCAAAATTCTGGGCTCAACTATGGTCATTTTTATTTATTTATTTATTTTATTTATTTTTGTCAATTGCTTACAAGATAAAAGGTATAAGTAAAAACATAGTTATGAATGCATGGATACATATAAGAAAAATAAAAAATAAAAGAAACAATAGGACAGGGACGGTAGGCATGTTGGTGCGCTTATGCACACCCCCTATGTTGAGGACTATCTTTAAATGACTACCTGCAAAAAGTGTAGACATTGAAGATTTAGGGGAAAAGTTCAAGAATCTGGATGCAAGATGGTTTCCTCATCCATTTTTCTAGTCCATGAAAGGCTTGAAAAGAGAAAGAATAATAATAACCTGAATGAAAATAATGTTACAAGGAAATACTTTGTTTCTGTAATAGTCTGAGTTACCTGCAGAGGTGGTATTCAGCCTGTTCGGATTTTGAGTAATTTGGAGAACCAGCAAATACCACTTCTGGCTGGCCCCATCCACCTGCCCCCACTCATAAGACATAAGACATAAGACATAAGAATTTATTTGTCATTACACTCGCTAGCGGGTGCAACGAAATGAGGTGCTCTTCCACAAAGTAAAACTGGAAAAACACCACTAAAAGAAAAAAAATTTGAACTAAACACAACCAACCATACAATAATCTCTATGCAATTAAAAATGTAAATACCCCATTACTCTCAGCCATTTAAATTCCACAAAAATCTAATGACCCTGCATTCAAACTCAAAACTGCACTTGGATAAAAACTGTTCTTAAATCTGGTCGTCCTTGTTCTTAATACCCTAAATCTCCTTCTTGATGGTAATAGTTCAAAGAGCTGATGTCCCGGATGAGAGGAGTCATTCAATATATTAAGTATCTTCCTCTTACATCTGTTCCTATACAGTTCTTCCAAAGAGGGGAGTGAGCAGCCAATGATGTTTTGGGCCGTCTTGATCACCCTCTGAATTGCCTTTTTCTCTGCCACTGTGCAGCTCGAGAACCATACATAGAGACAGTAGGATAATATACTCTCAATTGAACTCCGATAGAAGGTAGTCAGGAGACTCTCAGCCAGTTGTTGTTTCCTAAGAATCCTTAGTAAATACAACCGTTGTTGTGCCTTCTTAATTAAAGCAGCGGTGTTTGCGCTCCAAGTCAGGTCATTTGTAATGATGATCCCGAGAAACTTACATTCAACCACCTGTTCCACACGGACTCCCTCTATATACTGTGGCTGAATGTCTGCTCTTTTTTTCCTATAGTCCACTCTCGCCCTTTCCTGTCCTAAATTCCCTTGTTTTTTTTATCTCAGCTGATTCGTGTGGCGGAGCAGATTGCCGCGCCTCAGCTGAGCTAAAAAACAGCTCACCTCATGGGTGCTGACACCGAGGGCGATCCTTGAGTGCTGTACTGTGTAAAGTGCACTCTCATAAAACCAATTGCACCACCAGCTGGCCCCATCCTGCCCCACCCGCCCTATATATCTTGCCTTTGCGCCGCCAGCTAATCTCCGCACCTCTGCGCCTCGCCTATTACATTCACCAAAAATAAGCATGCCGCTCCTCGCCCTTTGCCTTGGGTTGGAATCCGAAGACCTGCCATTTCCCGGCTCTGGCCTTGCCCTGGAGCCTCTGCCTGTCTTGGCCAGGTCAGGGAAATAAAATAAAAATAAAATAAAAGCCTGGAGCATTCCCCTGCTCCAGGCTTGCCTCAGAGCCACCACCTCCCTACCCACCCCTCAGACCAGACCAGATGTTGTTCAAGGCCACTTTTGATGGATGGCATGAACATTTTGCTTATTTCTTCACTTGAATCTGGTCTCACATAGACCAATTTGGAGGCCAATATGCAACAGAGCATGATCTGGTCACCGCAATAACAGATGGAATGAATGAGGGGGATGTTTCTGACTGGGTGGCTCAATTGCACTACAAACAGGCCCCAGAGCTACAGGATGTCAATGTGTTTATTGATTTGTTGAGATTCTGATTTGAAAATCCAGACAGAGTGGTGGAAAATGAGGACAAATTAATGGAAATGAATAAGGCAAGTGACCCTTATCAGACATTGTATGGAACTTTAGAAGGGTCACAAGCCACCTCATGGACTGGCCTGAAAGAATCATCTTGCACTATTTCAAAAACACCATTGACCCAGAAGTAAGAAAGGCCTGCAACATTAGAGGGATACCCAAAATGCTACAAGCATGGTTTGCGACCGACCTCAAATTAGACCACAACATCAATCAACAAAAAAGACCCCTACCTGAAGGCCCTCCTAGGAGAGCTGTTGCCAGACAACCACTGATCAGACCTGCTGAAGCTGTTACCACCCAACCCACCAGAACAATAAAGTGTTATTGTTGTGGCCAGGATTGCCATAGAGCAGTCAATTGTTTGGCCCCTGCACCTGTTCCACAAGCTTCACAACCAAGGTCTAATACAGCTGCCAGGGGTCAAACAATTCAACAGAAGCCTCCAGACACTAGCCACTTTGCTAGACACACTGTAGAAGGTCGTCTCCACGCATAAGGAAGCAATGAACTTCCAACCCAAGGCACCTTCCCCAGAGAAGCCAATGAAGAAGACGACAATATGGTGAGTGAACCCATTACACCATTTACTGTCAAAGTGAAGTTAGTGGTGCCCGACACAGGGGAGGCAGGGGAATTAGAAGCTGTCATAGATACCGGGTGCTCTAGATGCCTTATTGATCTCCCCATCATTGAACAATTGTGTATAAAAACAAAAACCCTAAAACGCCCAATCAAATTTGAGCAAGTGGATGGGACTTTAATTGTGGGGATCTCGGCCACCCAAATGACAGAGTTAATCAAACTCAAACTCATACATTTTATAGTGGCTCCAAGGATGTCAGAATCTCTCATATTGGGACTTGCTTGGCTAGATAAATGGGCCCCTACCATCAAGTGGGAGGATGGATACCAAAAAATTATAATTGGGGTGGGCCTACTGCCCTTCCTCCCCCCCACTAAAAAACTACCACCCAACATGGGTCCAAAAACTGAAGCAGCAGCCAGCACTTCAGACCTTCTTCCAGGTACTCCCCAAGTCCCCAAACAATACAGAGGCTTGGCTGAGGCATTCAGTGAAGAGGAATGCAATGGTTTACCTCCCCATCGAGCCACTGATTGTGCCATAGTTAGAACCCAGGGCAAAACTGCCAAAACCAAAGATGTATTCCACGACACCAGCTGAAATAACTGAATTGAGGAAATACATCGATAACAATTTGGACAGAGGTTTCATTGAACCTGCCAAATCTAGGTTGACCGCCCCAGTGCTGTTCAAAGAAAAGAAAGATGGTGGGTTGATTTTGGGGGCGTGAACACCATGTGCATCAAAAACATGTACCCTCTCCCCCTCATGAAGGACTTATTAAACCACCTGTCTAAAGGCAAGGTCTTCACCAAGCTAGATCTGAGAGAAGCTTACTACCTAGTCCGCATAAAGGAGGGAGATGAATGGAAAACTGCCTTCAACTGCCCTTTGGATAGTTTCCAATTCCGAGTCATGCCTTTTGGACTCCAAGGGCCCCCCGCAGTATTTATGCAACTCATCAATGAAGTGTTACATCTGCACGTGTACCAGGGGGTCCTCATCTACCTGAATGACATCCTTATATTCAGCGAAACCATCGAGGAACATGTCAAATTAGCTAGACAAGTGCTGAAAAACATTTAGATGCCAAGTTATATGTAAAACTATCACAATGCGAATTCCACAAGGAGTCGCTGGATTACCTAGGCTACCGAATCTCCAACCAGGGAATTGAGATGGACCCTGGAAAAGTGAAAGCCAAGCTAGACTGGCAACCCCCTAAAACATGAAAGCAACTTCAAAGCTTTTTGGGTTTTGCCAATTTCTATAGACAATTCATTCCTTCTTTTGCTGAGGTCGCCCTCCCTTTGACAGAGTTATTAAAAATGGGGCCTTGCCCCATCAAACCAAAGCCCACTCAACCCCTTGCTTGGACAGTGGACTGTCAGAAAGCTTTTGAAACCTTAAAATGCCTCTTTGCAGCTGAGCCCATTCTCCAGCACCCAGACCTGACCAGACCTTTCATAGTCCAAGCTGATGCTAGTGATGTGGCTGTCACGGCCATTCTTCTCCAAAAGGACTCTCAGAAGTAGCTAATTCCTTGCACTTATGGGTCCAAAAAACTAACAGACACAGAGCGAAGATGGGTGGTTTGGAAGAAAGGAGCATTTGCTTTGCGGACTTGGAGGCATTTCCTAGAAGGGATGAAGGAGCCATTTGAGGTGTAGACTGATCACAAGAACCTCAAGGCGCTAAAGACACCTTGGAAGCTATCACCTAAACAAGTCCGCTGGGCTCAATATTTCAAGCGGTTCAACTTCAACATGAAATATATACGCAGAGGGAAAAATATATTGGCGGACGCCAATTAACAAATTAAATTTTCAAAGCTCAATCTTTGAATCTCAATACTTAATTTCAATACTCATGGGAAAAAGAAAAACAAAAGTTGTTAAGCTAAATTGAGGATAATTGAGTCATCAAAATATGAAGTTGAGATTTTAGCCAACAGAAATGTGACTTCTTCAATTTCTATTATTTCCCATGTAAAGCATTAAAATCATAGAATTGTTAGGTCATTTAGGCTACCATATCCAGCTCTTACTCTTGAACAGAAATGTATATTCTTCTTATTGGATGGTATTACAATATTTTTATTTACTGCATTTCAGATTATATGTAATTATTTTTAGAAGTACCATATTGATCCTTGATTACCTGTTGACTTCTGTACACTATATGGGTTCATACACTAACCTCATAATCTAGCTATTTGGCTTTGCCTTAGTGCTGTGTAATCCTAACTATTATGATTTATAGATCTGTGGTTTAAAGTTCAATATTACTTGTAAATCCAGCCAATTCAGATTTATTTTATGAGGTGGGTTAAACCAGCCATTGAAATGGCCAACAACCATCTGTCATTAAATATGTGGGAGGGTGAGAAGAAGGGAATAAAAGGAGGAGGTTTTGGTGGGTAAAGGAGGAGACAGAGGGAGGTGAAAAGAGGGTTTTTTTCTGTGGGAAAAGCAGGAAGGTAAGGATAGGAAGGGATGTCTGGGGAAAAGGACTTCAGCAAGGCATTTGACAAAGTAGACCACAACCTACTTCTTGGTAAGCTAGAAAAAAGTGGGATAGCAAGCATCATCATCAGATGGATTCGTAACTGGCTGACAAACTGTACTCAATAAGTAGTCCTTAATGGGTCTAGGTCTACATGGAGGTAAGCAGGGGGTACCACAAGGTTTTGTCTTAGGCCCAGTATTCTTCAATATCTTCATATATGACTTAGATGAGGAAATAGAAGGGGAACTTGCCAGATTTGCCGATGATACTAAGCTGACAGGAATATTATTAGAATGATATTGGAAGATAGGCTCAAGATCCAAATGGATCTGGACTAGTGGTGGGCTGCTGCTGGTTCAGACCAGCTCACCCGTACTGGTAGTTTTGATCATCAGCTCGGCCTGCCCACCCACCCCGGTGCTATCCTGTCCTATATATCTGGCTCGCTTGCCCTGCCCTTGCAGCCAGCTGATTACTGCAACTTTCCTGCTATACTCACCACAGCTGCCACATGCAGGAAATCCCTGGGAATAGAATAAAAGAGGCTTCTGTGGGGCAAACCTGAGTGAGAAAAAGGTAAAGGATAGCAGAAGGTTCTGCATCTATAATTTCAGAAAGTTTAAAAAGAGTTCTAAATGAATTTATACACCCAATCAAAATGGTTTTTACCAAAAAAACAGTTGAAAAATAATTTGAGAATGATTATGAACATTAGACTATTACAAAGCACATCCTGTGAAACAATTAGCACCAATCTTCCTCACTGCACAAAAAGCATTCGATAATTAGAATTGGCAGTTCATCAAAAAACATGAACTTTGGGGAAAAATTTGTAAAGATGGTGCAAACAACATATACCACACAAATGGCAAAAGTAATAATAAATGGAGATACAACAGAGCAATTTCAAATTTCTAAGGGTGTAAGACAAGGATGTCCACTATCACCATTGTTATTCATTTTAACTTTGGAAATGCTACTTGGACAGATTAGATGTGATAAAAGGCCTTAAAATAAAAAAAGAATATGAAGTCCAAGCATTTGCAGACTATTTGATATTTAAGGAACCATTTGAAACAGGACCCAAATTAGTCAAAAAATAGAGAAATTTGGCAAAGTGGAAGGTTTCAAAATAAATAAGAACAAAGATAATAACAAAAAATCTTAAATGGCTTAAAAGATACCTGAATGAATTAATACATGTTGACCAAAATGGCTTCTTGCCAAGAAGATGAAATATGAAATAATACAAGGATGATATTGGATATATTGGAGTATTATGAAGTTCATAATGAGAAGCAGGTACTTTTGTTATTCTTAGATGCACAAAAGACATTCGATAATGTTAATTGGGATTTTATGTTAAGACAGTTAAGTTATATGGACTTTGGTGATAATTTCATAAATATAATTAGGGCTATCTATGCTAAACAAGAGACTAGAGTTATAATTAATGGAGAAGTGATATAATGTTTTCAAATTAAGAAAGGCACAAGACAGGGGTGCCCATTATCACCGCTATTGTTTATATTAACTCTAGAGGTTTTGACGAGAATGATTCAAAAATACAACCAAATTAAAGGCTTAAGAAGGAAGATAACAAACTGCAAGCATTTGCGGACTATCTTGTTTTTATCATAGAATTGATAAAATTACAATTGGGTGCAAAGCTTATGGAAGTACTAGAAGAGTATGGGGAAGTAGTTGGCTTAAAAGCAACAAAGATAAAACCAAAATGTTAGTCAAAAATTTATCAAACATACAAAAAAAGGATCTGGTCAAGAAAATAAATATCTAAATAGTGAAGAAAGTGGGAACATAGCTAGCAGCAAGGTGCATCACAATTAAGGAGGATAATTGTATTAACTTGAATAATCAAATAAAGATAGATTTAGAGAGACGGAAAAACCTGCAACTTTCCTTTAGGAGGGGAATTGCTAAAATAAAAATGAACATCC
The DNA here is from genome assembly GCF_049901735.1 of Notechis scutatus. Classification (NCBI taxonomy): domain Eukaryota; kingdom Metazoa; phylum Chordata; class Lepidosauria; order Squamata; family Elapidae; genus Notechis; species Notechis scutatus. Next base: position 57,554,597 of record NC_142025.1, on the reverse strand, counting down.
TACCAAAATTACTATTTCTTTTCCAAAATATACCCATAAAACTAGAGGAACAATATTTTGAAAACTTGAATAAAACAATATTGCAATTTATTTGGCAGGGGAGGAAACTGAGAATCAAATTGAAATTATTACAAGAAGCTAAAGAAAGGCGGGGGATTTGGCTTGCTGGACTGGGAGCTGTATTACTAAGCTGCTACACTTACTTGGGTGCGAGAATGGATAAACTTAAAAATAGGAGGTTACTATTGGAAGGCCATGATTAACAAATAGGTTTGCAAACATTCTTGTGGGATGAAAAACATAATGCTCACCAGTACTTCCAGAGGCATTATATAAGATCAGCTTTGCTTAGGGTATGGACAAAACTCAAACAAAATTACATAGAAACACCGGTATGGTTCTCAACGTTAAAAGCATTAATGCATCCAAACTTTATCAACTTGGGGAAATGAGAATGGGGAACTAAAATCCAGACAAGAAGTAAGAGAAGAAGAGGTACTCCTGGAGTAGTGAGTGTATTTACAAATCCAATCACACTATAAGAAAGATAAAAATGAATGGGGTATATAGAGAGAATTGACAACACGGGATAGAATTGTATTAGGAACAGAGGATAAAGAAATTAAGACAACCTACAAATACCTATTGGAATATAAAATGGAGAAGGAAGTAATGGTAAAATGGGCAAAAAACTTTGGTTACATTATTGAATTAGATAAATGGCAAAAGTTATGGGAAAGGAATAGGAAGCTAACTTTGACTACTTCTTATAAACAGAACCTATACAAAATGTTCTACAGGTGGCACCTCTCTCCAACAAGACTGGCAAAAATGAGCAAAAACATATCACCACAATGTTGGAAATATAACACAGGGTTAGGGACATATTATCATATGTGGTGGTCATGTACCAAAGCAAAAAAAAAATTGCTGGCAGATTATGATATGGTTGGAAGAGATGCTTGGCCAAAAAATAGAGTTCAGACCAGAATTGTTCTTATTGGGAATATAGTAAAGGAATAAAATATTTAATGTTGCATGTTATAACTGCTGCAAGATTGGTCTATGCCTAAAATTGGAAGAATGGGTATATCCCCAAGGAAAGTGAAATAATAAAGAAAAATTTGGTTTGTGCAGAGATGGAGAGGCTAACATTAGAAATTAAAGATAAGGGTGAGACAGAATATTATGAAGTCTGGAACAAAATGTATCAATGGTTAGACTTGAAGAAAGGAAGTCGGAATTTTAAAAAATTGTGATGCTTTATAAGACTGAAAGTGGAAGATTTTTAAGCTAAAGACAATGTAAAATGCTGGATATAATGACTATGTAAAAAGAACGTGCAAGGAAATTATGTTGTAAATAGGAAAATATATATGTAAACAGCAGTAACTTAGTAATGTAGAATAAGGAAGAGATCAACTGTTATATGTGGTTTTATGTTATAGCATGTATAGCAAAAAAGTTGCCAGGAAAGTTGCACTGTGTTCAGCTGTTTTAATGTTTACTCAATAAAATTTTTCAAAAAAAAAAAAACCACCTCACTAATAAAGAGAAAAAAGAACTGGAGGGAAAAATGGAAATGCAGATGACCAAAAAAATCAAATACCTAGGAATATGGCTAACAGCAAAATGTACGTTGATTAAAGAAGATAATTATAATAAATTGGTAAACAAATAAAAATAGATTTGGATAATTGGAAAAAATTACAACTCTCACAGGAAGAATTGCAACTATCAAAATGAATATATTATCAAAGATGTAATTTTTGTTCCAAGTAGTATCGATAAAACTAGGAAAGAAATTTTTCAAGGACTTAAACAAATTAATAACAAACTTTATTTGGCTAGGTAAAATAAACCATGAATTAAGCTAAAACTATTACAGGCAGTAGACATAGAGGGGAATTTGCCCTTCCAGACTGAGAATTGTATTATCATGCAGCAGCTCTCACATGGATAAAAGATTAGATAACCCTAACAATAAAAGAATTTTGACAACAGAAGGACATGACCTACAATGGGGCTGGCATGCATTCATATGGGATGGGAAAAACAAAACACATAGTTACTTTCAGAGACATCAGATAAGAAATGCATTATTAATTATCTGGGGGGAAAAATAAAAAGGAATCACTACAATAAAATTATGGTTATATACCCCAATTTGTTGGATTTAGACAAAATGGCAAGATACCAAGATATCCTAAATGATCAAGGGAAGCTAAAAATGAAACAAGAACTAAAAAATCAGGGAATGATGTAGATTGGTGGCTGTGTATGCAAATCCAGACAAGATTTAAGAAAGATGCAGAAATGTATGGGTTTTATAAAGAACCACTAGAACTGGACAAGATATTGCAGGGATCAGAGGAAAAACTGATCAAAAAATTTACAACTATTTATTACAACTATTTATTGGGATTTAAAATGGAAGACGCAGGGGTAGGATTCTACCAGTTCTGTCCACCTCTGTAGAACCGGTTGCTCTGAAGAGCAGCAAACAGAGAGCATACATAGAACCGGTTCTGTGTCTGCTGCTGTTGTGGCCCGCCCGCCCGCTTGCCCGCCTGGGCTCTTACCTGTCCTTTATTTCCTGCTTTTTCAACCACAGCACAGTGGCAGCTGTGGTTGAAGAAGCAGGAAAAAATGCCTTTTCCAACTGCTGCACACCCGCATGCACCACTGTCCGGGCAGCTCAGCAGGTCGTAAATTGCACTCACACGACTTGCGTGACTCACGCATGCATGCGCAATGCAGAGCAACAGAACCGGTAGTTATACCAGTGGGATCCCATCCCTGGGAAGAAGAGACAGTAAAGGAAATAATCCTTTAACTGTGGTGTAAAGAAAATAATCTTACACTTAACACTAAAAAAACCTAAAGAACTTATAATTGACTTCAGGAGAAAGAGAGATGTACATTTACCATTGTACATAAATGGTGAGGAGGTGGAGAGGGTTGATAGTTTTAAATTTCTGGGCACTTATATCTCAGAGGACCTCTCATGGAGTATGAATGCTAACATGCTTTGTAAAGAAGGCACAGAAGAGGCTGTACTTTCTGAGAATGCTCAGGAAGATAAATCTATCTCAGTATCTACTTCTGTCTACTACTGCAGCACCATTGAGAGTGTCCTGACATACTGTATTCTTGTATGGTATGGGAGCAGCTCTGTAGTGGACAAAAAGGCTCTACAGAGAATCATTAAAACTGCCCAGAATATCACTGGGCTCCAGCTACCAGCCCTGGATGTCATCTTCACATCTCACTGTTTGAGGAAATTGCACAACATTCACAGAGACTCTTCCCATCCTGCTTACAATCTTTATGAACTGTTATTGGCAGAAGATACAGAACAATTAAAACTTGGACCACGTGTTTTCTGAATAGTTTTTATCACAGAGCTATAATTGTACTTAACAATGAACTTAAGGACCACCATCAGTGAGCTTTTGGACAGTATTTCTTGGTCTGTTGTGCAGATGCTTGTGTATTTTTAGGAGGCGGGGAATTTTGGTGGGTGAGGAGGTATTTGGGGATTTTTATATGTGTGTGCATGTTGAGTCTAATCTCTGGGTATTATGTGAATTTTGTTGCATGTATACTGTGTATATACATACAATGACAATAAAGAATTCAATTAAATTAAAGGAAATGTGGGCACAAAAATTTGGCTACACTATAGAATTAGAAAAATGGAAAAAATTGTGAGGGGGGGAATTATAAATTGACAATGTCAGCAGCATACAGAGAAAATTTATATAAAATGTTTTACAGATGGCACTTACCCCCAGCAAGACTAGCAAAAATGTTTCCAAACAGATCACCAGAATGTTGGAAATGTAAACATAATCAAGGAACATACTATAATATGTGGTGAACGTCAGGGGTGGGATTCAAATTTTAACAACCAGTTCTGTGGGCGTGGCTTATATGGTGACATGGTTTGGTGGTCATGTTATTGGCTGGGCATGGCCAACTCAATATTACTCACATCGAGGCATGCATCTCCTCGCCTGGCCTCTCATGACTGTGGGGATGCTGCAACAGTTGTAAGTATGAAAAATGGTCATAAGTCACTTTTTCCAGTGCTATTGTAACTTTGAATGGTCACTCCACACAAGCAAAGTACCAGCAAAGGAGGGGAAAAAAACTCCAGAGACATTCCTGAGACAGGAAGTCTAGTCCTGCCAAGAATGTAATAAGGGTTAACGGAGAGGCAGTTTCTGTAAGCAACAGCAGAATGTTTCCTTCCTGCCTTCCTTACAGGATTAGGCCAGTAATTTCTTCTAACAACCGGTTCTCCGAACTGATTAGAATGTTAATAACCGGTTCTAGCGAATAGGTTTGAACTGGTAGAATCCCACCCCTGGTGAACGTGCCCAGTAGCACAAAAATATTAGATGAGGATAAGAAGGTGGATTGAAGAAATAACTAAACAACAAACAGAGTTAAAACCAGAGATATTTTTACTAGGCATAATAACAGGAAGATATGACAAAAATATAATATCTAATGCTATATTTAATAATGGCGGCTAGAATTGTCTATATGCAAAGTTGGAAAAATGGTATTATACTGTCTGAGGAAAGTGTGATAAGGAAAGTATTAGAATGTGCTGAGATGGATAGGCTGACAATGGAAATAAAAGATAGAGGAATATTATCTGATTTGGAATGCATGGTATAATTGGTTAAATAGTAGATATAAAGATAAATAAAGAATATGAAATATTATAGTATGATAAAAATATACAGGGTATATATTATAGTGAAACAATATATATAAAGGAATATGTATGTATGTATGTGTGTATGTATGTGTGTGTGTGTGTGATATAATTAGGGATATATAATTAAACTGTATGTAAAATAAATGTATACCGACAATGAAATGTTGCAAAAAATGAAAATGGTGTTATAAAATGAGGAAAATTGTTTAATAAAAATATTTAATTTAAAAAAAGAGAGGCTTCTGTGTTACAAACCTGAGGGAGAGAAGGGGGACAGGATAAGAGAGGCTTCTGCGGGGCAAACCTAAGTGAGAGAAGGAGATTGTATAGGAGTAGCCTCTGTGAGGCAAGCCTCAAGGGATAAGATAAGATAAGCTTCAGTGTGGCAAGGTTCTGTGGAGCAAGCATGATGGAGAGAAGGAGATAGGGTAGAGACGTATACTTCTTATAAAGAAAATTTATATAAAATGTTTTATAAATGGCACTTACCATCTGCTAGGTTAGCTAAAATGTTTAATAATATGTTGGAAATGTAACCAAAAAATGAGCACATTTTACCATATGTGGTGGAATTGTGTTAAAGCAAAAAAATGGGCAAAAATACATAAATGGTTAGAAAATATGACAGAAAAAATGTAGATTTTAAACCTGAACTTTTTCTATTAGGTATAGTACCATAAACATTTGATTAACAAAATATATATTTAATATTGCATGTATTAATAGCGGCAAGGATTATATTTACACAATATAGGAAAAATGAAGAAATATCATGAGACAAGATAATTAGGAAGATACTAGACAATGCAGAAATGGACAGACTTACATTGAAGATTAAACAGAAAGAAAATACAGAATATTATCAAACATGGAACTTATTCTACCAGTGTCCCATGTTCAAAAGTAGTCTGCTTTCTTTTTCTTTTATCTTCAGTGTCAGTCTGTCCATTTCTGTCAGTCTAATATTTTTTTTATTATTGCTTCTTCTATAGATGTTTCCTCATTTTTCCAGTGTTGTACAAATACAATTTTTGCTGCCAAGACATATAATATTAAATATACGTTCCCTTTCTCATGTGTTTTTGGCATTATGCCTAACAAAAATAATTCTGACTATAGGTTACTATATGCTGTTTTAACTTTTTTTTCTAACCATGTGTGCATTTTCGTCCAATTCTTTTTCTTTTGAACATGTCCACCACATGTAATTATATGTGCCCGGTCTTTGATGACATTTCCAACATTTGGCGGACCAGTTTTTAAACATCTTTGCTAACCTTGTTGGCAACAAATGCCACCTACAGAACATTTTGTACAAATTTTCTTTGTAAGTGGTTGCCATTGCCAATTTGTAATTTCTTTCCCAGAGGTTTTGCCAATTATCTAATTTTATTGTATATCAAAAAATATTAACATTGTCTCTTTTACCTGTTCATCTTTCATTTTTAAAGTTAAGAAATTATATATTTTCTTTATTAGCTTTTTATCTGCCACTAGCAATATTTGATCCTAGTTATAAAAGCCATAAGTCTGAACATCTTAACACCAATGGAAACTGGCCTTAAGTTTATGAAAAGAATAGAAGAATATGGAGAAGTAGTAGGATTGGAAAAAAAAAAAAAACTAAAATAATAGTTAAAACCCTTACAGATAAACACAAAAGTTAATTGATAAAGAAAATAGATCTTCAGATAGTTAAAGTAAAATACTTGGGAATATATTTAACAGCAAGATGTGCAACAATCAAAGAAGATAATTATATAAGGCTACTGCAAAAAATTAAATTGGAGAAATGGAAAAAAATTGCAATTATCAATGGAAGAAAGAATACAACTATAAAAATGAATATTTTGTTGAAATTACTTTTTTTGTTTCAAATAATCCCTACAAAAATCGAGAAAAAATATTTGGATGAACTAAACACAACAATTTTGAAATTTATTTGGCAAGGGAAAAAAGCTGGAATAAGATTGAAATATGTTGCAAGAATCTAAGAATAATGGGGGCTTTGGGCTATCAGATTGGGAGCTTAACTACCAAGCTTCTTCATTAACGTGGGTGAAAGAATGGATAACTCTCAGACATAGAAGATTATTGTTTTTGAAAGGTTATGATCTCCAATTAGGATGGCATGCTTTTCTATGGTATGATAAAAACAAGATTCACAGATATTTTCAAAAACATTATGTAAGAAATGTATGGGAAAAGGTGTATGCAAAAATTTGAATGAAAATACCAGATTGGCTTTCAACAATGGAAGCAAGTATTCACCCAAATTTAGTAACTCTTGAAAAAAAATGTAACATATAAAATATTTTGAATGCAGAAGGGGAACTTAAAACCAAACGAGAACTACAGAATCAAGGTGTTGATTTGTCATGGTGGCCACATATGCAAATACAAATGAGATATGAGACTACACAATGTTTATTAAGCACCAATGAAATATAAACAATAAACAATTTTTAAACTTTATTTAAAAAAGAGAAACAAACTTCTGTGGAGCAAACCCAGTGGTGGGCTACTGCTGGTTCGGACCATCAGCTGGACCCCACCCCCCACCCACCCATCCTGTCCTTTCTGGCTCAGCTGAGTTGCATGGCACAGCTGATTTCTGTGCCTCAGCTGTTCTATTTACCGGAGCTGCCCTAGAAGGTAAGCAGCCGAACTTAAAATTGCTGTACTTTGAACACTACACGAACTGCACATTAACAGAACTGGTTGTTAAACCAGCTGCAGCTCACCATTGGGCAAACCTGAGGGAGAGAAGTGGGATAGGATAGAAGTGGCTTCTGTGGGGGACTTCCGATTTGCAGGTTTTCGGCGGCAGCAGGAATCTGCGATCGTGCGCGGTTTTTGCTTGCGCTCGCCACTGGAGTGCCCAGGCCAGCCGGCTTTGGGGCTAAAGTCACCCGTAGAGGTGGCTGAAGATAGGGAGACCCGGCAGGGGTTTCAGAGAGCTGCATCTCCCCTCCTCAGCTGGCTTAACTCCCTTTTCTGAAGGGGTAGATCGGCGGTCAGAAATGGCCGCCACAAAAAGAAACTGCTCATCTGGAAAAGAATGTGCAGGAAGGAAGCTAAGAAGTGAAAGTTTTGGTTGACTGGGATAAGAAGCAACATTCAAAATACCCTGGAGTTTAAATTAAAAAAAAAAGATACATCGCTCCCAAAGAAGATCCGGAAGTAGCAAATGAAAGTGAAAAGGGAAAGTTTTTTTTTCACTCTCTTCAACTGTGACAGCAGATGAATGAGAAATCGGAAAAAGCTGCTTTGGCATCAGCAGGTAATTAAACTGGAAAATCAAAGCCAAGGGAACAATAAAGATTTCTGATCACTGAAAAAACTTTTTCTCGCTGTAAGTGGGAAGGGAGAGGAAAAGAATAAGAGTAAGATTTGGCTGGAGGAGACTGCTTGGAATTTTTAAAGAATCTAAAGTTAAACTGTAACAAGACTTCTAAAAGATACATTTTAATTGGAACTTTGTAACTGAATTGTAACCCCAGGAAGAGAAAGTCAAAAAAGAAGAAAGTGTTAAATGAAATAGCTTGTGTGTATTTGGACTGCTTGGTGACTCTGGGACTTTTGGAAATTATATTTCAATGATTAAAAACACTTGGGTGGTTGTTTAAAAATGTTTTTATAATGGCATCACTTGTGGATGAACTGAAAATAGAATTTAAAAAATATAAAGAAGAGGAACAAGAAGGAAAAGGCTCTTTTGGCTCCGTTTTTCATTTTTTAGAAATGGCGATTTCTACTTATGAGAAACTACAAGAACAAGAAGATTGGGACAAAGAAGAAGCCATCTTTAATGAACAAGTAACTTTATCTGGGGAAGAAAGGGAAAGGGGGAAAAGAGAATGGAGAATTTAATACCTAAAAAAACAACCAAAAGGGAAAAATAAGGTGAAAAGTGGATATAATGTCAGAAAGCAACAGAAAAGAGGAATACAGAAGAGAGAAATGGAGATGGAGAGACAAGGGGTAAAAAGGGCAAAGTCAAGAAGCAAGGAAGGAAGGAAGGGAAGAGAAGCTACAAAGGTTTGAAACAAGATGTAAAGAAACAGGATTTATTTAGAGATAATGGGTAAAAATATAGCTGAAAAAGAGATTCTGCAAAGGTACATAAGACTGTATTGTTGTATTTATAGTAGAAATAATGTTAGAAAATTGCAATAACATATGATTATAAAATGGGATAAAATATTCAATGTAATTCAGTGAAACTTTTTTTTTCTTGAACAAAATAAATGAAATGAAATATGAGAGAATTGAATTAAGAACGAATGGGAACATTTTAATTTTAAAATGTTAATTTTAATTACATAATGTTTTAAAATATAAGTGAAATGGGGGGGAAGTAACTACGCAAAATTTATAACTGTTCCCATAGAAGCATGATACTTATTTGAAAAGGAATGTGTAAAATGTTTAAGATTTAAATGAATATTAACTTTAACGATAGAGTTCAATTGGTATGGATTGTTGTTTTTAATTATATTATATATTTATAATTTTTCTTTTCTTAAAATAGCTTTAGAATGTACTAAGCAGAATCCGAATGAAAGTTATGTATTATATTAAGTGTTAAATTTAGGGGAAAGATATAAAGAAGTCATACTCCAATCAGTGATAACAGGAGAAATTTTGTGTTAATGAGAAAAGATAATAGATAGCTGAAACAGGATATAAGTATAATGATTTAAATTAAGATGAAATAAATAAAATAGAATTAAGAGAGTGAAAAGAGGGGAGAAGCTATATAAAAAATGTAGAATGGTAATAAGATATGGAATGGTATATAAAAGTGAGCATGAACTTGAATTTATGTCTGTACGAAGAGATGTAACCCGGGATCAAGCTGCTTTCCAAAAAGATGTTTTATATTTTTTATGTTTTGTGTTTTGTTTGTATTTTTTTTTTTAAAAAAAAAATAATAAAATTTTTGGGGAAAAAAAGAAAAGAAAAGAAGTGGCTTCTGTGGGGTAAGCCTGAGGGAGAGAAGAGGATAGGATAGAATCGTCTTCTGTGGAAAGTAGCGGATTAAGGCTCACTGGTGCCCTAAGCACTGACAAATCTTGGTGCCCCCCTCATTTGTACATACTGTACAAATGACGCCATATTCTCAACTTTGTGGTGCCCCCTTTGGGCCCGATGCCCTAAGCACGTGCTTAGTCTGCTTAATGGTTAATTCTCCACTATCTGTGGGGCAAACCTGAGGGAGAGGCTTCTGTGGAGTAAATCTCAGGGGATAGATAAGAGACATTTCTGTAGTGCAAGTCTTCTGTGGGGTAAACCTGAGGGAAAGAAAGGGATAGGATAGGAGAAGCTTTTGTGGACAAACCTAAGGGAGAGAAGGGGGATAGGTTAAGAGAGACTTTTGTGGAGCAAGCCTGACTGAGAGAAGGTGATAGAATAAGAGAAATTTCTGTGGGGCTAGCCTGAAGGAGATAAAGGGACAGGCTTACAACAGGCTTCTGGGGGGCAAACTAGAGGGAGAGAAGGGGATGGGATAGGAGAGATTTCTGTGGGCAAACCTCAGGGGATAGATAAGGCAAGCTTTTGTAGGGCAAACCTGAGGATGAGAAATAAATAGGATAGGAGAGGCTCCTGTGGGACAAGCCTGAGGAAGAGACTTGGATAGGACAGGAGAGACTTCTGTGGGGCAAGCAGAGGAATCCACAAAAAAGCAGAGGTGGTGGAAGGAGAGACCGGCAGGTAATTCAAGAGAGAGAGGAGGGAAGAAGGCGGAGCCTCCTCGCCGACGGACGGTAGATCGCAACTCTCTGCGGCTATCGTTCGTGCTCTTTCGTCGGACAGCCCCAATCATTCTGATTAGGGGCTGAAACTGCCTTGGAGGGACAGCGGAGTAAGAGGAAGCAGCAAGCCTGATTGTGGGGAGCCGCATCTCCCCCCCCCGGGCTTGGTTTTTTTTCCTCCCGAAGACGACTGCAGTGACGGTCTAAAATGGCCATCCCAAAGAGGATGACTCAGCTCAACTAAGATTTGTGCAGGAGGGAAGAAAGAGGTGGATAACATCTGAACCGGGACAACTGGGCAATATAACCAAATAAAAGTATCCCGGGATTAAGGTAACATAGAATTTTTAAGAAAAGAAAAGTGAGCGGCGAAATTACAAAGGGACAGAGGAAAAAAAGAAAAATATTTTTGACAGCTAAATGGGGCTTTGAACCGGGAAAGGAAGAAGCTGGAATTAAAGATTTAATGAAATTGGACTAAAATAATTTGGGAATAAACAAGTATAAAACTAAAGCTGGACTTAAGATTGTCAAAGAATAATAATAACAAAGTTTACAAATTGGAGACTGGATTGTGTTGGAATATTGAGGTTCGAAAAACCTTAAATAAAAATATAGGGGAAAAGTGAAGACTTTGTATAATGGAAGTGTCATCTTTTGATAAAAATTTAGTTCAAATAAAAGGAAAGCATTTTGTTTTTGAATGAACTGGTGTGGATATAACATTACAGAAATATTGAAACAAAGTAAGAATTCTAGAAAGTGAAAGCAGAACCAGAATAAAGGAAAAAGCAAGGAAAGATTGTTTGTGGGACTGATTGATGTTTTGGTATAAACCCTGGACTGGAATAGCTGAGAACTTTAAAAAACTGAAAGAAGAAAGAAGGAAAGTAAAAGTGGTTTCTTTTTGTGGACTTTAATGATCATAAAATATAAGAATGATGATATCTATTAGGGAATTAAAAATTGAACTTAAAAATATGAGAGAATTACTACAGGGAAGAGGCGAATCACTTTGCTCTGTGCTAGAAAAAATGGAAATGGCGATTGAAGAACAAGAAGAAAGATTCTCAGAGGAGGAGGAATCGACTCAAGGAGAAGACATTTTAAATAGGCAATTAACACAAAGAGAACGCTACAAAGAAGTGGGGAAAGAAGGAAGGTTAAAAAGTTGAGTTTTAAGAAAGCAATTAAAAGAGGAATACCTGTGAAGTCAGAAAAGGCAGGAAGATTCAGCAGAAAAGGGAAAGGAAGATATTAAGAAAGAGATAATTTGGAATGAGAAAAGATATGGGGAAAAGAGGGGAGGAGAAGCAGTAAGAAACAGGCATGTGAAAGAAAGAAACACAGAACTAGTAAAATGTTGAAAAGAAATGGCTTTTTCAGAGATAATGGTTGATGACTCACCATCACCCCTCCATGTGACCTGCCTGCTGAGGGAAGATTGACCACCATGACACTACATTACCCAGGCCAGTAGAGGTGCCTGAGAGAGGGACTAGTGTGCACCGGCGGCCATTCCAAGAGGGCCAAGAGAACCCAGACTCCAGCGGCCCTTTTGGGTGTAGTGCTACATGTACATTTAATGAAAGACTCAGAGCCTTTCAGACATTGTTTGTAGTGCTACATGTGTAGCACTACATGGGTGTAGTGCTACATGTACATTTAATGAAAAACTCAGAGCCTTTCAGATATTGTTGAGCTATAATTCTAGGTCCTATAAGTTGCAGTATAGTAGAAACCAGAGAGTTACACAGACTTAACCAAAGAACAGTAGCAAATATGGAAACTAGGATGCAAAATTCTTTGTGTGTGCATCAGGGGTGGGATTCTACTGGTTTGGGCCAGTTTGGGTGAAACACATGTTAATTATACATCCGGTTCAGCGAACTGGTAGTTCTGAAGAACAGCTGGCCCCACCCGCACCTCCCCTCCCCGGATTCCCCATGAGGCCCGTCTGGCTCCCAGGTAAGTGTAGGATAGCCTCCTGGCAGCAAAAAGGGGGCAAAGGGGGGTCTGGCGCCGCTGCCCCCATGTTTTTGCTCTCAGGAGGCTCCAGGGAGGCTTGCTAGGCCGAAAACCGGGCATAGGGGGTCTTGTGCTGCCCTCCCCACCCAGTTTTTGCTCTCAGGAGGCTCCAGGGAGGCTTGCTAGGCCCCGTTTTGGGCCTAGGGTCTGCAGCCTCCTGGGAGCATCCAGCCATCTAGTATTCATGCTCCAGGGAGCATCCAGCCATCCATTGTTTATCCAAAAGACATTTGGAGCTAATACAGTATTGATTACTGCCTTGGGAATGTTCTAGGTCAGGGGTCCCCAAACTTGGCAACTTTAAGACTTGTGGACTTCAACTCCCAGAATTCTCCAGCCAGCTGGCTGGAGAATTCTGGAAGTTGAAGTCGCCAAATCTTAAAGTTGCCAAGTTTGAAGACCTCTGTTCTAATAAACAAAACCATGCAGTCTCCTAAAACTGTTGGAGCCAATCTTCTTTCTTTTATTCCATATCCTCCTCTTCCAAACTAGTAAGTTACTCTGCTTTTTCATGCCAGGCTTAGTGTGGTAAGTTCAGAGTGGATTTTGCAGAGAACAGCTTACCTTTAGGTCTCATTCATTTACTCAATTTCAGAGCATACATTACACAATTTCCAAAGCATAATTCAGACTATTCAGCAGTTTGCCTAGTTGCTGCTTCATTACTTCTATTGTTGTCACAATCTTTATGGAGTCCAATGATCTTTTAAATTTGACAAACAAAAAACAATAAATATTTCTCACAAATATTTTCCCTCTTCCATTTTGCGATTCGATATTTAACATACAAAATTATGTGATGTGTTACTATTCAGGAAGTTTGCAAACTTGCGTTTTTTGTTGTTGGAAGGCAACTCTTTAATTTGAAGATGGTGGTAAATTCTTGGTAAAAGGCTCACTTCTACTTGCCATTTAGAAAGGGTTAGAAAGAATGAGAAGGTTAACCTTTGCTTTGTTCCCAATCTCCTTTTCTTGACTTGGTCTTCATAAAAAGTAGCTTTGGAATTGAAGCCATGTGTTAAAACAAAATTCTTTCTGTTTAAATACAAGTATGCAAAAAGTTTCAAGATTAATCCAAGATGTTTAATGGCTTTAAATATCTGGGTGTTGTACTAAGGTTTAAGTCAGAGGTCTTCAAACTTGGCAACTTTAAGACTTGTGGACTTCAACTCCCAGAATTCTCCAGCCAGCTATGCTGAGTTGAAGTCCACAAGTCTTAAAGTTGCCAAGTTTGGGGACCCCTGGTTTAAGTAGAAAGAGGTTCCAGCTGAAAATACCATGAGTAGCATAGAGATACAGGTGAAACTCGAAAAATTAGAGTATCATGCAAAAGTTCATTTATTTCAGTAGTGCAACTTAAAAGATGAACTTAATATATGAAAACTTCCTAGAATGCATATGGGTCAATATAAAAGAAAAAAAGAATGACATGGCCATAGGTGTATATTATAGGCCACCCAATCAAGCAGAAAATATAGATGTCCTTTTTGCCAGCCAACTAACAAACATATGCAGGAAACACACAACAATAGTAATGGGAGACTTCAATTATCCTCATATCAATTGGAAAACTAATTCTGCACCAAGTGAGAAATCAAATAAGTTCCTAACCAACTTAGCTGACAACTTTGCTGTCCAAAAGGCAGAGGGGGAAACTAGAGGGATAGCCATACTGGACTTAATTCTTACAAACAGAGAAGAAGTGATAGAGGGAGTTGAAATTGCAGGAACCTTGGGTGAGAGTGACCATGTCATACTAGAATTCAACATAACATAAACACAAGCAACAGAACATAATGACACCAGTCTTGGATTTTAAAAGAGCTGATTTCAATAAACTCAGAGATAACTTGGGAAAGATTCCATGGATGAAAATCCTAAAGGGGAAAACAACTCAAGAATCTTGGGAAACTCTAAAAAGTATGATCATAGAAGCCCAGACCAGCACAATACCACTGAGAAAGAAAAACAAGAAATCCAAGAAGAAACCAGCATGGCTGCACAAAGATCTCTCTGGCAAATTGAAAGAAAAAAAGGACAAGTACAAAAAATGGAAAGAAGGACATACAACTAAGGCAGAATACCAGCAGATAGCCAGAATCTGCAAAGACAAAGTCAGAATAGCAAAGGCTCAGAACAAACAAAGACTTGCAACAAAAGTCAAAGATAATAAAAAAAAGTTTCTTCTAACATATAAATAACAAGAAAAAAAATCAAGGAAACAGTCAGTCCACTAAAGAGAGAAGATGGCAAGGAAGTAACAGGCAACAGAGAGAAAGCAGAACTGCTTAACTCATTCTTTGCATCCGTCTTCACGCAAAAAGAAACTATAGCTCAACCCAACAAAAACATAACTGTAAAAGACAGACCAGAAATAAAAGTTAAAATAAGCAAAAAAAATAGTAAGAGAACACCTGTCTGATCTTGATGAAAACAAATCACCGAGGCCTGATGGATTACATCCCAGAGTTTTAAAGGAGCTGGCAGAGGTCATCTCAGAACCACTGCACTATATCTTTCAAAAATCCTGGAGCACCGGGGAACTACCAGAGGACTGGAAAAGAGCTGATGTGGTTCCCAACTTCAAAAAAGGAAATAAAACAGACCCAGGAAACTATAGACCAATCAGCCTAACATCAATATCTGGGAAGATACTGGAAAAGATAATACAAAACCAGATCTGCCAACATCTACAACAAGTAAAGTAATTACTAGCAGTCAGCACAGGTTTGTTAAAAACAGATCATGCCAAACCAATCTTATTTCATTCTTCAACATAGTGACTAAATTAGTAGACCAGCAAAGTATTGTGGATATAATACCGTGTTTCTCATATAATAAGGCTGGGTCTTATTTTTTTTTGAGCCCTGAAAAAATGGCTAGGCCGTCTTTTCGGGGTGACTTAATTCTCCCCTTGCATCTTGGGCAGGCGGCGACAGCTTGGATGTTGACCTCGGCGTTGGTGGGGCACTTCGTATCGGGGTCAACACAGGCAGCACCATATCCGGGTGTGCAACAAAAGTACTTCCTAACGGCAAGCCCCCCACCATTCCCCCATTTCGCATGTTTTAATATAGGCCTTAATTTGGGAGGAGGGGCTTAATTTCATTTCATGCCTATAAAACATGCTGGGACTTCCTATTGGGGGAGGCCATATTGTTGGAGAAACAGGGTATATTTAGATTTCAGCAAGGCATTCGACAAAGTAGACCGCAACCTACTTCTTAGTAAGCTAGAAAAAAGTGGAATAGATAGCACCACCACTAGATGCACTCGCAACTGGCTGGCAAACCGTACTCAACGAGTCCTTAATGGGTCTAAGTCTACATGGAGGGAAGTAAGCAGTGGGGTGCCACAAGGTTCTGTCTTAGGCCCAGTACTCTTCAATATCTTCATTAACGACTTAGACAAGGGAATAGAAGGGGAACTTACCAAATTTGCAGATGATACTAAGCTGGCAGGAATAGCTAATATCCTAGAAGGTAGGTTCAAGATCCAGATGGATCTTGACAGACTAGAACACTGGGCCATATCTAACAAAATGAAATTCAATGTAGAGAAAAGTAAAATCCTACACTTAGGCAAGAAAAACCAAAAAGTACACATATAGATTGGGTGAAACCAGGCTCAATAGCAGTAACTGTGAGAGGGATCTTGGAGTCTTAGTGGACAACCAGCTAAATAGGAGCCAGCAGTGTGTAGCAGCAGCCAAAAAAGCTAATGCAATTCTAAGTTGTATTAACAGAGGGATACAATCAAGATCAAGGGAAGTACTAATACCACTCTATAAAGCCTTAGTAAGACCACACCTAGAGTATTGCATCCAGTTTTGTTCACCACATTATAAAAAAGATGTTGAGACTCTAGAAAAAATACAGAGAAGAGCAACCAGGATGATTAGGGGACTGGAGGCTAAAACATACAACGAACGGTTGCAGAAACTGGGCTTGGGTAGTCTAGTAAAGAGAAGGACCAGGGGAGACATGATAGCGGTCTTCCAATATTTGAGGGGCTGCCACAGGGAGGAAGGGGTCAAGCTATTTTCTAAAGCGCCTGTAGGCCATAGAAGGAATAATGGATGGAAACTGAACAAGGAAAGATTTAACCTGGAAATAAGGAGAAACTTTCTAACAGTGAGAACAATCAACCAATGGAACAGCTTGCCCTTGGAATTTGTGGGAGTGCCATCACTTGAGACTTTCAAGAAGAGATTGGACTGCCATTTGTCAGAAATGGTGTAGGGTTTCCCACTTGGGCGGGGGGTTGGACTAGATGACCTACAAGGTCCCTTCCAACTCTGATTATCTGTTTGATCTGTCTATTTATATGAGATTGACTCATTACATGCAAAGCAAGATAGTTCAAGCCATAATGTGTCATAATTGAGATGATTATGGCTTACAGCTCATGAAAAACCCAAATCCACAATCTCAAAAAATTAGAATATTGTGAAAAGGTTCAGTATTCTAGGCTCAAAGTGTCCCACTCTAATCAGCTAATTAAGCCATAACACCTGCAAAGGGTTCCTGAGCCTTTAAATGGTCTCTCAGTCTGGTTCAGTAGGAATCACAATCATGGGAAAGACCGCTGACCTGACAGTTGTGCAGAAAACCACAATTGGCACCCTCCATAAGGAGGGAAAGCCTCAAAAGGTAATTGCAAAAGAAGTTGGATGTCCCCAAAGGGCTGTATCAAAGCACATTAATAGAAAGTTATGTGAAAGGGAAAAGTGTGGAAGAAAAAGGTGCACAAGCAGCAGGGATGACTGCAGCCTGGAGAGGATTGTCAGGAAAAGGCCATTCAAAAGCATTGGGGACTTTCACAAGGAGTGGACTGAGGCTGGAGTCAGTGCATCAAGAGCCACCACACAGAGATGGATCCTGGACATGGGCTTCAAATGTTGTATTCCTCTTGTCAAGCCGCTCCTGAACAACAAATGTCAGAAGCGTCTTACCTGGGCTAAAGAAAAACAGACCTGGTCTGTTGCTCAGTGGTCCAAAGTCCTCTTTTCTGATGAGAGCAACTTTTGCATCTCATTTGGAAACCAAGGACCCAGAGTCTGGAGGAAGAATGGAGAGGCACACACTGCAAGATGCTTGAAGTCCAGTGTGAAGTTTCCACAGTCTGTGTTGATTTGGGGAGCCATGTCATCTGCTGGTGTTGGTCCATTGTGCTTCATTAAGTCCAGGGTCAACATAGCCATCCATCAGGAGATTTTGGAGCACTTCATGCTTCCTTCCACAGACAAGCTTTATGGGGATGCTGACTTCATTTTCCAGCAGGACTTGGCACCTGCCCACACTGCCAAAAGCACCAAAACCTGGTTCAGTGACCATGGGATTACTGTGCTTGATTGGCCAGCAAACTCACCTGACCTGAACCCCATAGACAATCTATGGAGCATTGCCAAGAGAAAAATGAGAGACATGAGACCGAACAATGCAGAAGAGCTGAAGGCCGCTATTGAAGCATCCTGGTCTTCCATAACACCTCAGCAGTAGCCACAGGCTGATAGCTTCCATGCCATGCCGCATTGAGGCAGTAGTTGCTGCAAAAGGGGCCCAAACCAAGTACTGAGTGCTTATACTTTATGCATGCTTATACTTTTCAGAGGTCCAATATTGTTATATGTACAATCCTTGTTTTATTGATTGCAAGTAATATTCTAATTTTCTGAGATTGTGGATTTGGGGTTTTCATGAGCTGTAAGCCATAATCATCACAATTATGATAAATCACGGCTTGAACTATCTTGCTTTGCAAATAATGAGTCTATCTCATATATTAGTTTCACCTTTTAAGTTGCATTACTGAAATAAATGAACTTTTGCATGATATTCTAATTTTTCAAGTTTCACCTGTACATGGTAGCTCTCTTTCTTTCTTTCTTTCTTTCTTTCTTTCTTTCTTTCTTTCTTTCTTTCTTTCTTTCTTTCTTTCTTTCTTTCTCTTAAAAGGCAGAAGAAAAAGAAAGAGGGACGAATGAGAGAAAGAAAGAAAGGGAGGGAAGGGAGAAAGAGGGAAGGGAAAGGAATGTGAATGAGATATGGATGGATGGACAGATGGATAGAGAGAGGGAGGGAGGGAGGGCAAGAAAAAGGAGAGGAAGGAAGGACCACAAACCTTGGCACTAGACGCTTCAGAGGATGCTTTGAAACAGCACAGCAATCCAGGGCTGGAAGGTACCTCAGAGGTCATCTAGTCCAACCCCGCATTGTTAGAGCATTGTTAAAGTGAGTTTCTATCTTTTGACCCACCCAGTCATGTGACCACCAAACCACACCCCACTAGTCATGTGATCACCAAACCATGCTCAGCCAGTCACGTGACCACCAAGCCACACCCAGCCAGCAAGCCACGTCCACCCAGTCACATGACCACCAAGCCTCACCCACAAATTAGGCCATGCCCACAGAACTGGTTGTTAAGAAATTTGAATCTCACCCCTGGTGTCCATATTGTTATATATAGAAATATTTTAATTGTAGCAAGATAGAATAAAATAACCATATCACACTTTCTAATGTACATTGTTTTCTATAAGCCTGATTGAAATACACCTTTAATTTTTGTGAATTTTGCTTCTTCCCAGAATAAACTGTTTTGCTTTTTAGGTCTTGAAGTATGAAATACAATCCTACATTCTTACTTAGGTTGAAATGCTATTGTCAGTAATTGTGATGAGGAAATAGTTTTGCCAAGGTAGCTATTTAAAAGTCTTTAAAATCACACATGCTTATGAATAACTTTATTAGGAAGATGGGCAAATCAGCATTTCACTTATGGGTAATACAAGAAAGAAATTATTTCAGAAATCATAAAGACATAAATTATTAATGACAGAAATAAATATTAAATAATTATAGATTTTGAGATTAATAAAAATCATAATTCAAAATATATAATTGTTATGGATTCAAGAATGGTTAATGACTATTCGTCATGTATAAAGGATCACTGAGGACTTTTGGGACTATATTGATTTTAAAATATTATAATGCTTTCAGGTTGACAAGCCTATTAAAGAATCAATAAATTGCACATTTCAATCATGTTATATATTTGTGGCTAATTCTTTATCAGATTTAATTTTAAGAGGCTTTAAGAAAATATTCTCATTTGGAAATAAATCTATTTCTTTCACTGAATCTTAATGGAATTGGAGGAGAGGAGTTCTATTTATTATCTTCTATTTATAACTATCCTATATGCATTCAGTCTTCCCATTTTTATGTCATCATGCTTTCTCTAAATCCATTAAGGTTAGAAGGCAGTTCATGCCTTTGGACAATTTAATTCTTCTCATTCAACATACATTTCAAATAATGTTAGCAGGTCAAGTTCTACATAACAGTATATTGATTTGTAAATCATTATAATATTGCAAAGATTAAAACCATTATACTATCTTAAAAACATAAATATATTGACATTACATAAAACAGTGCACCTTTCATTTCTAATTTGAAAGAAGGCTAAATCAAAAGAAAATATCTGATAGTCTATTTGGAAAAAAAAAAAATTTGCTAGTAAGGCAGAAAATTCAGTGAAAACAACCAGAAAAATTAGATACACTTTGAATAACTGGAGAGCTTGTCAGTTATTCTGTTTAGCTTCTCATATTGGTTGTCTTGCTTTGCATCTCATCCAGTCCAGGAATCTTTGCTTCAGTATATGGATGCATCATCATATGGACCCAAGTGAGATGAATGCATTCTTGGGCTGGAGGGAGAGATTCTGCTATGACAAGGGGACAATTGTTTGTACAGGAGTTTTAGGTGCCTTCTGAATTTCACTCCAACAAAGACATAGAGGATTGGGTTGATGCAGCAGTGACAGTAGGCCACTTTGCGACTGATATCAAAAGCAAAAAAGATATGATTGCGAGTTTGACATTCTGGCTTGATGACATGTTGAATAGACAAAACGTACACAAAGTTAAACGCATTGTAAGGAGCCCAACTCAGGAAAAAGACAACCACAATAGCAAATATGAGTCTCACAGTTCTGTACTTCCTTTGAGATCGTGTTCTAAGCAAAATTTTAAGCATCCCAATGTAACAAGCTACTATAACAAGAAAAGACAGGAGGAAAAATGTCACTTGCAGGCTCATCTCTATTAGTTTCCAGATGAATGACTCTTCATACTCACAGTGTTGTTTGCCATTGTTATCAATTATGACTTCAGTAAAAATGATCTCAGGTACTGCAACCATTATACTGCTGCTCCAAATGGTCATGCTCACCAGAATGCTACATTTTTTGGTCTGTGTTCTCATGGTTGATAAGGGATCAACCACAGCCAGGTACCGCAGGATAGTCATGATAGTGAGAAAGATGACACCACCATAGTAGCTGATAGAAAAGATAGCACTTACTGCTTTGCAGAGAAAATCACCAAAAATCCATCCATAATAATGATATACAATCCAGAAAGGCAGAGTGCACGAGAAGATCAAGTCAGTGATGCAAAGATTCAGGATGAAGAGGTTTGTTAAAGATTTGAGGTTTTCATATTTCATCACGATCCACAAGACAAGGCTATTTCCTACCAAGCTGAAGAAGAAAATCAGAGAATAAAGGATGCAAGTAAACATAGCACTGAACCTGGAGGTCTCATCCATATTGCAATAATTTGTTTCTATTGGGGTATAATCATAAAATGTTGAATTTGAGGTCCATTGATTATCATCTGTTAGGTTAGTCATTTGGATTTGTTGCAAGTTTTCTCACGTCTGCAACTGTGAGGAGTGTTTCTGAAACAAACAGGCTAAAAAGTATTGGTAATAGCAGAACAAAGAAAAGAAGAAGGAAATTATTCAATCACTTGCTATGCACTCATCTCTGAAATTCTAATACTGTGTTTCCCCGAAAATAAGAGCTATCCCAAAAATAAATCCTAGCATGGTTTTTGCATGAGTGCCAAATATAAGCCCTGCTCCCAAAATACGCCCTACTTAACCTCCTAGGCAGCCAGCTGGTCGCCCATTCTGCCATTGATATGAGGTGAGAAGAGGGGTGAAGCTGCCCCACATGCTCACTGGCTTACCTCATGGCCCCCATAACCAGGCCATCCATGCCCCAACAACTGCCTCGTGGTGGCAGCACCAGCAGCCACTTACAACAGGAGCCCACATGGCTGCTGGTCCAATTCTTCTGCTTGCTTGTGGCCACAATGGAGCAGGAGGCTGAGCAATGTGCTGGTGCCATGGCCGTGAGGCAAGGCAGGGGATAGAGCTGTCCCACATGCCCCACACTGGTTTACCTCAGGGCCCCCTCAACCAGATCATTCACGCTGCAAAACCTGCCTCGCCTTGTGACAACAGCTCTAACAGCCCCTTCCAGCAAGACCCTGCATGGCTGCCATTCCACTTCTTCTGCTTGCTCACAGCCACAATGGAGGCCGAGCGGTACACCAGTGCTGAGGCCATGAGGTGAGGCAAGAGGTAGTGGAAGACAAGGTAAGGCAGGTGAGGAGGAAATGGAGCTGCCCCATATGCACATTAGCTTACTTCAGGGCTCCTGCAGCCAAGCCACCCACTCCTAAACCTAACCCTCAATGAAATCAAGTTTGAGACCCCTGACTTAATGATAGATTTAAAGGGAATTATATTTTGACCCCATACAAGATGAGTGCAAAAAGAAAGAGCTATTCTGTCAAGTTCAAGAACAGAATTGTAGAGCAGGGGTCCCCAACCGCCGGTCCGCGGACCGGTACCGGGCCGCGGAACAAGCCTTACCGGGCCGCTGGTTGCTGGGCGCCGCCATCTTTTTGGTAAAAAAGCAATTTTTTGTCAAAAGATGGCGGCGCCAGCGCCTGGTGAGCTTTTCGGGTAGAAAGCCATTTCTACCCGAAAAAGCTCACCAAGCGCTAGCGCCGCCATTTTTGCGAAAAATCACTCGTGACGTCACGGAAGTGATTTTTCGTCAAAAAAGATGGCGGCACCAGCTGACGCTGGAACCGGCGCGGCGCCAGCTGACGCCCGAACCGGGCAGCAGGCGTCGAAAGGTTGGGGATCCCTGTTGTAGAGGACTCTTGGGACAAGTATCTTACGGCTTTCTGCACAGAGAAGAAGTTGGATCACCATATAGCGAGCAGAGTACAATAACCTCAGTCAACAGGTACACGAGAGAAATGCAAAGAAACGCAAGTGTGGATCAGGTTGGCAACATTTATTTCTTGAACTGGAAGGCAACATCTGTTAATAGATTGCTAACAGGAGAGCAAAGTCTTTGGTTGTATGCAGGTCTGATATTCAAGCATTTGCCCTTGCAATGGCACCACAGTTAGAAATATCCCGAGAAGAATTCAAAGCATCACAAGACTGGCTGGATGGATTCCTTCAAAAATATGAACTGTGTCTAAGAAAATCAATAACACTGTTCAAACTGGAAGATACTGAACTTTCCAAATGTGCACTTGTGTTTAAGTCCTTTGTTGATGGCATCAACTTTTCTAAATACCAACTCTCCAACATGATTGCTAAGGATGAAACTGCAGTGTTTATGGGCCAATATATATGCCCTCCACTGGTATGAAAATACATGGCTACCTGCATTTTGGTAATTTGTCTGGATGGAAACAAAGCCCCCCTGTAATCACTAAGGGCAAGAAAGATAAGATTGAATGTGTTTCAGGCATTTATGTGTATGTATAAATATGGATGAGATATCAATTTTCAAGACTGAAGTACAGGTAGTCCTCGACTTATAACCACAATTGAGTCCAAAATTTTGGTTGCTAAATGAAACATGTTACATGAATTTTGCCCCGTTTTACAATCTTTCTTGCCACAGTTGTTAAGTGAATCACTGCAGTTATTACGTTAGTAACAGGGTTGTTAAGTGAATCTGGTTTCAGAATAGAATAGAATAGAATAGAAGCTGGAAAGAACCTTGGAAGCTGGAAAGAATCTTGGAGGTCTTCTAGTCCAGGCCCCTGCTCAAGCAGGAGAACCTATACTATTTCAGATAAGTGGCTGCCTAGTCTCTTCTTAAAAACCTCCAGTGATGGACCACCCACGATTTCTGAAGGCAAGCTGTTTCACTCATTAATTGTCCTTAGTTTTTGTCTTTGCTTGCCAGATCACAAAAGGGGATCACATGACCCCAGGACACTGTAACTGTTATAAATATGAGTCAGTTGCCAAGCATTTGAATTTTTTATCATGTGACCATGGGGATGCTGCAATGGTCATGTGAAAAATGGTCATAACTCACTTTTTAAAATGAACCACACTTTTTATAAGAATATAATGTATCACAAGTTACATCAATTTTGCAGATTATATGTAGAAGAGCAGTTGGGGTGGGTCAAGGACTACCTGTATGGCTGAAACTGCAAAACCAGATAGCAATGTCGAACTTCTGAACCTAACCCTAACCCTAACCTTAGTTCTTGAAGCAGCAAAATATACTAGCATATAATTTGTTGCTCTGATTGCCAAGCCCTTTCTACCTTAGTAATGAGGACAGCAACTGGTTGATGTCCTCGCCTTTTTCATGCAAAAAACCTCAAGGAAAGCATTTTCTTCTATTTCCCCTTCCTCCACATACAATTTTCTGGTAAGAAAACAACAGTCAGTTGATAAGGTGGGCTGGAGCAGTATTGGATGAATATAAGTGGATACTTGGAATAAGATGTTTAGACACACAAGTTATCTGACTATCTGAGTACAGGTAGTCCTTACCTTACAACAGTTCATTTAGTGTGACAATAGCATTGAAAAACATGACTTATGATTGTTTTTCACAGTTATGACCTTTCCAGCATCCCCATGATCATGTGATCAAAATTCAGATGTTTGGCAACTGGTTTATATTTATGACCATTGTGGTGTCCCAATGTCATGGGATCCCCTTTTGTGATCTTCTAACAAGCGAAGTCAATGGGGAAACCAGATTCTTTTAACAACTAGGTCACTAACTTATCAACTGCAGTGATTCACTTAATAACTGTGACAGGAAAGGTTGTAAAATGGAGCAAAACTCACTTAACAAATGTCTCACTTAACAACAGAAATGTTGGGCTCTGTTGTGGTTGTAAGTGCGAGGACTACCTATATAAGCATTAAATCTATGCTTGGGATATCGGATGAATTGAGTGAGAGCAATCAGTAATAAGCAAGCTCAGACCACAATTAGGGATGCAACTGAATCAGTGGTGGGATTCAAATTTTTTTTACTTCCGGTTCTGTGGGTGTGGCTATGTGGTCATATGACTGGGTGGGTGTAGCTAGGTGGTCATGTGACTGGATGGACATGGCTAGATGTGAGGTCAAAAGTGCAACCGGTCATAAGTGCGACGACCTGTCTTAATTTACTTTTTTCAGCCCTCTGAATGGTCCCTATGTGTAAGGAAATAAAACTCAGCTGGTCCTCAACTCACGACTACAACTGAGCCCAATATTTCTGTTGCTTAAGTGAAATGTTTGTTCAAAGTGAGTTTTACCTCCATTTTACAACCTATCTTGTCACTGTGGTGAAGTGAAGTGAAGCACCGCAGTTGTGAAATGAGTGACACAGTTGTTAAGAATGCTGCGATGGTCATAAATGTGAGGACTGGCCATAAATGTGAGTACCGGTTATAATTCACTTTTTTCAGCCCTCTGAATAGTCCGTATGTGTAGTATACGATGATGAAGTAGGGTTGTGTCCAGCCGGATGTTCTGAAACACCCCAAAATAACAGCAAGAAGAGAAAAAAATATCTGAATTTCAGCTATTTTAAAATAATTCAAGCAGCTTTTCTTCTCCAGACCAATTTCCATTTGTCCAGTGGACTCTGTCTGAAGGGATGGGGGGGGGGGAGGCCAGCTTTCCTAATACCAGGTCAGCCTGTATAGGCTCCAGTTTCCTCCCCTTTCCTTATTTTAACAGATTAACAACTGGACCTTGTAGATCATCTAGTTCAATCCCCACCCCACCCAAGCAGGAGACCCTACACCATTTCTGACCAATGACAGTCCAGTCTCTTCTTAAAAGCCTCCAGTGATGAAGCTTCCACAACTTCTGAAGGCAACTTCTGTTCCAAGGGTTAATTGGTCTCACTATCAGAGCAGGGATGGGAGGGGGGGGTCACACAGTCCCTAGACAGAGCAACTTTCAAAAAATTAAGTGAGTGGTGAAGACTGGCAAGTGAAGAAAGTAGGCGAGGAGCGGAGATCAGTAATATTCAGTTACTTTTAAGAGTGTCTGACACTATGTTAGCATTATGGAAGAGGAACAAGTTTCACCAGGCAAGACAGGCAGAGCTGAAAGTGGATTTGAAAATGACTGTCTATAAAAAAGATGTTACACTGTATATATAAAAGGATGGCCAATATTTTCATAATTACAATTAATTAACTGAAAAATAAACACTTAAAATGGAAATACAATTAACAAACCAAGTGTAAGCCCTGTGCGCCCTTCTAATACAGGGCTGCCATTCCAGGGGGATACTTACCCACCTTGCTGCGGGAGCCGCTGTGGAGAACTAGTGCCAAACAGCTGACCAGTGCTTCTTGGCAGAGGAATGAAGACGGCACATGCACAATCATCAGAATGGTGCTAATTTTGAATCTGAAGTGGCCAGTGTATTCCTTTTTCAGCAGCAAATCACTTGGGGTAGTGGCAGCAGCGTTACATGCGTGTATTTTGGGTGTGGGGAATGCAGTGTTTCCCTTATGTGGCTAATTTTACTGGATGTGGTGGAGGTGGAGCTTTAGAGTGGCTTTATTAGTGGCTGACAATGCTGAGCAAGCAGATCTGACTTATTCGCGCTTTGTTGCTGGTCAGTTTGTGCCATGTTTCCACATAGAGATAAAGTATTAGCAAGAACAAAGTGTGCTGTACTTTATTTTTGGCTGTGTAGTAAAAACTGACAGGAAGTCAGATCTCGCACTTCTCCGTCATGCTGCTTGAGAGTCCAGCACTGGGTATAACTCTGCCCTCTTATGACATTGAGCTGAGTCTGCCATAAAAAGGCTAGCCTGCACTGAGAGCCTCAGCATTTCGACTCAGCTCTTGGACATAAGAGCTATTGCCTCTGGACTCTGAGTTGTTAGCGTTCCTCACACAGAAAAGCAGGAATCGATAAAACACCATCCCGGGACTCTGGTAAAGCTCATGAGGAGAGCGGGGATCCGCTCTGCTCCACTTTTCAGCTGCCTCAACTCGGTGTGGACACATCAGCAGAAAGTGAGCTCATCTCTCCCGAACACTTACTGGGGCTAATTATCATCGCGCAGCCTCCTAAAACCAGGGTGCGTGGTTCGTAAAGAGCTGATTGGACCGGACGGCTTCTCATGCTCGTTCTGGCAGTGCGAGTCTTCCCCGAGCTTCTTGAGACCCCAAACCGCAAGATCTCATGGACAGCTGTCTGCATGGTCCCACAGACCAAATTAGGCTGATCCCAATTTGAACCACCAAGGCTGTTAGATAGATAGGAAATACTATCTTCCTTTGGCAAGGCAGCAATCCGATCACTCTAATTGCAATGTGAGGCCCCAGGAGATCAGCTTACAAGGCCTCAAAGGCCCATGCCTCGTGGTGGGTGGCCATTTTGTGATTGAGTTCCTTCGGGTGCCATTCTTTAGTGGGCCCCAAGGCAGTGATCCTCTCTGTACTGGCCATACAGCTCAGAAGACACCCTCAAGAGGAGCTGACAGCACCTCCGGTGCTCTTCCTTGAGCAATGGAAACCGATTGGAAACCCAGCCAGGACCATCAGGCCTGCAGCACATTCAGGCCTCTGAGGCATCCAAAAGGACTCTGAAGAGGAAAAGACCATGAGTCTGGTTAGCTAACAGGGAGGCCACAGCTAAGATCAGGGCGAGGGCCCTCGTCCCCAAGAAGGCCTCCAAATCTGAAATTAGGGCAGAAAACTGGAGACATGTGGCCTTAGAAAAACAATTTGCAAAGAATGTTCAGCAATTGCAAGAACAATCATTGGTCTACACCGACCAATCATTAGGAACGGGGAGGTCAGATGGGAGCCCTGCTAGTCATCTACAGGCCTGGTTGCCTGAAAGGCAGGATGAGACCCTTCCCCAGGACCTGAGTTCGTCAGGCCCCTCTTATAAACCACCTACCTGGAGTGTCCCTAAGCCCTATCCTCAACAGGCTGTGCCCCTAGGGGTCTATAGACATAGGGAGGATACAAACCTTATCCCTTCTGGGTCTGGGCCCCAAATCATAGGCCCTTCCCTGGAGAACAGGCCCCAGGACATCCAGGCTGTAGTCTCAGTGGCAGTCAGACAGAGAATCACTAAGGGCCCCCAACACCTATTCCACCCCACAGGGGGTGGCCCGGGTATCCTTTCTTCTTTCTGTCAGGGTAACCCTCCTCTACAGAGGGAGGTTCCCATTTCGGAACCTGTGTATGCCCCCCATCCTCCTACCTGGGAGGGTCAGGATGATAGGGGATCCTCATACCATTCTGAACAGGGTAGGAAGTAGGAGGAAGGGAAAATTAAAGATCCCTTCCTCTCCAATGAAGAGGACACTAATACACAGCAGCCTTCCATTACGGCTGTCTTTAAAACTTCCTTGTTTTGGCCATTATTACAAAAGGCTCTAGCTGCAGCCCAGGTAAGCCTGGAAGAGGTGACCTCAGAACCACAGGCTGGCCCCTTGGGACAAAGAGACACATTATTCTCAAAACCGGTAGTCCAAAATGAGGTTCTCCCATCCCCGTTGTTGTTCTTGGATTTAGTTAAGGAACAATGTGACAGCCACCTGTCAGGGCCTTGCCCTTTGTCTCAGGACAAGAGATTCTTTAATGTGGGTCCCTCCCTGGCCAACACATTAGCTCTCCCAGCTGTAGATTCCCCAGTGGTAGCCACCTTCACTTCCTCAGGCACTCCTACGGAACTGGAGGATGTCTTATGACTGGAAGACAAAACATCAGAGCAAACTCTGAAGTGCATACACCAGGCCACAGCTTGGGTTGTGAAAGCTTCCAGTGTGGCCTCGTTTTTTACCAGGTCTGCCATTTGCTGATTGTGTCAGCTTCAGGACAGAGTTCCCAGTGCTGATGTCAGGTCCCACCAGGACCTCAACAAAATAATAACGGCAGCCGAATTCACCTCCGACACCACTTTAAGCTCCGCAAAGTTCACTTCGAAGGCAATGGCTTCCTCGGTGTCTGCCAGGTGCCTTCTCTGGATGCGCAACTGGCAGACTGACTCTAAACATAAGTGGAAGTTGGCAGTGGCCCCTTGCTCTGGAGAAAACCTCTTTGGAACAGCCTTAGAACCATATGTGGTGGAAACCCGAGACAAGAGAAAGGTGCTGTCAACTTCTTCCAAGGGGTCAGAATTTTGACGCAGCAGGCCTTAAACCTTCCAGCCGGACAACACCCCTCATTTCAATCACAATCAGAGAACATATCATCCTCAGCAGGAACAACAGCAGGACCACCAACCCAAGCAACAGCAGTTCTCCAAACAACAACCGGCAACCCAAACAACAGCAGTGGCCCTTTCAAGGGGGAGGAGGTCATTCATTCAGGCGCTCTAATTAACTGCATTCACTCCCCTCTCATCGGAGGTTGTCTGACCTTTTTAAATCCAGATGGGAGGAATCAACTACGGACGCCTGGGTCATCAGGACGATATCATCAGGC
The DNA here is from genome assembly GCF_049901735.1 of Notechis scutatus. Lineage (NCBI taxonomy): Eukaryota > Metazoa > Chordata > Lepidosauria > Squamata > Elapidae > Notechis > Notechis scutatus. The sequence goes on along the minus strand of NC_142025.1, from coordinate 57,525,468 downwards.
CTTCACCTCGAGTTTCTCTCCCCCCTCCAAATTTCTTTGTTAGCTGTCCGACCTCTCAAGACATAGCTAAACGGGCTCTGATGGACTCAGCTATCCATCACCTGACAGACATCAGAGCCATAGAAATGGTTCCATTGGAGCAGTGGAGGTCGGGCTTCTACTCCCGCCTCTTTGTTATCCCAAAGGCCTTGGGGGGGATGGAGAGCAATCCTCAATCTCAAGCTCCTGAACAAATTCATCCCATACAGGCGTTTTAAGATGCAGACACTGCATTCTATTCTTCAGAGCATCCAGGAGGGCGATCTCCTCTCTACCATAGACCTCACAGAGGCTTACCTCCATATCCCAATTTGGCCTCCACCATCAGTTCCTACACTTTTTTTATTGCAGTGAACACTACCAATACCGGGCCCTACCATTTGGCCTTTCATTGGCAGCATTGGCAGTCCTCCTTCAAGCCTTACCTGTGAGGGTCCAATGCTATCTGGGTGACATTCTGATTCAATCTACCTCCAGGCAGCCAAACAGGATCTGATTCAATCTACCTCCAGGCAGCCGAACAGGATCTTCAAATCACAATGAAGGTTTTGCAGGAATATGGTTTCTCCATCAACCTGGTCAAGAGCCATCTTTCTCCAACGACCCGACTGTTGCATTTCGGGGTCATCATCGACACAGTCAGCTGCGAAGTCTTCCTCTCACAGGACTGACAGGACAGCATCAACGAGTTGATCAACACAATTCGACTAAGTCACTCCGTTCCACTCTGCCTCCTGTCCCAGTTGCTTGGGAAGATGATCTCATGCATCGAAGTTGTGCCATGGGCACTCCTACATGCATGCACCTTACAATGATTCCTCCTCCCCTTCCAAAGAGAGAGGATCAGCCATTCTGTCCACAGGGTACAGCTTTCTCCACAGGTGCTTTGATCCTTTCAATGGTGGCAGTCCCAGGCCATCACAAAGGGTCATCCCTTTATGGTGAGGGACAGAATTGTAGTGACTACAGATGCCAGCCTTCACAGCTGGGGAGCACATGCCCAGGGCTGGATGGCACAGGCACACTGGCCGTCTTCAGACAGGTCTCTTCCCATAAACCTCCTGGAGCTCATGGCTATTTTTCTCACCCTGAGAAGTTTCTAGAACCTAGTGTCAGGGTCCCATGTGCTAGTCATGACAGACAATATAGCAGCCAAGGCTCATGTCAACAGGCAAGGGGGGACCAAATCTAGGGCTTTGATGCAGGAGGCAGAATGTCTGAGGAGATGGGCAGAGAGGAACCTCCTGTCCTTCAGGGCGGACCATATTTCGGGGATCGACAACTCCCAGGCAGACTGGTTGAGTCGGACTCAAGTCAACCACTTGGAATGGAGACTCCATCGTCCCCTGTTCATAGAATTGTCCCATATGTTTGGAACTCCAGAGGTGGACCTCTTTGCCACTCCCCAAAATGCACAGGTAAGCAGGTTTTTCTCCAGGTTCCCAACCCAGAGCGGAGTGGACCAATGCACTTCAGAGCAAATGGCCCCCAGGTCTCCTTTACACCTTTCCTCCCCTTCCAATTATCCCGGCTGTCATCCAGAAGATATTGGAGGAAAAGGTGGAGCTGATTCTGCTGGCCCCTCATTGGCCCAGGAGACACTGGTTTGTGGACCTGGTGAATCTGTCTGTTTAGAAGCCATGGAAATCCTGGCCTCGAGGATCTCTCTGAGTCAGGGGGTCCTTTTGCATCTGGAACCCCAATGGTTCCAGCTGACCGCATGGCGGTTGAGTGGAAAATGTTGAGGGAGATCAACCTTTCAGATAGTGTAATTAACACAATACAAGCTTCACATAAACAGTCAACAACCCGACCTTACGATGCCACTTGGAAGAAATTCTGTGAGTGGTGCTCTGAGAGGGTCCAGAACCCCACCTCAGCATCTGTTCTGGAGGTCCTACAGTTTCTCCAGGATGGGCTGGACAAGGACCTTGCACCAAACACCCTCCACAGGCAGGTGGCGGCCTTAGCTTCAATAATTTCATGGGATAGGTACACATCCCTCGCCCACCACCCATCAGTCTGCAGGTTTCTGAGGGGAGGCTTGAATCTGAGCCCACCCATTGTGCATAGGTATCCCACTTGGGATCTGTCTAAGGTTCTCCAAGCCCTCTCTTTGAGCCTTTACGTACAGTGGGTCCCCGTCTTTTGACCCTCAAGGTATCCTTTTTGGTAGCTATTACGTCAGCCAGGAGGGTGTCTGAAGTAGCTGCCCTTTCAGTGAGGCCAGACTTGTGCATGTTTCATGACAACTGGGTGGTGTTGCATCTGGACCCTTCATTTGTACCAAAAATTAACTCTTGGTTTCACAGGGCTCAAGATGTCCCAAACCCCAACATGTGTTGGAACATCAGTGGCACACATTGGACATGAAAAAGGCTCTTAGGATTTATATCAAACGAACTGTACCTTTTCGCAAAACCGAGTCAATGTTTGTGTCGTTTCAACCTGTTTCTTTGGGATCTAAAGCCTCGTCTCCCCTGTTAAGTAGTTGGATCAGGGCATGCATTTCTACTGCATATGAAACTCTTGGCTTGCCAGCTCCCCAGAAACTGACTGCACACTCTACCCGGAGAAAAGCGACTTCAGCAGCTTGGGCCACACAGGCTTCAATTGAGGAAATTTGTAGAGCCGCTACATGGACCTCGCCTTCCCCATTTGTCCGACATTACCGGCTAGACTCATTTGCATCTGCACAAACAGCATTTGGACGGAGGGTACTCCAGCGGGTTGTTACCAATTTGGATTAAGAGGACCAGCTGGTTCCCCCCCCCCCACCTTGGGCATGCAGGCTTTGGTATGTCCCAATGCTGGACTCTCAAGCAGCATGACGAAGAAGGGGCATTGGTAGACTTACCAGTGAATGCCCTTTCTAGACATGCTGCGAAAGAGTGCAGCCCCACCCTGTGGCCGTCTGGTCTAATATTCTCAGGGAGGGGGGCGTTTGTATGCTCATACTGTTTGTTTGTATTCCAGAGACAATCCTAGTCTGTCAAGATTCTTTGTCAGAAAAGCTGGGGTTCTCAGCGCAGGCTGGCCTTTTTATAGTGGCAGATTCAGCTCAACGTCATAAGAGGGCAGAGTTATACCCAATGCAGGACACTCTTGCAGCGTGTCTAGAAAGGGCATTCACTGGTAAGTCTACCAATGCCCCTTCTCATTCAAGCATGGCAGAGGGCATAGAGGCTGAGTCATAGACACCAGAACTGGAGAGCCTAGAGGAGGAATTAAAGACCCCAGTGGAGGCACCTGATGTGTGACTGAAGGATAAATCTGGACCACAGAACCAGAAGCAGGTGTAAGAGGTTACAGAGATTGGGGAGCCTGGAGATTGGTGGATGCAGTCAGGGTCCCTTATGAGCCCACCTACACTAACTCCCCAGGAAGGTTATTGGAGAGAGTGACATGCTGCAGACAGATGGTCTGTGGCAGTTGGGAGCCAGGCTCTGGACTTCTTGTGGGAGCAGTTTGGAGAGGCCAGTTTTCATGAGCATCCTTGGGCCCCAGGGAGAAGGGACAGCTGAGCATGTTTGACTCCTCTTTTTCAGCAGCGGAGATGGCATGGGTTCGTCCGCCGTGGGCGACTGTGCCACATATAGGAAAAGGGCAATTGCAGGATATGGATCCCCAGGCACACTCGACCCATGACTCCGCAGGGAGGAGGTCAGAGGATGGCAGGTAAATATCATCATGAAATACACAGGGCCCCAATACCAGGGGCCACACATCGGCCACCTCATCCCACCCAACCAGGACCTTGGGAGCCACTTTGATTTTTTTTAAAACAAATTTTATTAGTTTTTAAAGACAAACAAAACATAAAACATAAGAACATAAAACCTCTTTTCTGAAAGTTATTTGTAAATTTTAACAAAGCAAATAAAACATTATTTTATGCAGCATTAACACATTTCCTTATAAACACATACATATCCTTTCAAATTTCTCATTATTTCTCCCTTTACTTTTATTCAATTATATTTCTTTTCTATATTTATCTATTTTATACGTTTTTATTCATTATACTTATATTTTCATCTGACACATACATAAAACATCTGACTTGTTTTATTCTCTTCTATCTTTTATTCTCAATTATCCTCTTCTAACATTCCTCCAAGGTTTTATTAACTCAATCAAGCATAAACACACAAAAACACAAAACATAGAAACATAAAACTAAAACATCTTTTCTGAAAGTTGCTTAGTCCCGGGTTACAACTCTTCGTACAGACACAAATTCAAATTCATATTCATTTTATATACCATTCCATATCTTATTACCATTTTCAATTTTCTATATAGCTTCTCATCTCTTTTAAACATTCTTAGTTTTATTTTGTTTATCTCATCTCAATTCAAATCATAATATTTATTATTCTTTGTCTGTTCTGTTTCCAGCTATCCATTTATCTTTCTTCTTTAAACAAAACTTCTCCTGTACACTAATTGGAGTATGACGCCTTTATCTCTTTCCCCTACATTTATAATACTTAATATAGTACATAGCTTACATTGGGATTCTGTTTGGTACATTCTAGAATTATACAATATTTTTTATGAGAAAGAAAATTTTTTTTTAATAAGTATATAATGTAGTTAAAACAACTATCAATGCCAATACAAATCTAATCATTAATATTAGTATTCATTTATATCTTAAACACTTTACACGTTACTTTTCAGTTGAATATCATACTTTTATGGGAACACTTCTGTTTTCCATAATTATTTCCCCCCCACATCACATATTTTAAATCATTATTTCATTAAAATGTTCCCTCTTCTACTTCAAATCTCTCATTTATTTCATTGCCTTCTTTTTCTTCACAAAAAATTTCACTAAAGTTACACAATCTAATCATTAATATTGATATTCATTTATATCTTAAACACTTTACACATTATTTTCCAATTAAATATCATACCTTTATGGGAACACTTATGCTTTCCATAGTTATTTCCCCCCACATCACATATTTTAAATCATTATTTCGTTAAAATGTTTCCCCTTCTCCTACTTCAATTCTCTCATTTATTTCATTGCTTTCTTTTTCTTCACAAAAATTTCACTAAATTACACTAAATGTTTGATCACATTTTAAATTACATATTGTTTCTAATTTTCTAAGATTATTTCTAAATACAAATATAAAAATACAATCTTATGCACCTTTCCAGAATCCCTTTTTCAATAAAGTTTACCCATTATCTCTAAAAGAATTTTGTTTTTTTTACATCTTGCTCTCCACCATTGAGGCTTCTCATCCCTTCCTTTCTCCCTTGTTTATTCTTCTCCTTGCCCTTTTTACCCCCTTGTCTCTCCACCTCCCTTTTCTTCTTCTGCTTTCCTCCTTTCTGTTGTTTTCTAACATAGTATCCACTTTTCACCTTATTTTTCTCTTTTTTGAAAGAGAGTGCCAAGAAAACCTTCCCTTCTTGTTCTTCTTTTTTGTATTTTTTGTATTCAAATTTCAATTCATCCACAAGTGATGCCATTGTAGAGAGAAATTTTTTTTCCAAACAACCACCCAAGTGCTTTTAATCAAAGATAGTTCTCAGAAGTTCCAAAATTACCAAACAATCCAAATAAGCTGTTTCTTTTAATACTTTCTCCTTTCTTCACTTTCTCTTTCTGGGGTTACTGTTTAGTCACAAAGTTCCATTTAAAATATATCTTTTAGAAGTCTTGTTAATGTTTAATAACTCTTTAAAATTCTAGGCAATCTTCTCCTTATTTTCAAATTCTGCTCCAATTTTTTTTCCTCTCCCTTCCCACTCACAGCAAAAAAGTTTTTTGTTTTTTTAAATGTTCAGAAATCCTTATCCCTTTAGCATTTAATTACCTCCAATGTGGGTTTTCCGATTTCTCTTATGGTTCCATTCGCTGTCACGTTAGGAAGGAGAATGAAAAGAAAGAAAAAAAACTTTTCCTTTTAAAATTCCATTCGCCGCTTGTAAATCTTTCTGGAAACAATTTATCTTTGGCAAATTTCAAGTTCCAGGGTACTTTCTCTTACTTTATCCCGGTCAGCAAAAACCACTTTCACTTCTTCACGACTCCTCCTGCACTTTCTTTTCCCAGCTGAGCTCTTCTATGTGGTGGCCATTTCTGACCGCCGCTCAGCTGCCTTTGGAGGAGGGGGTTTTGCCGGCTAGGGAAGAGAGGTGCGATGTCTCTCAACCCTGCCAGATCCCCCCTGTCTTCGCCACCTTCTACGGAGGTGGCTAGCCCTGAAGCCGGGTGGCTCAGGACACTCGGGCAGCGAGCGCAGGCAGAAACAGTGTACAGTCGCGGATTCCTGCCTGCCCCGAAGCACTGCAGACCAGAAGTCTTCATTGAGAGCATCTTTTGATGGAAGTCCTGATAAGATGGCTTTATTCATGGGTCAGGTGTTGAGCTATGTGGACCAATATGGCAACCTGTATGCATTCCAGTGGGCGACGGTAATGGCACTTAGAAGGGGAAGCTGCTGAATGGGTTGCAGACTTATACAAGGAAAACAGTAATGACTTAGTAGCATGGTTCCAAGCAGCAACTTGAGACAGAGTTGCAGGATGATCAGGTGAGGGGGCAGTGGAGAGTACAGCCAAAGAAAAGTCCAGCACGGCCAGTTAGTTCCAGCCCCAGACCTCAAATAGCTCAAATATCTATGGTGCCATCCAGCCAAGCTCAATTATTATGTTTCTGCTGCGGAAAGCTTGTATACTTGTTGCCCAGAGGCACATGCTGTCACTATGGCAGTGGTGGGGTTGCAGCAGTGATCACTGAAGAAACCTCTCAAGGTGCAGGAGAAGTCACGGGCAGCCCAGGAGCCATGTTCCCCCATACTGGCCGGGGAAGTGGAAACAGTGGTCATCAGGACCAAAAGGGTTCCTGATACCAGCGGAAGTGATGACAAGGGGGAACTAGATCCCATGATGAGTACACCTATCCAACCTTTTCTAATACCAGTGACCTTAACAAGTAACAAACTATGTGTGTGCCAAGCATTGGTGAATACAGGGTATACTCGTTGCTTAATGAGTATCGACACTGTTAACAGGCTGGGAGTGAAAACTCAGCAACTCCCACAACCTATGAGGTTTGAGCAGATGGATGGCTCTCTGTTGAGAGGATGGATGGCAACCCATGTTACTGAGAGGCTGACTTTGGAAATAGGGCCACATCGAGAGGTACTCCAATTTATACTAGTCCCTAAAATATGGGATGATGTGGTACTAGGTTTAGCCTGGTTGGACAAGTGGGGTCTGACCATATGGTGGGGTGGAGGTTGCCGACATCTATGTATTGCAATGGGGCCACACCCACCTCCTCATGAGCGGGATTTCCAACCAAGTGACATGGGGTGGAATGAGAATCATCCTGCTGATGGAGGAGGGGAGGGGCCTTCGTACCCTGTGGAATACCAGGATCTGGAGTGGTGTTCAGTGAGAAGGAGTGTGATACATTGCCTCCACGTCGATCAACTGACTGTGCCATCAAGATAATGCCAGGGACAAAATTACCAAAGCCCAAGATGTATTCAATAACTCCCCAAGAGTTGGCAGAAATGCATCACTACATAGATAAAAACCTCAAACAAGGGTTCATACAGCTGGCTAGATCTCAGATAGCAGTTCCTGTATTGTTTCTGGAAAAGAAGGATGGGGGCCTGCGTTTATGTGTTGACTTCTATGGGATCAACGCAGTATGCATAGAACATATGTATCCCTTTCCTTTAATGAAAGATATCTTAATATGGCTGGCTGACGGTTGAATGTTCATGAAACTAGACCTACGAGAGCCAAATTATCAAGTGCGAGTGTGGACAGGTGATGAGTGGAAAATGGCATTTAATTGTCCTTTGGGGAGCTATCAGTTTAATGTCATGCCCATTTGGGCTGCAAGGTGCTCCAGCCATTTTTATGCAGCTTATTAACGAGGTCCTAAGGGAGCACTTATATAAGGGCATTCTATATAAGATGACATTCTAGTATACACCAAAACCTGGGAGGAACATGTCAAGCTGGTGCAGACCATACTTCATAAATTGTTAGCAGCCAAATTGTAGTGAAATTTTCAAAGTGTGGATTTCACAAAACGCAGTTGGACTATATCGAATTCTGGATATCATTGAAGGGCATTGATCCTGCAAAGTTTCAGGTGGTCTTATATTGGCAAGCTCCACATACAAGAAAAAGAAAGCTTTCTAGGCTTTGCCAATTTCTATTGACAATTCATCCCCTAATTCACCCATGTAGCTTTGCCACTCACTAGCCTCCTATGTACTAAACATCTATCGGGTAAGCCACAGCCGGGTCAACCGATACAATGGACTTTACAGTGTCAAAAAACATTGAACATTTGAAATAATTATTTGCTAGGGAGCAGGTATTGAAGCACCCAGGCCCCACACATTCATCCATAGTGCAGGCCAACACTAGCAATGTGGCTGTGTGGTTGGAACTGTACTTCTGCAAGCCAAGCGTGAGGGGGCCTTGCAACCATGTGCCTATACTTCCAGGAAATTGACAAACACTGAACAAAGATGGGCCATTTGAAAGAAGGAGGCCTTCACCATTAAGTGGGCTTTAATGACATAGCGGCATTTGTTGAGCAGTAGACGGCAATTTGAGGTATGGACAGACCATAAAAACCTAGAGGCTTTGCAAACTCCCTTTGTCACCAAAACAAATCAGGTGGGCTTTGTATTTTGGCGATTCAATTTTGAATTTTTTTGTATTTTAAAACAAAACTTTATTAACGTTCAAGATATTAAAAAGTTTACAAAAGATAAAATGTTAAAAGAAGAAATTTACAAAAGTTTCTATAATAAAGTTTGTGTTGACATATTTTCATATCATTTCTTGGCAGTACATTAAATACCATATATATATATACATAGAATTTGACAGTTTTTAAAGTATATTGTCTATATTAATTCTCAATTCTTAATTAATGTTATTAAACAAACTATATTGTCTTTTAAGATCTGTTTCTCATATGCAGAAAAGGGAATATCACATTAACACTTAATATATGCATGCATATCTAAGCAGAACATCAGGAATATTTATAGTCTATATTCTGTAATTTAGTATTCCATGGCTATAGCAGAAAACAGGAATCCCATTTCTATCATTCATTACATATTTCTGTACATTTCTACAACAGACCTAAATAATTTTGAATCTAGTCTGGTTGTCTATCTAGCTCTTATTTTCCCCTAGCAGTTCCTCAGTTCCTATTACTTCCCCCACATTCTATCTATTTGCTTGTATTCCAGTTTTAATTCCCTTGTTTCTTCCTTTTTAAATTCCTTCTGTGACCTTTTTATTGTACATTACTGTCTAACCATTGATACCAAATGTTCCAAATTAAAAAATATTCTGAGTCCTTCTTTTCCCTTAATTTCAGCGTGAGCCTACCCATCTCTGCACATTCTAAGATTTTGTGGATTATGACATTATTAGATGGTGTGGTGGGCATTTTCCAAGTCTGCACCAACTCAATTTGTGCCGCTGTTAATATATGTATAATCAAATATCTAATTTTGGGGGGATACTTTTCTTTGATGATTCCCAGGAATTCCAGCTTCCACTCCAATCTGCAGTGCATGATTTCCTCTAGCAAAGTTTTTATCTTTATCCAATATTTTTTGATTTCTGGGCATAGCCATGTGGAAATGGTACCTTGTTTTGTTTTTTGTTTTCGCATTTCCAACAGTTTGGGTTTAATTTAGGGTACATCTTCCACTACCTCCCCTATCGAATCTTTTGCAGTTATAGGTGGTTCTTCTTTTACTGATTCATCAATATTCCTATTATTTTTATGATCAGTGAACAATGGAGTTTTTACAATAATACTAGGTTTTTTTAATTATTATATTATATTGTTTAAACTTTCACCAGCCAACATGCTTCAGAAATTTAGCACTTGCACTCCAATATATATTAGTAGTACTTGGCTCCCAAAATTTAAATGATCTATAATTAGCTCCATAACCTACAAAATACAATTTCTTAGCTCTATATTGTCCCTTTTGCCTTACTTGCATGGGAATGTGAACCCATGCTGGGGTTCCAAATGTATGCAAATATCCAAGAACTGGTTTTCTTTTATGCCAACGAGTAAATGGTAGTTCACCAGTCGTTAAATTTATTACATTATTCAAAACATGGTTAGCACACATTATTGCCTCATCCCACAGTTGCTCTGATATACCAGAATCAGTTGGACTGCCACAAGGTTCACAATTTGTTCAATTGAAAAAGGTCCAACATACCAAGTCCAAGCTTTTTTTACTTTTGTGTGGTCTGCAAATATCTGGTGGATAAAAAGACCTTGTCACCAATTCGATATGGTTTTTGTGGACTTCTCTTTTTATCTGCAAATTTTTCATGAGCTTGATGAGCATCATCTAATGCTTTATGGGTAACCAGCCAGGTAAGCTGGAGCTGTGTTATCCATTCATCTAATGACTGAATGTTAGGTTTCTCCTGTGGAAGCTCGGGTATAGTTACAAAGTCTTGTCCTGAAGCCACTTTAAATGGAGTAAACCCAGTACTATTATGTACCGAATTGTTATATGCCACCTCAGCAAATGGCAATAAGTCAGCCCAATTATCTTGCTGATAATTTATATAACATCGAAGATATTGTTCCAATACCAAGTTAGTTCTCTCACAAGCCCCACTGGTTTGTGGGTGGTGGGTGGAGCTTAAGCCCTAGGCGGAGCCCAATAACTTCAGGAACTCCTTCCAAAAGTTTGAGGTAAACTGGACACCCCTGTCTGAGATTATGCATTCAGGAACCCCATGTAACCTGTAGATATGTAAAATAAACAGTTTAGCCAATGTTTTTGCAGATGGGATTTTCGGACAAGGTATGAAATGTACCTGTTTGGAAAACAAATCAGTTACTACCCAAATAACTGTATTCCCCCCACTTTCAGGTAATTCCACTATAAAATCCATAGAAATTTCCTTCCATGGAGCAGTTGGTCTAGCCACATTTTTAGTAAGCCTGCTGGTTTACCAGGAGGCAGTTTGGCTGAGGCACAGATAGGACAGCTAGCCACATAAGTCTCAAAGTCCTTTTTCAAGGTATGCCACCAAAATTGTCTTTTAACCAAGTGTAAGGTTTTCACGAATCCAAAATGTCCAGCAGTTTTAGAATCATGAGCTTGCTGTAATATTTGGTTTCTCAGCTTTGCTGGCACATATAATTTGGCCCCCACCCATGCCAATCCATCTCTCACCGTACAGTTATTTGAGTGAGCAAGGAACCAATCATCAAGTTTTAGAGCATCTTTTAATTGTGCAGTCAAATCATTTGATAAATCAACTTCCTTCTTTTTCTGGGCTCTGGTAACCACTGGAGCTGCCAACTGTTTGGTTGGGACAATAGGCCATACCATTTCTTGGCGAGCACTATTATATTGAGGTAATCTAGATAAAGCATCCACCATGAAGTTCTTCCCCCCTGGATTATACTTCAATGAAAAATTAAAGCACTTAAAGTACTGCGCCCAGTGAACTTGCTTGGGAGACAGCTTCCGAGGTGTTTTCAAAGCCTCCAAATTTTTATGATCTGTCCACACCTCAAATGGATGTTTTGCCCCTTCTAAGAAATGCCTCCAGGTTAACAGAGCCCAGCAAACTGCAAAAGCTTCTTTTTCCCAGATGGCCCATCTTCTTTCGGTTTCAGTTAGTTTACAGGAAGTATATGCACACAGTTGCAGAGTCCCCGTCTTGTTTGCTTGTAGTAACACCGCCCCAACTGCTACGTCACTCGCATTAGCTTGGATTACAAAAGGAGCATCCATGTCCGGGTGCTTGAGTACTGGTTCAGCAGCAAACAGTCGTTTCAGCTTCTCAAAAGCGGCTTGACATTCCATGGACCACTCCAGTGGTTTACTAGGCTTCGGTTTCACCTCCCCTTTGGTTTTTAGGAGATTTGTTATAGGCATTGCAATCTTTGCAAAAGCAGGGATAAATTGATGGTAAAAATTAGCAAATCCCAAGAAACTTTGAAGTTGCTTCCTGGTGCGGGGAGGGGCCCATTCCAAAACAGCACGAACTTTCCCCAGATCCTCTTCTATGCCATCATGTGATATGCGATAGTCTAAATAGTCAATTTTCTCCTGGTGGAATTCACATTTGGATATCTTCACATACGGTTCAGCAGCTCGAAGTTTTTCCAGAACTGAACACATTAGTTTCACATGTTCATCACGAGTCTCCGTGTAGATAAGAATATCATCAAGATAAACTAACACCCCCTTGTATAAATGTTTATGCAACACCTGATTGATCATTTGCATGAATACTGCAGGGGCCCCCTGTAGGCCAAATGGAAGAACGTTGAATTGGAAACAGCCCATTGGGCAGTTAAAAGCAGTTTTCCATTCATCCCCTTCCTTAATTCGTACTCAGTAGTATGCCTCTCTCAGGTCGAGTTTTGTAAAAAATTTCCCTTTGGCCAAGTGGGCCAACATATCCTTCATCAAGGGGAGGGGGTACACGTTCTCCACTGAAATAGCATTGAGGTTTCTATAGTCAACATATAAATGAAGGGAGCCATCTTTCTTTTCACGGAACAATACTGGGGCTGCTACCCGGGGTCTAGCAGGTTGGATGAAACCATGTTCCAAATTTTTAGCGATAAATGACCGCAGCTCTTCTAGCTCCCGTGGTGTTATCGAGTACAGTTTCGGTTTGGGGAGTTTCACCCCTGGTAAAATTTCAATGCTGCAATCTGTTGAGAGATGGAGGGAAACTAGTCCGAGGCCTTTTCACTGAATACCTCCTTTAAGTCCCAATATTTCTCTGGAATTTTCTCCTCCCCCTTCAGGCTCTTGGTGCCAGTGGAGGCCAGCTCAGTGGGATTCTTGAGTTTCAGTTGAGATTGCCCCTCCCCTTCTGGGCGTTGGTCAGTACATATGTGCAATGATCCCCTCCTCCAATCAACGTGGGGGTTCCATTTCCGGAGACAGGGCGCTCCGGAAGTATTAGGGGGTGCTCCATCCCAGGAGCCACAATAAAACACAAAGTCTCTATATGCTTCCCCATCGTCATTTCTATTGGTTCCATTATGAAATTTGCAGGGCCGCCCCCAGCTACCGATCCATCCAGTTGGCAAAAGGCTATGGGCGTTTTAAAAGTCTTTAGCCTTAAGCCCATTTTCTCTACTACCTCCGAGCTGATTATGCACCTTGTGCACCCAGAGTCTAACAAGGCAAGCATATCCCCTTTGCCTCCAGACGGGGGTACCCTTAATCTCACTGGAATGGTCATAGGGCCCTTGTTTGGACTTACCAGTGAGTCGTCTTCGGATTCACTCTCTTCAGAAGAGGTTGGAGTTGGAGTTCTCAGCTCCTCTCCTTTCAGAGGGACGATCTCTACAACCTCCTCCGCTTTAAGCACCATTTCGTGAGGCTTTGCTGGGTTTTTTTCAGGTTTTCTTCCTCCTCCTGGCGTCCCCTTTGGCTCTAGCTTGGCACGGCAGTCTGCAGCCCGGTGACCTTCCTTCCCACATTGGAAGCATGCAGTGGTCTTGGGTTTTGCTGCTGTTTTCCTCCCTTTTGAGGTTTTAAGGCTTCTCAAGGGCTGGTGGGGGAGGACTTGCTCCAACCAAGACCCCCCTGGCATCTGTTTCGGGTCAGATCAATTTCCACCTCTGTTGCCAGCACGTACCACAGCTGCAGCTCACTGGGGTCTCTTCTGGCAATACAGCTTTGATATACATCTTCATTCAACCCATCTTTAAAAGCTTCTATCAGGGCTCCCTGGGACTAGCCTCAAATATGACATGCCAGCTCTCTAAATTCCTGGGTGTAGTCAGCCACTGGTCTCCGCCTCTGATTTATGGTCTTCATCCTAATTCTGGCCTTACATTCAGCAAGTGGGTCTTCAAACCTGGCCTGCAGCGCAGTCATGAACAGGTCATAATTCATCAGCTGAGGGGCATTATCATTATGCAAAGTCACCATCCACTTTGCAGTGTTCTTTCCAGAGCCCTTGTAACACATCTAACTTTGGGTGCTTCTGAGGAAAAATCCCCTCCATATTCCTCCATATGGCTCCAGACTTGTGCCAGGAAGAATCCTAACTCCTTGGGATTCCCCCCCCCCATATTTTACTTCCAATGGAGGCACCTTTGGAGTTCTACGTCTTCTGGCAATTACTCCCCCCGCTGGGGGGCCCTGGGCTGCTGCTGCCTGTTGTGCTAGCCCAGGTTGATTTATGGGGGTGGCTGCTCTGATTCTTCTGGCTGGGGCTGCCTCCCCCTCCTCTCCCTCATACCTTTGATCAGTTTGAGTTTCTCCGACAGCTTCATTTAGAAGATGCATGGCTTGAGTTAGTAGAAAATTCTTTCTTTCCTTCTCTTGCCATGGCTCCTCTCTTCCACGCCGATGGGTAGTGGTCACTCCTGGAGGAGGCTTTTCCTCAGGATCCTTCCAGATGACTCCCAGGGACCATTTGGGTTTTACAGCTGGTTTTTCACCAAGACTTAATTCTGCTAACAAGTCGGCTTCCCCTGCTGCCTCTCTAACAGTAGGGAATCTTGTCCTCCAGTCGCTCCCAGGTCTTCTTGGTCACTGGCTGGATTTGACATTGTGTTCAGACCCCCTCAGAAGAAAATTTATAAATTCTATGGGTGGACTGGTAACGTGGAGATTCAGAATAATGTCAGCTGGTGCTCCATTCAAAATCCAAGAAAGAAATACTAAGACTTCATTAATCAGAGAAAAGATATCTTTTACTGTAAATCAAGTGGTAGCAACAAAATAATTCTGAATCTGAGAAAATGAGCACATAAATCACATTTACAAAGTAATGGCAAAGTTCCCACCCCCAATGGTTCAATTGGCTCAATTAAAAGTTTTGTATATCATCATGTGGGCATCTCCAGGTGGTGATGAGGACTCTGTCCGTTGACCTTGACATATTTTGATAAAGAGTTGCAGCTGCACATAGCATAGGATAGAAGCCTAAGCAAGAATGTATGCCCCCCAGCTTATACAGTTCTGGTTTGTAACACCTCCAGCTCACTTCCCATAACCATTCCCCCCTCCTCCCCCTGTTACTTATGACAGCCGAAAGATGCAAAACAAAGGGAGAAAATCTTGAAGGCTGACAGTTTACATTTGTAGTTATATTTGATATTGCTAAACTAACATTCTTATGAGCTCTCTTTATATCATTCTGTTTCTTATCCTTTTTACAGTATCTGGCTATATGTCCTTTAGCCCCACAAGAAAAACATTTCCTAACAATATAGGCAGTTTTTCTTCCTGTGGTTGTCTTTCTCTCAATTGAATTCTATCTTGCTTTCTTCTTGACTCTTCTAACAGTCTTCCAATTATGCCAGTCAATGTAAGTTCATCTCTGTTTAAAACTTCCAATGAAGACACATAATCATCATAAGTTTCATCCAAAGAAGAAAGAATAATGTAAACCTGATGCAACTCAGAAAAAATCAGTTCTTTTTCTTGTAGCTCCTGAAAAGTCCTTTTCATAAACTCCAAATGAGCTAACATATTGCCACCTTTTATAAGACGAGTTCGAAACAGTTTACGTGTAAGGTATATGTGTGCACCCACACTATCTCGAACATAAATCTTCTTCAGAATGTCCCAACATCTCACAGCAGATTCTTGACCAGAATATGTACTAGCTGTGTATATCACTCTGTGTCAGTCCAATTATACTAAGAGCCTTTTCATTATCCCAGTTAAATTCAGCTATTTTCTGTTTATCTTCATCATTCGATGGATCCAAAGTTGTTACATCCGGTGAATTATTCACTACAGCCCATAATCCTTCTTTATGCAGAAGTAGGCTGCATTTCATAGACCAGGAAACATAGTTCGTTCCATCCAACTGGGTCATCAGGGATAGACTGGTTGACTGTTCTTGTGTCATTGTAACAATAAACCACAATTAGCTGTCTGAATATGAAACTGTATATTCACACTGGTTCTCAATATCTCTCTTGGCCCATAACCAATGTTAGGATATGTGCAGAGTAACCCTTGTATAAAAAGGATATGCACACGGAAAATGGTTTATGAGAACAGTTATGAATAAATATACAGCTACACAGATTTGAACAAGTTGTATTGATGTTCACTTGAATAAATAGCACAGTCCAATAAACAGTCCATGTCATACACATTTTTATCAGTCCAGAAATATCCAGTTATAAAGTCTTCTTACTGGTTTCAAGTCTTTTACAACAGACAAATATCAAACCATAATACAGCAGATAATCTTCGATATCAACAGAATATCAAATTAAACAGAGTTAGTCAGTATCTCTCCTCAAGGCCCAGTTTCTCTCCTCTTCAAGCAATAAGAATGAACTTTTGAAAACTAGGTATTTCAAAAGGAACTCTTTATTCAAAAGGAAATTATCCAAGTGATAGTCAAAGTGGGGTCTAATATGCCTCCAAGCATGCAATATAGATAGAGAGCTAGAACCCCTCCCCTTAGTCTGATGAGGATTTCATCAACACAAAAAGTAACATGTTAATTACCCCCCTTTCTGGGAACGTAGTTGAGAAAAGTTTCCCAGGAAGTTTCTTTCAGAGCTGGAATTTTTATGGCCCCTTCTCCTCTTGCTATCTCTCCAAGAGGTGACAAGTTTCCGGGCATCTGGGCTCCAGTCCCCAATTGTATATCTTGTGCAAGTTTAACAGATTCAATATAAGAATTAAGATATTCAGGTTACATCAAAAGGATTACTTTTACCAACCTCCCCCCGCTTCTTCTTCCATTGAACACAGATACATGGATCTGACATATTGCTCTCCTCGAAAAATTGAGAAATCCACCTGGAAGACATAAAACAAGTGTTACATTTACAACTTAGGATTGTTTGTGAGGGTGCTTTTACATGTCATTTGGCTACCCACTCATTTTTGTGAGGAGGGAAGGTGTTTCCAAGCTACTAAATATTGTGTGGATCCACAGTGACTGCATGAATCAAGGATATCTTTAATTTCAAAATGTTGTTCCCTATTTATTTTATTTATTTATTTATTTATTTGATTTGCCAATTGTTTACAAGATAATAAGTATAAGTGTATACATAGTTGTGAATACATGAAATGGGTACATATAAGAAAAATAAAAGAAGAATAAGAGAAACAATAGGACAGGGACGGTAGGCACGTTGGTGCGCTTATGCACGCCCCCTACAGACCTCTTAGGAAAGGGGTGAGGTCAATAGTAGACAGTCTAAGGTTAAAGTTT